>NC_138215.1:4381200-4923700 GCF_964194415.1 Vipera berus | reverse complement strand
TGTCATATGCCGGTGTCAGTCAATCCCAAGACTGTACATCTGTCTGAAGACAAATCTTTCTTCAACCCAGTGTCCTACTGCAGATCCTGGTGACTTTGCCTGAAATAATCTACATGTAAAGAAACTGCTGCATGCGTAAGCTATCACCTACCTCCAAGAATGATGATCTCTGTAGAAATGTTATCCCAAATTACCTAAAATGAGTGCCTTTTTAAAAAAAAAAAGTTCAGTTTTCGCAGACTTTCAGTTTAGTCCTTTTTCTAAAACATGTAAAGGAGATTTTTTTTAAAAAAAACAACAACCCATCTTCTAGATTGTGCTTTATCACATGTATCACATATTGGAGAAGAGGTATTCTTCATTTAGTTAATTAGATTCAATTTGGAAATTGCTCAATTCCCATATGGCTCTGGGTGGCCATTAAGATAGAAGGATGCCAACTTGACAGCACTTTCAATGACATTCAGGAGAACAATAAAGATAAGCTTTTATCAATGGGACTGTCTTCTGACAACGTTCTTGTCCTTGGCCATTCCTGAACTGGAAAAACATAGCCTGGAATTATCTAACCATCATGGTGTTCCATAATAGTAATGTGGAGACGTCTGGGGTGATGCTATGAGGTTGCTCTAAGTTTCTCACATAGAAATGACCATTGTCTTGATCACCAAAAGTAGGTAGCTAAAACTTGCTTTTTGTAACTTTTGTAACAAAAAGAGGGTCCACTTCGTTTCAAGCACTGGAGGCTGTTGGAGAAGTTGAATCCTCCCGGGCCTGTTTTTGTGACACCCCAGTTTATACAAAAAAACCCGGAGATGGAGCCACAGAAGCAAAGTTTTACATGAACTGGCAGTTATGCAGCGTATAAATGTAATAAATGATTATCATTGTTCATCTTATAGTCAGCCAGATGTTTAGACTGGATTTGGCATTTTTTTATCTACCTATTAAGTCCTTCCCAAGGACTGGAATAGGCAGATGTGGATGTTTGATGGTGTCAGAGGTATCAGCACAGGATGTAAGCTATTCCGAGTAAAGCTGCCTTTTGCAACTGACCAATGGTGATTTTATCAACCCAATAGTATATTATTATGGTTGGTTGGCTCAGTCAGTCAGATGTTCAGACTGGATATGGCATTTTAATTTACCTATTGAGTCCTAAGTAAACTGCCTTTTGCACTTGACTGGTGGTGATTTTGTCAATGTTGTTGGTGTTCCAGTGGTGATCCAGATGCCTTGGGATTGCACCCAAGGCGCCTATGACTATTGGTATTTTGTTTTCTTTTGCCAGAGTCACTTTACTTCTATTTGCAGGCCTTTATATTTTGCTATTTTCTCCAGTTCTTTCTGTTCTCTACTGCTGTCTCTGTACTACCATGTCCACCATCCAGACTTTTTTTGTCTTTATTATTATTATTATTATTATTATTATTATTATTATTATTATTATTATTATTAATAATAATAATAATAATAATAATAATAATAATAATAATAATAATAATAATAATAATAATAATAATAATAATAATAATAATAATAATAATTTTATTTATATACCGCCCTTCTCCCGGAGGACTCAGGGCAGTGAACAGGGCAAGCATAAAAAATACAGAGATACAAAAGTTAAAAAGGATTAAATATATGCCCACTAAAAACAGTAAATACAAATATTAAAATAACAATAACCCCCCTATCCCCCATCAGGCCAGGCCGGCTTGTTCAAATAAGAATGTCTTTAGGTCGCGACGGAAGGAGCGAAGATCGGGCGCCATCCGGAGCTCAACCAGTAACTGATTCCATAGCTCCGGGGCGCCCACAGAGAAGGATCTCCCCCTGGGGGCCACCAATCGACATTCTCTGATCGGTGGCACCCTGAGGAGGCCCTCTCTGTGGGAACGCACAGGGCGGAGGGAAGTTGATGCCGGCAGCAGGTGTTCCCTAAGGTACTCCGGACCCATGCCATGTAGGGCCTTAAACACCATTACCAGTACCTTTAATTAAGAATTGTTGCAAGTGTTTGTTTGATTTCTAAAGTCCCAGAGCACTTTAGCTTCTTCGTTTTCTATTACTTTGCCTACCGTGGTTCTACTAGTTCTTGCTTGCAGGCAGATGATATTTCTTGTAGATGTTATTCTTTCCAAAACCACAGTTCTTAAGTGGTGATTATCGAGCATAGCAAACGATTGCCAGTCAAGCCAACCATCAAGAGCAGACATGTCAAACTCGTGACGTCACATTATGTTGTGCAGCGTATCAGGACGGTTTTGCCATTGCTGGCAATGGGGTGGGCATGGCTTCAGCATGATGCATCCAGCCCACGGGACGGCAGTTTGACATCCCTGATCAAGAGGATTAGAGCAAAATTCTGCTGTCCTAACAAACTTTATATTGCCCAGACTATGTTTCTGACAATTTTAGATCCAACCAGTTTCTAAGCAAAGTAATATTATCCTGTATGGCAGTGAAAGCTGGACCATAAGAAAGGCTGAGCGCCAAAGAATTGAAGCCTTTGAACTATGGTGCTGGAGAAGACTCCTGCGAGTCCCTTGGACTGCAAGGCGATCAAACCGGTCAGTCCTAGAGGAGATCAACCCTGACTGCTCTTTAGAAGGCCAGATCCTGAAGCTCAAACTCAAATACTTTGGCCACCTAATGAGGAGGAAGGACTCACTGGAGAAGAGCCTAATGCTGGGAAAGATTGAGGGCAAGAGAAGAAGGGGACGACAGAGAATGGGGTGGCTGGATGGAGTCACTGAAGCAGTAGGTGTGAGCTTAAATGGACTCCAGAAGATGGTAGAGGACAGGAAGGCCTGGAGGAACATTGTCCATAGGGTCGCGATGGGTCGGACACGACTTCGCAGCTAACAACAACAACAATATTATCCTGTTCCTCCATTTTTCCTCCCCTTCCTTCTGTGTTTATTGGTCAAACTTGCCTTCTGATTTGGGAAGATTCCAACCATTTCCTTGGCAACCCTGCCAGTTCCTCAGAAGACCCCTGCCCCAGTGTGAAGCCCCATCAGCCAAGGGAGAAGACACAGAAGGGTGTACAATGTCCATAATAGGTCAGCCACCATTTCCTGACTTTGGATGCACAGTCCAGATTGCATCCTACCTTGAACTTCAAGAAAAGTGGCCAACTTCTTCCCCAGCAAGAGTTTTTCATCTTGACTCACACAGCTGTTACTCAGTGTGATTCTCTAATTGCAGCCCTGGAGCTGTAGTGACCTTTCTAAAAATAAGGCTGTGAATGGCAGAATCTGCCAGCCTCTTGAAATGAAGAGAGCCTTGGCCAGCAAGTACTTCCCGCCTCAATCATGATCTTCCTCTCCATCTTGACCCATAAAATGTGAATAATAAAGCGCACACCTGCTTTCCCAAGCCCGCCAGAGTGTGACGGTCCAAACAAGAGGACTCTCAGCTCATTAGTGTGGCTGAAGAACCAAGGGGAAAATTTATAGCTGAAGACGTAACACCCAGGTCTGGGTTGCAGAACAGATGTCATGGATCCGACACAT
This sequence comes from Vipera berus, assembly GCF_964194415.1. Taxonomy (NCBI): domain Eukaryota; kingdom Metazoa; phylum Chordata; class Lepidosauria; order Squamata; family Viperidae; genus Vipera; species Vipera berus. The sequence continues at coordinate 4,920,179 of NC_138215.1, read as the reverse complement.
GAGACCAGTAAAAGCAGAACTCCAAGGCAAGAGGTCGTCTTAAAGAACATATTTATTGGCTACAAAGTATGGGCACAGTTAAAAGTGAAACCAAGTTCCAGGCTTTGAGAAGCTGGAATTGGACTGGGCAAATCAGCACAGTTGGCTAGCTTGTGCAATTTGTCCTGGTTATGGTTTAGGGCAGGGGTAGGCAACCTTGGCTCTTTTATGACTCGTGGACCTCAACTCCCAGAATTCTGGCTAAGGAATTCTGGGAATTGAAGTCCACGAGTCATAAAAGAGCCAAGGTTGCCTACCCCTGGTTTAGGGGGAAGGAGGCAGTGCCCCAAAATAGCAATAGCAATAGCACTTAGACTTATATATCACTTCATAGTGCTTTACAGCCCTCTCTAAGCAGTTTGCAGTGTCAGCATATTGCCCCCAGCAACCTGGGCCCTCATTTAATTGAACTCAGAAGGACGCAAGGCAGAGTCAACCTTGAGCTGTTGAGGATCGAACTCCTGGCAGTCGGCAGAGTTGGCCTACAATACTGCATTTTAACCACTGCACCACCACGGCTCTAATGATGTATGTCCGGTGCAAACAACCAGATCCACAAATGTAGACTCCAAGCTAACTATTTCATTGCATTCTGCCTATAGTACAGGAATCTTAAGGCTCCCTGGACCTTGTGTTTGTGTGTGTGTGTCTGTGTGTGTCTGTGTGTGTTTGTGTGCTTGTGTCTGTGTTTGTGTGTGGGGGGGGGCATGGGGGAAGGCCTGAATCACTTGTGGTTGAGCAATGATTCAAGTCTAATTTCCCACATGTCCTTCTCTCTGCCTGGGTGGACATTTCCCAGCATCTGGGAAGACCTCTTGGAAATTTTACCCGGCCATTTGTTTATTAAAAAAGGTAAATGAGAATTAGCCAGGCAACTGAATTCTGCTATAAGAAACTGTCCAGGGACATTACTCTTAGACTTACGATCACAATTGAACCCAAAATTTCCGTTGCTAAGCAAGAAAGTTATTAAGTGAGTTCTGACTCATTTTACACCCTTTCTTGCCACAGTTCTTAAGAATTACAGTTGTTAAGCTAGTAACAAGAGCAAGAACACCTAGACTTATATACCACTTCACAGTGCTTTACAGCCCTCTCTAAGCTGTTTATAGAGTCAGCATATTGCTCCCCCAACAATCTGGGTCCTCATTTTACCGACCTCGCAAGGATGGAAGGCTGAATTAACCTTGAGCTGGTCAGGATCGAACTGCCAAACGGCTGGCAGCCAGCATTCAGCAGAAGTAGCCTGCAGTGCTGTCTTCTAACCACTGCGCCACCACGGTTGTTAAGTGAATCTGACTGCCCCATTGACTTTGCTTAGCAGAAGGTCGCGAAAGGGGAACACATGACCCTGGGACACTGCGACCGTTATAAATATGAGTCAGTTGCTAAGTGCCTGAATTTTGATCACATGACCCTGGGTCTGCTACAACAGTTCTATGTGTGAACAACAATCACGAGTCATTTCCCCCCCCTGTGCGGTTGTAACTTCAAACAGTCACTAAACAAATGGTTGTAAATTGAGGACTACCTGTACTAACTATCCAGAGCTGCAGGTTGGACACACCTGATTTAAAGTAAAGAATGAAGAGGTAGCAGCATCTAATTGAGCGAGAGGGTGAAGCATTTGATAGCCTGCCAGCTTACCTGTCCAGCCAGCAAGGCAGCAGCAATAGCCCGTCAAAGGATCACACCCGTCTGCGTGGTCACAATCACAGCGTTCGCTGCAGTTCAGGCCATATGTCCCATCCTTTCATTAAAAAAAATAATAAAGTGAGCATGGGTGGATGCAGAGCTACCAAGACAAACTTATTCTAACCCTAGAAAATAGAGTTATAGATTCAAGCATACAATTATATGTTTAAAACAGGTGCAATGTTCCTGCTTGAATCCCAGAAAATCTTGATGCCTGGTTTCTTTGCTTAATCAGTCTGGAGCTAATTGGCACAAGAAGTGGCGATCGTTACCAGTTTAGCTAGCTTGGAAAAAAAAGATCTTAATTTAATTAAGATCTTAATTAAGACTCTGCCAGCTGGCTTGGGGCCCCAATGGGGGAGTATCACACTGCGGGTGGTTGATGGACCAATAGCAGATCCCCTTCCCCACTCCTGCTCAACCTACTCCTTCCCCCCCAATCCTTTAGTCATAACTTGTAATTTGCATTTTTATTACAGTTGGATGTATGTGACTGTATCGTTTTATTGTTCTTAGTGTTGTAACCCACCCAGAGTCACTGTGGGGAGATGGGCGGCAAACAAATGTAATAAATAAGCAAATAAATACATATATAAATAAAGATCTAGTCTATTGATAGCTATCTGCTGTAGTAGCTCTCTGGAGTCTATACATCCAATATCTCAGGGGCTGGCCCAAAGAAGAGGGAGTCAAGCTATTCTCCAAAGCACCTGAAGGCAGGACAAGAAGCAACAGGTAGAAACTAAGCAAGGAGAGAAGCAACCTAGAACTAAGAAGAAATTTCCTGATAGTGAGAAAAATTAACCAGTGGAACAGCTTGCCTCTAGAATTTGCGGGTGCTCCATCACTGGAGGTTTTTAAGAAGTGACTGGACAACCATTTGTCTGGAACAGTATAGGGTCTCCTGCTCAAGCAGGGGGTTGGACTAGAAGACCTCCAAGGTCCCTTTCCAACTCACTTATTTTATTCTGTTCTGTTCATTCGTTCAGTGCATTGCTTCTTCCTCCCACTAACGCTGGAGGGATCCTGAGCACAGTTCGCTCTTGCCAAATTTAAAGATGGGAGGGTCATCAGCTACTTGGTCCCTGATCTCTGGAGTTCTCACCTAAGCTAGATGTTAACATTGGGCATTTTTGTAGCTTCTTTTGAGTCTCCCTTTTGACTACGTTCTTGGGTCACAGTGGTTAGAGTGAAGAAGAGCAGCCAGCTGGACTAGAAGACCTCCAAGGTCCCTTCCAACACTGTTATTCTGACTGATTTGAAGAGATGTGTACCGAAAATGTTACACGTATCTCCCTGATCTAAGCCTGGATCACCCATGGAAAGAGCAAATTTCTCCAACACAAGGAAGACTTACAGGGCAAGGCTGGTCACAGATTTCCCCTTGCCACCCAGGACCACAAAAGCAAGATCCATCCACGGGGTCACACGCAGCTCCATTGGCACAATAACAGGTCTGGTTGCAGTTAAGACCCCACGTGTTGCTCGGGCATGGAATGGAACAGTCAGTTCCCTGCCACCCTGTAAAATCAAAGAGCCAAAGAACATTAGATCAACTCTCAGCCGTGACTCTCTTGCCAAACAGATGCATTTTAGAGGGGAGCAGCAAGAGATGTAGGTGACAGACTCATCTTGGCCAAAAGTCTTCATCTGAGTGAGCAAAATCAGGGTGCCATGGTTGTGATAAACGAAACTCTTCAAAGAACCTCAAGGCATTGTTTACCTTAAAGAACCTTTATTTGAGTAGCATAAAAGCTTCGGCACATACATGGTCGAAGCCAAAATCTGAATTCTCCTCCCCTTAGCACATAGTATCAAGCACAATTCCCTCCTCTAATTAGCAGTCATAAATCACATTCTCCAATTAGTCTGAATTGCAGGTTTTCCCTCCTGTTCTCCAACCCGCCACCTCTTATCATCTCTTATTTCAAAAGCCCCTGAGTTCATACACTTTTATGATATTGTTATGTCTAACTGACTCCCATCACATTCCTCCTCCTCCTCCCCCCAGTATCATCTAATTCTAAGAATAAAGCATAGGAAAGAAAAAGGCTGCATCTCCATATGTGGGCAAAGTGAGAACATCCGATGTTAGCAGCGTTGACACAGGGATCGAAACAAACCAAGCAGTCCATAAGCAAACCCAGATCACCTAAATTCAGGAATAAAGTTGAAGACAAAGAGACAGGTTGGAGGACTGAGAGTTCACACAAATACAGATAGTCCTTGACTTACAAGGGGGGGCTGCCCCAAAGAAGAGGGAGTCAAGCTATTCTCCAAAGCGTCTGAAGGCAGGACTAGAAGCAACGGATGGAAACTAATCAAAGAGAGAAGCAAGCTGGAACTAAGGAGGAATTTCCTGACAGTGAGGACAATTAACCAGTGGAACAACCTGCCTCCAGAAATTGTGGGCGCTCCATCACTGGAAGTTTTTAAGAAGAGACTGAACACCCATTTGTCTGAAATGGTATAGGGTTTCCTGCCTGAGCAGGGGGTTGGACTAGATGACCTCCAAGGTCCCTTCCATCATCATCATCATCATCATCATCATCATTACAATCACAATTGGGACCAAAATGGTTGTTAAGTGAGTTGTGCTTTATTTTGCGACCTTTTTTTATCAGGGTTGTTAAGTGAATCACTGCAGAGAAGTGAATCCAACTTCTGTCACTGTCTTTACTTTTCGGAAGCCACATGACCCAAGGATTGGATCTGTAAATCTATGCCGGTTGCCAAGTGCCCTGTGCTTGCAGGGATGCTACAACAGTTGTAAATGTCAGGAGCAGCTGAAAGTCGCTATTACAGTGCTATTGTAACTTTGAATGAACACAGAAAATAATAGAGTTGGGAGGGACCTGGGAGGTTTTCTAGTCCTACCCCCTGCTAATGGTCGCTAAACAAATGGTTGTAAGTCAAGGACTACCTGTAGGGTAAAACAGACAGTTTGAGAGCATACACATAAGTCTTAACAACAAGGAGGGCAGATTCGGAGCATAATAATGCTCACAGATGAAACTTTATTGGATTATTTTTCTCAGCATCCTGCAGGGTGGCCCTAGAAGCTTCTGCAGAATAATAATAATAATAATAATAATAATAATAATAATAATAATAATAATAATAATAATAATAATAATAATAATAACAACAACAACAACAACAACAACAACAACAACAACAACAACAGCAACAACAACAATGATAATGATACCCATTGTCATCGGGGCACTGGGAACTATGTCCAAAAACTTTGCAAAATACATAAAGAAATTGCAGCTTCCTGCAATAACTGCGGCAAAGCTACAAAAAACTGCACTACTCGGAACATCTTACATTTTAAGGAGATACCTGGTTGATACCTAGGATGCTGGCAGCAGCCCGTGTCAACCATTAGTGCCAGTCAATTTGAGTGTTCGGTTGACTGAGTTTCATGTTTTATGAATACAAGTTTTATTATAATAATAATAATAATAATAATAATAATAATAATAATAATAATAATAATAATAATAATAATAATAATAATAATAATAATAATAATAATGATGATGATGATGATGATGATGATGATGATGATGATGATGATGATGATGATGATGATAATGTTGGAAGGGACCTTGGAGGTCATCTAGTCCAACCCCCTGCTCAGGCAGGAAACCCTATACCATTTCGGACAAATGGCTGTCCAGTCTTTTCTTAAAAACTTCCAGTGTTGGAGCATTCACCGCTTCTGGAGGCAGGTTGTTCCATTGGTTAATTGTTCTCACTGTCAGGAAGTTTCTCCTTAGTTCTAGGTTGCTTCTCTCCTTGACTAGTTTCCATCAGTTGCTTCTTGTCCTGCCTTTGGGCGCTTTGGAGAATAGCTTGACTCCCTCTTCTTTGTGGCAACCCCTGAGATACTGGAAAGCTGCTATCATGTCCCCCCTCGTCCTTCTCTTCATTAAACTAGACATACCCAGTTCCAGCAGCTGTTCTTTGTATGTTTTAGCCTCCAGTCCCCTAATCATCTTTCTTGCTCTTCTCTGGACTCTTTCTAGACTAGAGTCTCAACATCTGTCCTAGCCGTTACTCTTTAAGAAAGAAGATACATGAAAGTATTTTCAAGAAGTTTGTTCTTGGCATCTCCCCAAAGGATAATTATGACACTGAGCCTTCCCATGTACTGTAGCAACCAGCATTCTTGAGGAATTCCATTTTCTTTCTTCAGTTCAGATCCAGATCTTCGAGGTTCATCCGAGGTCACAGCAATGGAAGGGGAATACTTTCCCAGAGGGCAGAAGGCCTGCTGCGTGGACCCCATCCATGGCATCGCTTTAAGGGCGGGACCTGGACCTTGCACCATGCAGAAGCGATGGAAGAAAGGATTCCTCAAACAGCCATACTTCCTGTCATTGAAGGACTTGAGAGGTCCCAACCAGCATTTTGAATTGCACCTGGAAACTTACTGGTACCCAGTGCAATTTTTGCGGAGGTGCTACGTGGCTTCTGTGCCATCAGACCCTGGACAAGCTGGCGACTGAAAGCCATGACTTGAGGTTGTTGACAGGGATCAAATCACAAGTATGCACCAAGTCAGAGAGGAAGGATTAAGCTGTGACAAAAAAAGGAAAACCGCAAACTGCATCAACTTTAATGAGCAGCCAGGAACAATATGGGGCACAAAACTCAAACCACAGCAAAACTTTAGAGATCTGGACCATTCTCAGCGAAAGCATGATGGACACCAGTGCACGATAGCCATTGAAATAGGAAACTCTACCTTCTCTGCAGAAGCAGGAGCCATCTCCTGGGGAACACGTGCCATCGTTTTTGCAGTTGCAGGCCAAAGAGCAATTGACTCCATAGCTCCCGGGAGGACACGTAACTGAACAGATCTCTCCCTGGAAAACAAAAACAGAACTTGGCTGAGTGTTACAAATTTGGATCTTGGGGAAACTGATTGTAATCCAGATATTACTGAATTACAAGCCCCATCAGTCACAGTCCAGGCAATGTGACCAGCAGTGGGTGGATGATGCTGGAAATTGTCCTTTAGCAAGAGCTGGGAACCCCAAGTTCCCAAATGTAGATTTATATCTCTGTAAATATATGACAGGGACACGGTGGCTCAGTGGGTTAGGATGCTGAGCTTGTCGATCAGAAGGTCGGCAGTTTGGCGGGTCAAATCCCGAGTGCCACGTAACAGAGTGAGCGCCTGTTACTCGTCCCAGCTTCTGCCAACCTAGCAGTTCAAAAGCACGTAAAAATGCAAGTAGAAAAATAGGGACCGCTACGGTGGGAAGGTAACAGCGTTCCGTGCGCCTTTGGCATCTAATCATGCTGGCCACATGACCACGGAGACGTCCTCGGACAAGCGCTGGCTCTTCGGCTTTGAAACAGAGATGAGCACCGGCCCCTAGAGTCAGAAACGACTAGCACGTATGTGCGGGGGAACCTTTACCTTTAAATATATAGTAGCTTTGTAAAGCAATGCAATGACCTAGAAGTGGAAATGCTCACCTCCCACTTGGAAGGTTGAGAGTTCAATCCTAGCAGTGATATATGTTTTTCTCCCAGGGTGCAAAGAAAAAAAAATCTGCTGTGAACTCTGCATAGGCATCAGGAAGGCCACCCGGCCAGTAAATGCTCAGCTCCATTCAGTTATCCCGACTCTACCCCAAATTAAGGGATTACAGGGTGGCAAAAAGAAATATCTTTGTAGCATTTTATTTATATAAGGAATAACATTATTTAAGGAATAACATTAAAGGAGGATATGGCTGAAGGATCTAACCTCCCTTATACTACTTAGAGCAGGGTGGCTGAGGAATTCTGGAAGTTGAAGTCCACAAGTCATAAAAGGGCCAAGTTTGAAGACCCCTGACTTAGAGGACCCTGAATAGCTTGGAGTGCCTATGAGTAAAACCAATATGCTCAAGTGGAGGCTGTTAGCACTGTGTGAATGTGGAGACACAGAGCCTGACCCATCTGCTGGTATGTCAGCTACTACCAGAAACATGTATGAATAATGGCTTATTTTTGGCCACCAACAAAGCCAAGAAGGTGGCCTCATTCTAGTAGTTTAAAGTTTGATCTGGGCGTGGAAGAAGAAGTATTTTATGTATATAGCTTTATCTTTTTAACATTGTAAGTTGCCCAGAGTTACCCTGTGGTAAGATGGGCAGACAATACGTTTAATAAATAAATAAATAAAATTCCCCAAGCCAGCTTTGCAACACTACTGGGACGTAATGCTAATCTGGTCTAAAAAATGGTTGGTAGTCCATAGCTAAAAAACAAAATATAGTTGCAAGACATTTTAGCATTTAAAGGCTTGTTTTATTATTTGCCCAAACATTTCTCCAGTACCTGTTCAGATAAGAGCAGTCCCCGAATTAAATGTCATTTAAGAAAGGAAAATAAATAAATAAAAGCCACAACAATGTTTTACCGACTCTTAAATGGAAGAATTAAGCGTCACAGGAAAGATAAGACTTACAACTGAATAATTTCTCCCTAAACTGTTCAATGAAATGAACATAGAATGTGAGGGCTTCATCATAACAGAATAACAAAATAACAGAGTTGGAAGGGTCTTTGGAGGTCATCTAGTCCAGCCCCCTGCTTGAGCAGGAGACCCTATAACATCCCAGAGAAGTGTCTGTCCAGTCTCTTCTTAAAAGCCTCCAGTGATGGAGCACCCACAACATCTGGGGGCAAGCAGTTCCACTGGTTGATTGTCCTCACTGTTAGGAAGTTTCTCCTTAATTCCAGGTTGCTTCTCTCCTTGATCAGTTTCCATCCGTTGCTTCTTGTCTTGACTTCTGCTGCTTTGGAAAATGGGTTGATTTTTTTGTGGCAGCCGCTCAGGTATTGAAAGGCTGCTATCATGTCACCTCTAATCCTTCTTTTCACTAGACTAGATCTGCCCAGTTCCTGCAACTGTTCTTCATATTTTCGGCTTCCAGCCCCCTAATCATCTTTGTTGCTCTTCTCTGCACTCTTTCCAGAGGGAGGGGTCCTTGGTGCTCTATATGCTTGCTTGTTTTCTTGCAGACGTTTCATTAGCCTAACTAGCTAACATCATCAGTGCTAGTAAGGAGTGGGGCTTGCAGGGGGGAGGAGGAGGAGGAGGAGGACTGTGAGGTCCTTGGTGCTCTCTGAGGTTGTTTTCTTGCAGACGTTTCATTAGCCTAACTAGGTAACATCATCAGTGCTAGTAAGGAGTGGGGTTTTCTGTCGGTTTATATTCTGGTATCTCGCCTGTCTGGGTGGGTGGGGGCTGTCTGAGGGACTCTTTGGTTGGGTTGTTTAGTAATGACTCCTTGGCAGTTTCTTGCTTACTTGATTGTTGGTCTGAAGTTGACCTTGGAGTTAATCTATGCTGAGCTGAGTGCTGATTCCTGGCGGAGAAGTGCTGGAGTCTTTTTCTCTTTTGGACTGGTTGATTGTCTCTTTTGCAGTCTATAGAGGTTGTTAATGTCTATGTGTCTGTCGATGGCTGATTTGTCAGAGTGCCAGGCTCCTAGAAATTCCCTGGCATTTTTGGATTTGTCCTGGTCTAGGATTGTCACATTTTCCCAACTGAAGCTTTCCAGAGTCTCAACATCTTTTTTCTACCATGGTGACCAAAACTGGATGCAGTATTCCAGGTGTGGTCTTACCAAGGGTTTTTAAAGGATATTAATACTTCACCTGATCTTGATTCTATCCCTCTGTTAATGCAAAAGAGAGGAGGAGGAGGAGGAGAGAGGAAGAAGAGGAGAAGAGGAGGAGGAGGAGAAGAGAGGAGGATGCAGATGTTTCATTGCCAGATAAGGCAACATCATCTGTGCTAGAAGAGAGTGGGTTTTCTGAGAGGAGGAGAAGAGAGGAGGAGAAGGAGGAGGAGAGAGGAGGAGGAGAGAGGAGGAAGGGAAGAGAGGAGGAAAAGGAGGAGAGAGGAGGAGGAGGAAGAGAAGGAGAAGAGAGGAGGAGAAGAGAGGAGAGAGGAGGAAGAGAAGGAGAAGAGAGGAGGAGGAGAAGAGAGGAGAAGAGAGGAGAAGAGAGAAGGAGGAGAAGGAGGAGAAGAGAAGAGGAGGAGAGAGGAGGAGGAGGAGAGGAGGAGGAGAGGAGAAGAGTAGAAGGAGGAGGAGAGAGGAGGAAGAGAAGAGAGGAGGAGGAGAAGAGAGGAGAAGAGAGGAGGAGAAGAGAGAAGGAGGAGAAGGAGAAGGAGGAGGAGGAGAAGGAGGAAGGAAGAGGTGGATGACTATGGGGTCCTTGGTGCAGTCTGTTATGTATCCAGTGCAGGCATCTGCATAGCAACAGCCATTAGGGGGCGTTGGCCTGGACGGTTTTGGCGGGAACCCTAGTTTCGGCGGGAAACCTAGGGCCAACCCCATTGGCTGGACGCCTACCTGGCTAGGTATTTAAGGAGGCCAGGTAACCCTCGTTCCTCAGTACGCTACCCCCCCCCAATAAAGAGCTGAACACGTACTCCGGCTGGCGTCTCTTCCTTGCGTCAGACCCACTACATTACACAGTCTGAGCTTGGTTGGTCTCTTGTAGATGTTTGCTTACCCAACTAGGTAACTAGCTAAATGTATCCCCATAGTTGCTGCACGCTTGCCTGGTGCCAAATCCAGATCAAGCTTTCCCTGTCCCATTCCAGCTCTTTGGAAGATGTTCCCTGCAGGGTTGCCTCTCCGTTAAGTCTTGAAAGCACGTCTTTTTTCGACAGGCATTTAACTGCTGATTTCAAATTTTAATTCTTAATTCTATTTGTATTCCTTCTTTATTTTAATGGCTATTTTAACCACGCTCAGTGCCTCGATGCTAACATGGTTTCTATTGTAAGAAATTTCCATCGTCGGTGGCCTATCAAGTTAAATGAAGGAACGAAACAGAGGAATAATAAAAATTCTCGGTGTTCTAAAGAAGCAGCTGATCTTCGACAGCAGTCTGGACAGGCCAACTGTCGCCCGGATTATGTCCCTCTGCAGGACTTGCGTTGTCCTCTGAAATAATGAAGAGTTCCGTTGGCTGACTTGAAGGTGGAGAGAAAACCAGAGGCCACAGCTACTCAGCGGGAGGTGGAAAGATAGCATGGCAAATCTCCTGGAACAGCTGTTTGCTCATTACGGAAAACATCCCGGGCAAACCACTAATCACAAAATCCGACAAGGGTTTAATGGCATGCCGAGCTCAGCCGCTGAGCCAAGCAAGTCACTAACGCACACACACGCACAACATACAAGGTTCTGATCACGCAGAGGTACAGATAAACTGCTGAGCTTTACACAAATTATGCAGTATTTTTTTTTCCTGGGAACATCAATATGTACATAATGCGTTGCAAATTAACATCAAAAGCAGGGATCCCGTTTCCTGGGCGAAGCTGCAATCGCGGAGAGTTTTAATTTGTGCTTGTTAGTGTTAACTTGCGGATGGGTTTGTGCAGGACACCTCACTTGGTCTTCGAATTAACTCGCTGTGGAGCGGGGTGGTTGCAAAACAGCTTGAATGGTCAAGGGAGAAAATGGGATAGCTGTGTACAACACACAGAGTCCTAGAGAGACAGACCCGCAAATAGGCTCAAAATTGAGTGAGCTGAGATGCTGTCTGAATGCACCCAGAGTCTTTTCTGGAAGTGGTTTACATACAGGTAATCCTCGAGCTATGACTACAATTGAGCCCCAAAGTTTCTGTTGCTACGTGAGACAGTTGTCGAGTGAATTTTGTCCCATTTACAATCTTTCTTGCCACAGTTGTTAAGTGAATCACTGCAGTTGTTAAGTTAGTAACCCGGTCGTTAAGTGAATGTGGCTTCCCCATTGACTTTGCTTGTCAGAAGGTGGCTCTAGGACGCTGCAACAGTCATAAATACCTGCCAGTTGCCAAGTGTCTGAATTTTGATCACGTGAACACGGGGACGCTGCAACTGTCGTAAGTGTAAAACATAGTGATAAGCCACTTTTTTCAGTGCCATTATAACTTTGAATGGTCACTAGATGAACGGTTATTAAGTCGAAGACTACCTATATGAGGACTTTGGATCAAAGACCCACATCAGGTTCAGAGCTTGTAGAGTCTTGAACGTGGCAACTGCTGCCCCAAACACCCTTTCCCCCCCGAGAAGCTTCAGCTGCAGCCTCTACGCAAAATGGAACAATTCGCCGTGGCCATCTCGCCACGTCCATCTCGCCACGGCCAGCTTGCCTCAGAATAACTGGCCACAGGACAATTCAACATTTCAATTCAATTATTTAAAATAGTTTAAAAACTCTTTTATGCCATTCACATTTCATTTTGTCCCTCCTTTTGTATCCTTTCTTTAATTATTGTATTCCATCGTTTCTTTGATATTATTGTAACTCTTGTCCTGCAGCGACTTGTCACATGGCAAGTTGGCCACGGCGAGTTGGCCACAGTGCGTTGTCTTAGACCCGGCTCTGCGTGCTTCAGAGCACCTGTAGATATCACATCCCAGCATTGCACTGCCTTGTTAAGTTTATCGTGGGAACGTTGCCATGATAGATTTTTAATAAATGCCAGGAAAACCCAAGTGTGCAGCTGGGGCTTTTTAGCAGAGAAGAACGAAGTTGACTAAGCAGGCTATTAAGATCAAGGGTGAGGTGGAGAAACGTTGCAGAGAAGGGGACAGAAAGAATTTGTTTAACATTAATAAGAACCTTCATCTTATTAATGGCGGACAGTAATAGATGGCAGATTTAAGGGCACCAAACGGGTTCAGTCCAGATTCTACGATCTCAAGTGGCAACAGGATGTGGTTGGGAGCAGGGTCACCAATGGCTTTTTATCACAGGATGTTTGTGAGGAGTGCAAAAGGCCGATGGGCGTGTTGATCTTTCTGCTTTGGGCAACCAAAACCTTGGAGGCAGGGGCCATGTAGTCCCCCAACCTTTTCCTTTTTGTGCATTTGTCTAACTCTCCCTCTGTGTGTTCCAAAAAAATTGTGTCTAAAATTTCTGGTGGCAGGAGTAAAGACCACCAGCAATTGGACTTCTTGCAGTGGTGGGATTCATATAGGTGAACAACCGGTTCTCTGTGTGGATGCCGCTTCCGGAAGTCCATTCTGGGCCTGGGCAACAAAAAAGTAGCTACCGGTTTTGCCGAAGTGGTGCAGACCGGCTGAATCCCACCACTGACTTCTTTCCATACCGAGGTGAGAAATATGCAGAAGCTGGAGTCACTCAGTACAGGAGTTTTCAGAGAGTTAAAAAGGAGGAGAAGCTCTCTGGAATTAAGAGGGAAGGGAAGGGAAGAAGAATGATGAGAAAAAAGAGAAGAAAAGGAGAATGAAAAGAAGAAAAAAGAATGAAGAGAAGAGAAGAGAAGAGAAGAGAAGAGAAGAGAAGAGAAGAGAAGAGAAGAGAAGAGAAGAGAAGAGAAGAGAAGATACTCCACTTGTTTGGAAAAATAGGAGATCTAGACTTACAAGTAGACCTTGATCTGTGATCAGTTGTGACCAGAATTCCAGTCATAAGTCGTGGCACAAGACCAGATTTAATTTCATGACAGTTTTTACAATGGTCATTAAATAAGTCACCATGGTTGTTAATGTAAGCTGATTGCCAAATGCCCAAAATGCAATCATGTGACTCTGAGGGGTGGTACAGCAGTTGTAACTTTGAGGACCGGTCGTAACTTTTTTGAATCCATCATAACTTTCAACAGTTGTTAAGTGAGTAGTCATAAATCGAGGATTTCTTCTAAATAGCAAAATTTTAACACCATATTCTGACTGAAGTTGGTTATTTCTCCTTTTTTAAATTTGAATCTTCTTACAGAATCGTGTTCAGTAGAAAGCCAGTTTGGGGTAATAGTTAAAGGCTCCAAGCCAAAAACCAGAGGCTATGAGTTCTAATCCCACTTAGATATGAAGCCAACTAAATGACCTTGGGCCAGACATTTTCTCTCAGCCCTAGGGAGGAAGCAATGGCAAACCACTTCCGAAAAACCTTACTGAGAAAACTGAGGGGTGAGTTCAAGCAGTTGTTAGGAGTCAACATTAACTTGAAGGTGCACATGTACATGTACACACACACACACACACACACACAGAGATTGCCCATATGAGTGGCTGTGATTGGGGAAGAGCATACGATGAAACATGAATTGCAACACTGTGATGCAAACTTGACTACTTTCTCTGGGTTAATGTGTGTTTTATCATTTCAGCCTGTCTGTGATTGTGCTTGTCTGGACGTGCCCTGCTTCTCCCAGCCTGCATCACAACTACCCAATCACATGTTTGCCCTGCCTAGCGAGTGGTGCAAACTGACACAAGCTGCCTACTCAAGGCAGTGAAAGACCTGAGGTCTGCATACATGAAACTTGCTAAGTTTGATTTGGTTAGAGTTAACCTTTTCTTTTTGAAAGACTCAGATCCTTGTAGCTTCCCGCTCCTTCAACTGGTTTGTGATTGCCTGAACTAAAAAAAAAGAGTCTAAAATGTTAAAACGCTTGCTTTCATTTTAATGGAAAATAGAGTCTAAGCTGGAGGTGTCTCAAGGAGGGCAAGAAAGTCAAGATGGCGGGTATGCAACTGTGCCATCAAAACCCTGCCCTTTGCTTGGCTAAAGGCCATAACAAATATAAACTGAATTGACACCCCCCCTTCCGCCTTTTACAATAAGCACATAGAAAAGGCAGGGCATTCATTGCACAGAGGTGCCCCCCATTTTGACCCACCCAGACACCTCTAGCCTAATCCCACACTTCTCAAACAGGCTCCACGTCTTCCTGATTGCTATTCCCTCCCCTCCATTTGCCCAATTTAACCTCCCTGTGAAGATGTCTGAACGGCGCTCGCAACTCCCCTGAGCAGGAATGCGGCTGCGATTTGGTGCCCCGTGCAAAAGCCACAGAGGGTGCATGAAAAGAGGCAGCCGCTGCAGAGCCTCTAGGAGAATATTAATCCTGGATGCAAAAGATCATTAACATTTTAACCTCAATTTGGGGAATGCGACTTAAACAATTACACGACACCAGGGCCGCCTTCCATGAACGAAAACACACAGATGGCCATTTCCCAGTTTCGCTCATCCTAAAGCTCTCTCTCTGGTTCTTAACTAGCCATCTACAGATAGTCCTCAACTTACGACTTACAATCGAACCCGAAACTTCCATTGTTAAGTGAAATTGGCCCCACTTGACCACCTTTCCTGCCACAGCTGTTAAATGAATCGCTGCTAGTTAAGTTAGTAACACGGTTGTTAAGTGAATCTGGCTTCCCCATTGACCCTGTTTGGCGGAAGGTCGCAAAAGGGGATCACACAACTGCGGGACTCTGTGACCATCATAAATAGGAGTCAGAGAAGAGCAACTAAGATGATCCAAGGCCTGGAGACTAAAACATATGAAGAATGGCTGCGGGACTTGGGTTTGGCTAGCCCAGGGGTAGGCAACCTTGGCTCTTTTATGACTCATGGACTTCAACTCCCAGAAGTCCTGAGCCAGCATGGCTCAGCTTGGAAACCTCTCAGCATGGCTGGCTCAGGACTTCTGGGAGTTGAAGTCCACACGTCATAAAAGAGCCAAGGTTGCCTACGCATGAGCTAGTCTATAGAAAACAAGAAATAGGGGTGATGTCAGAACCCTATGTTCTGTGCACATGGGATTTCTTATTCTTTTTGGGTTCTGCCATTCTCCTGGCTGGGGTGTGGGGAGGGGAAAGCTTGAGGTGCCGATGTGTATTTGCTTTGCTCTGTCTCTTGCTCTATCCTTCTGATGTGTCTCAAACACATGGAATGGAATCTACCTCCGGCCATCTGCCTTATCTCCGGGTGTGGAAGAAATGATGCAGACATCTAACAGCCTTGGAAGCGGCACCTTATCACTCTGTTCCGAGGGCGTATTCACATCTGCGGATTGGCCTGTTTGAACCGTCCGGATGGACGGTTTGGGTGGGGTTACTATGGACTCTTTTAATTATTTGATTTGTGTGGGAAACCCTCAAATCCTGCCTTCTATCCCTGCTGTCAACACCTCCCAATGAAAGTTCCTTTTGAAATGATGTCGTTTCAAGAATTCTGCTTTCTTGGGGGAACTGATTGAGGTGGGTCCTTACAGGCGACATGATAAGCAGCGTTCCAGTATTTGAAGGGCTGCCACTAAAGAAGAGGGGGTCAAATTATTCTCCGAAGTGCCAGAAGGCAGGACGAGAAACAATGGCTGGAAACTGATCAAAGAGAGAAGCAACCTGCAATTAAGGAGAAACTTCCTGACAGCGAGGACAATTAACCAGTGGAATGGCTTTCCACCAGAAGTTGTAGGTGGCTCCACCACTGGAGGCTTTCAAGAAAAGATTGGACAGCCATTTGTCTGAAATGGTATAGAGCAGGGGTGTCAAACTCAATTTCATTGAGGGCCACATCAGCATTGTGGTTGCCCTCGGGGGGCCGGGAGGGTATGGCCAGGGTGGGCGTGGCCTACTGGCTGGGCGTGGCTAGTGCGCGTATGGCCTACTGAGTGGGCGTGGCCAGCTCTACATCCTTGGCATCAAGGGTGCCTATGGGGGCCTGGGCAGGAGTGGGACAGATCTGGGGGTCTCTGGCAGAAGGAGGGTCTCTGGGCCAGGGCCAAGGCAGCGGGGCCGTTCCCTCACTGTTTCCAGGATGGCTTCGCGGGCCGCATGAAACCACTTCGTGGGCCGGATCTGGCCCCCGGGCTTTGTGTTTGACATGTCTGGTATAGAGTCTCCTGCTCAAGCAGGGAGTTGGACTAGATGACCTCCAGGGTCTCTTCCAACTCTATTCTGATTGATTGTATTCCATTGGGATAGGCATCCGGCATTATCTGAACTTCTCTTTGGCAATGAAACATTTCGGATTCCTATTCCATTTGCCCGAATTAATCAACAGCTGGGTTGCATATGGTGATTATTTTTCTCTCTTTCATCTCCCTTTTCTTTCCTTTTTTTCTGGGAAGTTTAGCAACTCAATCAGTGCTGCGTGTCTGAGAGAAAAGGGTTAGCTTTGGGGACCAAATGAAACGGGAGCCATACATAATTCAGGCAAAGATGCGTAAAGCCCAAGGGAAGAGCCAGAGAAATGTTACAGCTATTTTAAGGCTCTTGCCATAAATACACTGATATTTAATGCCTTTTTTTTTTGCAGTCGAGGGTTCCATCTGGGCCAGATGAAGGCTTGATTGAAGTTAATTGTTTTCTCTGGGATTTTAGCTCACTGCATTGATCTGAAAGAGACTTTCTCCACTGGGGCTGGGCTCCTCTCCCCAATCTGCAAGTTCTTCGGCATCAAAGGAGAACCCAAACCACAAAGACATCATCTACCTGTCCTCCACCAGGTTGCTCGACAAGAATGTCAAAAACAAAAAGGGGAAAATTGCAGCTGCAGTTGCACAATGGATGCTCTCTGCTACTTTACGCAGTGTGCACAGTAAAAAGGTCGTGACCTTGATGGCACGACGGCGGCTGCCATCTTGACTTTTTTGACCTGCTTTCTCACCGATGGCCTGCTCCTAAAATTGCTCAGGGCAGGGAGTGGGGTCATTTCTAGAGCTAGGAAATATAGGCCAGTTGCCAAGTGCCTGAATCACAACCTGATTCGTGACGGCGGGGATGCTGCGAAGGTTGTAAGTGCGAGGAGCAGCTTTTTCCTGTGCTGTTGTAACTTTGAATAGTCACTAAGAAAATGGTTGTAAATCGAGGACCACCTGTACTTTCTTAAAATCTGCATAGTCCTTGCTTCTTTAATGTTGCCTGTTTGAACTTGCCCAATCTTGAATTAAAAGACGCTTGCTCCTTGGGAGGAAAGCCATGGCAAATCTAGACAGCACACTAAAAAGCAGAGACATCACCCTGTCAATAAAAGTGCGTATAGTCAAGGCTATGGTCTTCCCAGTTGCAATGCACGGCAGTGAAAGCTGGACCATAAAAAAGGCTGAGCGCCAAAGAATTGAGGCCTTTGAACTATGGTGCTGGAGAAGACTCCTGCGAGTCCCTTGGACTGCAAGGCGATCAAACCGGTCAGTCCTAGAGGAGATCAACCCTGACTGCTCTTTAGAAGGCCAGATCCTGAAGTTGAAACTCAAATACTTTGGCCACCTAATGAGAAGGAAGGACTCACTGGAGAAGAGCCTAATGCTGGGAAAGATTGAGGGCAAGAGAAGAAGGGGACGACAGAGAATGAGGTGGCTGGATGGAGTCACTGAAGCAGTAGGCGTGAGCTTAAAGGGACTCCAGAAGATGGTAGAGGACAGGAAGGCCTGGAGGAACATTGTCCATAGGGTCGCGATGAGTCGGACATGACTTCGCAGCTAACAACAACAATCTTGAATTCCTCTCTGTCATCCTGAAGTTGCTGTTTAGGAGAAAAATTGTCAATTATATCGCCTCCCACACTCCAGTGAATCCAGATGAAAGTATTACAGGTAGTCCTCGATTTACGACCACAATTGAGCGCAAAA
The DNA here is from genome assembly GCF_964194415.1 of Vipera berus. Lineage (NCBI taxonomy): Eukaryota > Metazoa > Chordata > Lepidosauria > Squamata > Viperidae > Vipera > Vipera berus. The sequence goes on along the minus strand of NC_138215.1, from coordinate 4,902,035 downwards.
TTTCTGTTGCTAAGTGAGACATTTGTCTAATGAGATTTTGCCCTATTTAAGACCCTTCTTGTCATAGTTGTTAAGTGAATCACTGCATTTCTTAGTAACACGATTAAATGAATCTGGTTTCCCCTTTGACTTTGCTTGAGAGAAGGTCACAAAAGGGGAATCACATGATCCTGGAACACTGGAACCATCATAAATTCGAGTCAGTTGTCAAGCATCTGAATTACGGCCTCGTGACTGTGGGGATGTTGCAAAGGTTGTTTACTCTGAAAAGCTGTCATAAGTCACTGTTTTGAAAATGCTGTTGTAACTTTGAATGGTCACTAAGTGACCTGTTGTAAGTTGAGGACTACCTGAAGTTTGCACTGGATTTCCCTTAGAGCAGTGTTTCTCGACCTTGGCAACTTTAAGACAAGTGGACTCCAACTCCCAGAATTCCCTAGCCAGCCATGGTGACGGGAATTTTGGGAGTTGAAGTCCACAGGTCTTAAAGTTGCCAAAATTGAGAAACATTCTGGAAAGCTACCGGAGCTGGGCTGCTATTGAAGCTCTCTCCGTTATAATCTTAGTTTTCTGATCCAACCCGATTTCTTTTATATACTTAACAAATGACTGTGAAAGAGGTCCTCTTGATAAAACCCCTTTTCAAGGCTTCTGAAGCCAGAGGAACAACCAACTCTTTCAAATAACTATGCTAATTGCATTTTTAAAGGAGAGAGAAGAAAGGGCTGCATCCCAAATAACGCAATAGGAAATCATATCAAGGATTTCAAGAACAGGGCTACTATTCATCCAAATTTGCTTTTCCACTTCTTTCGCACTAATGAGATACTAAGCTTTGAAGACCACTTGAATCTGCTAAAAAGATTTTCTCCTAGTTTTGAATTCTGTTCCCACTCAAAGGAGAAAGCGGAAAACGAAGACAAAAAGAATAGGCTGGCCTGGGGTATATAAATTTCATGATTCTATTCTTATCTCCCGCTAATTTCTCTCGAATGTTAGTAGTTCAGATTCTTGTAGTGAGCTTAAGCTTGCAATAAGTCTTTATACACATTTGAATGGCCTGGATCTCCTGGTTACCCTGCTGCTTGGCAGCCCACATTCCTTCTGCAGATTCAGCTGCCTCTTGGCTGTGTCTCTTCCTAAGGTCATTCCCAAAATCCATTACAAAACCAATCAAAACTGATCAAGGAAGCAAACTTAAACTTTTTCATTTCCAATCCTGAACAATGATTTTTTTTCAGTTAGCAGATTTATCTGGCAGCCGCATCAGTACTGCCAAAATGCAGATGACCACAAGGGGTCAGCAACGAGTTATAAAAAGTTTGAAAACTTTGAGGCTATCTAGTGGACATTTTTAATTTTTCAATCTTAATTTGATACCATTAGATCAATCTTTTCCAATTTTCAGTTCTGACCTACTAACATTAAAAACATGGGGGAAAAATCACTCAATTAATAAATACCCCCATCCTACATTCCTGTCTTTTACACTGTGACAGCTCACTTTATTTATTTACTTTTTTTTGACAAATAAAATAATGATGCTGGTTGTATTTTTGCATGCCTTCCTATTCTCTCCCCTTTTAACACCTTTAAAACTAAATTTTACACACTAACACAGAATTCCAAAATTAATTAGTTTTTAACCTCTTCGATTATTTTATTATTATTAATAATAATAATAATAATAATAATAATAATAATAATAATAATAATAATAATAATAATAATAATAATAATAATAATAATAATAATAATAATAATAATAATAATAATTTTATTTGTATACCGCCCTTCTCCCGAAGGACTCAGGGCGGTGAACAGGGCAGTACATGTTAAAAGACAAAATACAAAAATTAAAAGAGATTAAACAAAAATGCCCACAACTCTTACAATAGGTTAAAACACATTAAAAGTAATAAAACCCAACCCCATCCCATCAGGCCAGGCCAGCTTGTTATGTAGTTCTTACTCAGCAAAATCATTATGGGAATAAATGCCCTTGAACAGAAGAGCAAAAGGATTTGCAGCCTATTGAAATTCCTATTTAAGATATTAGTTATGAAATTTCCCACTCATTTCTTTCTACTGGGGCTGGGCTGCTATTACAAATGACAACTCTATTTAGCAAAAGTCTATGATAGCAAGAAAATCCAATGGACGTTGGTAACATTTTTTTTATAAAACATTTTATTAAAAGGCAGAAACTTTTCCGAGCTGTAACTCAGGCAACGTTGTAAACTTCTGCCTTTTAATAAGGTGTTTTAGTTGGAAAAGGTACCAGTCAGGTTCCTTCTAATTTTTGACCTCAGTTCTGGATAAAATTGTGCTTATTTGTAATAATGCCGCTTGGGGTGTGTGTAAAAGCCCTAATAAGCAGGCATATACAGAGAATGAAGGCTACTGCTAAGCTTGTAAGCCGCCCTGAGTCTTCGGAGAAGGGCGGGATATAAATGGAATTAAAAAAAACAAACCACCTTTGGTTTTCATTGAAAAGGCAAGATTGTATTATTACAAGATTGTATTAAAAGGCATTTTAGTATTACAAATTCCTAAATGTCTCTTAATCAGAGAAACAATCATGACAATATATATAAAAATTTCATAGGATTTCCTGAGAAAAAGATCTTTTCCCCCCACTGAAGAAATCTTTTTTTTTTAAGTAAAGAAGGATTTTGAGATCGTAGCTGTAGCTTACAGCCATTTGTAATGTGGACAAGATGCCCGAGAATGGTACAGAATCAGAAGAAATGGTTTGGAAAGGAATTAACAGGTTTGATGAAAGTGTTGGGCCAGCTTAGACAGGTGAAACAAAATCATATCAAATTTTTACAACCATAAGGTCAACAGTCAGCTTTGAGTAAAACTGGTAAAAGTGGAAACACACAAAGTTATCAGCTTCATTAGACAGACCAAACCAGGAATCAAAGCAGTTCTGGGTTGCATAAACAGACCGGCGGCATCAAAATCACGAGAAGTGATTGTACCATTTTATACTGCACTAGTGAGAGTATGCTTGGAAATCTGTGTCCAATTTTGGACCCCATGGCACAAAAAAGATGTTGAGACTCCGGAAAAAGTGCAGAAAAGAGCAACAAAGATGATTAGGGGGCTGGAGACTAAAACGTATGAAGAACAGTTGCAGGATTCAGGTTTGGCTAGTATAGAGATAAGAAGGAGCAGGGGAGACATGATAGCAGTACTTCAGTATTTGAGGGGCTGCCACAAAGAAGAGGGGGGGTGTCAACCTATTCTCCAAAGCACCAGAGGGCAGGACAAGAAACAATGGATGGAAACCAAACAAGGAGAGAAGCAACCTGAAACTAAAGAGAAATTTCCTAACAGTGAGGACAATTAACCAGTGGAACAGCTTGCCTTCAGAAGTTGTGGGTGCTCCATCACTGGAGGCTTTTAAGAAGAGACTGGGCATCGACTTCTCTGAAATGGCATGGTTTTCCCAGTTGCAATGTATAGCTGTGAAAGTTGGACCATAAGAAAGGCTGAGCGCCAAAGAATTGAGGCCTTTGAACTGTGGTGCTGGAGAAGACTCCTACGAGTCCCTTGGACTGCAAGGCGATCAAACCGGTCAGTCCTAGAGGAGATCAACCCTGACTGCTCTTTAGAAGGCCAGATCCTGAAGCTGAAACTCAAATACTTTGGTCACCTAATGAGAAGGAAGGACTCACTGGAGAAGAGCCTAATGCTGGGAAAGGTTGAGGGCAAGAGAAGAAGGGGACGACAGAGAATGAGGTGGCTGGATGGAGTCATTGAAGCAGGAGGCGTGAGCTTAAATGGACTCCAGAAGATGGTAGAGGACAGGAAGGCCTGGAGGAACGTTGTCCATGGGGTTGCGATGGGTCGGACATGACTTTGCAACTAACAACAACAACAACTCCTACTTGAGCAGGGGATTGGATTAGAAGACCTCCAAGGTCCCTTCCATCTCTCTTCTGATTGATTGTCTAGTCTGACAAAGAGAAGGATTAAGAGTGACATGATAGCCATCTTCCAGTCCATGAAGCGCTGTCACAGAGAAGAGTGAACTGTCCTATTCTCCAAAGGACCTGAGGGCAGGACAATAAGAAATAAGCTCTTTAAAGAGAGAGCCTACCTGGAACTAAGGAGAAATCTCCTGACAGTAACAACAAGCAATGGAACGACTTGCCTCCTGGAATTGTGGGTGCTCCATCACTGAAGGTTTTTAAGAAGACATTGGACAGCCATTTGTTTGAAATGGCTTAGGGTCCCCTGCTTGAGCAAGGGGTTGGACTAGAGGACCACCAAGGTCCCATCCAACCCTGTTATTCTATGTCCTAACTCCACAGGAAGGTCAGAGTTGGTTTACACTTATAAAAAGGGGTAGGATTTTGTGCAGTCTGAAGCTGCCATATTGACTTTCTTGACTACCCCCCCCCCACTCCCCAGGATGAACATACCCCAAGAGTTTTCATCAGGCTTCAGGTTTATAACTATAACTCTCAAAGGTTTCCTCTCCTTGAGAATTGCAAGAGACATCACTGCATTTTTTAAAATTTTTGCAAGAGTCAAGAGAGATTCATAAACAAAACAGTGACACTGAGGACTGTCGTGCAGGAAAGATTCCCTTTTGTTATTTTTGTGTAGTTCTTTTAAAAGAAAACAGAGCAAATTTGTTTTTTTTGGGGGGGAAGGGGGGAATTATTTTTTTAAGGGAAAAAACAATCCTCCAGTTGCTATCAAGTATGGAGAGGTAAGGTTTAGGCGCAGGGGTAGGCAACCTTGGCTCTTTTATGACTCGTGGACTTCAACTCCCAGAATTCCTGAGCCAGCCATGCTGAGGGGAAAGGGAGAGGTTTCCAAGCTGAGCCATGGCTGGCTCAGGAATTCTGGGAGTTGAAGTCCACAAGTCATAAAAGAGCCGAGGTTGCCTACCCCTGGTTTAGGGTGAGGGAGACAAAAGGCAATAAAAATCGGTAAAAACAATGGCAGGGGACATGCAGATATTTGAGTCCTGTAGGTTTGAGTGCCTGATTATCCATTTCAGAGGAGACAGTTTGCTCTGCAAAAAGTACATATTTATCTCTCGCTCAAAATACACCGGGATTTCAGTAAAACATTTCTAACCACTCAGGTGGATCCTGGATACGAAGCTGCACATTCATCACACGTAAGCGCAATATTTGCAATTAACCCGCCGTCGCTCGCTGTAGGGTAAGCATGCACCTGCAAGCTAAACATCTAGTGCAGGAGAGCACAAAATGGGGAAAAACGGGTTCGTTCCGAGGAACATTGACTGGTAGGAATCCGGAGATGTGCCTTCTCTACTGTAGACTCTGCCTGGTGGAATATTTTCCCTCCAGGAGGTCCACAACCCTTTCAGTCTTTCCTCAGGCTGTGAAGATTTAGTTGCATGTCTGGACCTGCGATATGTTAAGGGTTAAGGATATTAATATCCATAGTAACCATTTTAGTTGATGCCAGGTATACTTATTTTGTCCTGAAGCATAGCATCATAAGGTTGCAAGGGACAACCTTGGAGGTCTTCTAGTCCAACCACCTGCTCAAGCAGGAGACCCTCACCTATTATGGAGAAATGGCTGCCCATTCTCTCCTTGAAAACCTCCACTGATGAAGCACTCGCAACTTCTGGAGGCAAGCTGTTCCATTGGTTAATTGTCCTCACTGTGAGGAAGTTTCTCCTTAATTCCAGGTTGCTTCTCTCTTTGATTAGTCTCCCTCCGTTGTTCTGCCCTCAAGTTCTAATTGCTTCTAATATGTCTTACGATGTTTGCTGCTCAGAGTCACTTGTTGAGATGGACAGCTATAGAAATCAAACAAGCAAGCAAACCAATAAGATATAAATAGAACTATTGGGTGGCTCCAAATTGAAAAAGAGGAGCTGTTTCTCAGTCAGTCAAGCACAGGGGTTGACCTTGATCTCAGGAAGCTATGCAAGGTTGGACCTGAGCAGGAGATGATTGAAGATCAGCAGAAATTCCCAGGGGTTCGGTTAGACTAAACAAGAAAAGTAAAATACATAAAAATGTAGATTTCATAAGCACGTCGTTACAAGTGACTGTAACAAGTGACTGTTACCGCTCCCAGATACATATGTATATGTGTACATGTATACGTGTGTGTGTGTGTGTGTGTGTGTGTGTGACTGCCTTCCATATATATATATATATATGGAAATCTACAGGAGTCCATGGAGACTGTATTTCTCAGGCACATTCACAACACCCCAGGACTGGAGTGGAACAGTGGGGGTGGGGGCAGTCTAATATATAATGATATTAAAGAGAATGCTTTTAACATTACCAACGAAGGCTTCTGGTGTGATTTTTGCCCCCTTTTCTTTCAGGGATGCTAATTGCTCTCTGCCTGGTTATTATGGGTGCTAATGAACAAACTGAGAGAAGAAAGGTTAGGATGTGGGAGCAAAAGAACCTCAGGAGTGATGCGTAGGAGAGTGGAGGACAGCAGGTTTGTTAAGGAAAGGATGAGGAGTTAGGTCAACAAAGTACCAGAGTATTGAAATGGCTCCTGCAACTTCTCAAAGTGTTCTTCCTCTGAGAAAGATGCTTCTGTTTTTCTCCTGTTCTTCTCAGTACTTGAGAATGTCTTCCCTGTTGGTGTTTTAGCACCAATGTTTTGAGGGAAGCAGCTGTCCTTGGAAGACCTCTGGGCCTTTTCTGCCCCTCCACAGCTGCTCCAAACCTAAATGAAGAAGACCACTCCTGAATATCCTTCCTCAGCACTGAGGAAATGTGGGGAGGCCAGGAGGCCACCAAGGAAGCCATCTGATCTAGAATGAGGTCAAAAAGATGCTCTGGGCCTCCGGAGATCATCACACCCATGATGTGAACGCAATGCTTGCATCACCTGAGCAGCTTCCTACATTTTTACGATGTACGTCACTTTGTTCCTCTTTCCTCCACCGAATGCTACTGGGAACGATGAAATATTCACACTGTCCTTAGTGAGGCTTGCTTTCAGTTTATATTCTGATGGTTTATATTCAGTCTATATTCTTCAGCAGTTCCTTGATTGGAATATTGTTTTGTTGTGTATTGGCTTCTTTGCAGCAAGCAGGAGACGAGGCGAGAGAGTTCAGGCAGGAACATGCTTTATTGAATGCAGAAACTGAACTGTTACCCAAGGCTTCTACGCAGCTATTTATACTGCTGGCCACTAGGCGGCGGCCAATAGGTTTGAAGGATCCTATTGCCGCCCTAGAGCCAGCCAATGGTGGTCCTGGAGACTGCTTGTCTGAGAAGCCAGCGACTGTTACTCAACTCCCTGATTAAGCTATCTTGAACAGCAATCAAGACACGTGATACAGTTCAAGTAAAACAGGCCCAATACATTACAGTTTACTTGATTGTTTGTCTGATGTTAGTCTTGGAGTAATATCTATGCTCATCTGGGTGCTGATTGTTGGTGGAAAAGTGTTTGGGCATTTTTGTTCCCTTTTTGGCTTATTGACTGTCTCTTTTGCACGGTGTATAGATATTGTTTATGTCTATGTTTTATAAAGCAATACTAATACTTCATGTGATCTTGATTCAGTCTGTTTAGGCAACCTAGGATTGCATTGGCTTTTTGGCTGCTGCCGCGCCCTGTTGGCTCATGTTTAAATGATTATCCACTAGGACTCCAAGATCCATCTCACAGTTTTTTTTTTTTTTATTTAATTCCATTTATATCCCGCCCTTCTCCGAAGACTCAGGGCGGCTTACAAGCTTAGCAGTAGCCTTCATTCTATGTATATGCCTGCTTATTAGGGCTTTCACACACACCCCAAGCGGCATTATTACAAAGTCAGCTTATTGCCCCCAACAATCTGGGTCCTCATTTTACCTACCTCGGAAGGATGGAAGGCTGAGTCAACCTTGAGCCTGGTGGGACTTGAACCTGCACTAATTGCAGGCAGCTGGTGTTACTGCTTTTGAGCCAGGTTTCACCTAATCTGTACCTGTTCATTTGGTTTCTCTTGCCTAAGTGTAAAACCTTACTTTTCTCTACATTTATTACTTATGTCTATATGTCTATTGATGGATAGTTTGTCAGAGTGCCTGGCTTCTAGAAATTCCCTAATGTTTTTGTATTTGGCTTGGCCTAGGACAGTGATGGCGAACCTTTTAGAGACCGAGTGCCCAAACTGCAACCCAAAACCCAGTTATATATTGTCGGGTGCCGAGTGGGCGTGGCCCATTGGGTGGGTGTGGCCCATTGGGTGGGCGTGGCTGCAGTGGTAATGGCAGACTGGGTGGGACTAAAAAGTTCAATCAATCAATTCCACCTTTGCAAGATCTTTTTTTTTCCCCGCAAGAAGTTGAAATTGATTGATTGACTGAACCTCTTTTTTTTTTGGCACATGGCAGTGGAGGCCTAAAGCAAAAAGGTTTTATAAAACCCAGCTGAAGCCTAGGACTGGGGCGATGGGGCATGTGCTCACAAAGAGGGCTCTGCGTGCCACCTGTGGCACACGTGCCATAGGTTCGCCACCACAGGCCTAGGATGATCACAGTTTCCCAGTTGAAACTACAGTTAGGTCTGTCCATACGTTATGAAATTAAAGAGCTTTCATCATATCTTTTGACTGCTAGTTGCTGTTTTTGGATGCATTCTTTTTTCTTTTGCAATTTTTTTTGTAAAATCTTTTTTTTTTTTTTGCAATTTCCCCTTGCAAATACTCTCCATGGGACAAGGATCTTTGCTGTGCACTGACTGCCAGCCTTCACACAATACTTTCTACTGCCTGGGGATTAAGAAACAGCATCTCTACTGTAGTTATGGGGAACGTTGGAATTCAGCAGAATTCCTGAAGCAACACAAAAGAGCTTTTCTCCAGTGGAGATCTTGAATGCAAAGAAAGCGTCCTGAAAAATTTGTTCTCCCAATTCAAGTTCCTGCTTCTGAGACCTCCCGATGGGAAGAACAAGGTGAACTAAATATTTCACCAATGGAAACATTTGTAAAGAACAAGGCAAGAAGCAGACTGAGGCAGCGGGGAAGTAAAGTTTTTGATTAAACCGTATTGTTATTCAAGCTCCTGTCCTTGCAAAATCAGTTGGTTATTTAAGGTCAAAAGAGTAAAATAAACTCATTGCATTGTTCAAACAGAAAATTGGGGGCTTGGTTTATGCCATGAATAGCTAATAGGAAAAGGGACTGCCATCGTGAGAGCAAATGGACTTTTTCTGCATACAGGAAAAGGGGTTTTCTGGCTGCAGCATTTGGGGAGCAGCTCAGAATTAGGGTTCCTGTAAGCAAAGGGAATTGTTTGTAAGGGTCACTCTGAGGACAAAGGTGCATGTTAAATTAAGCCCAACATTCATCACAATGCATTTGCTCCAACTTTATATTTTTCTCTTCCCGCAGCAAAAAAAAAACCTTTGTGGGAAATACCATTCAAGAAGACTTATGGTGGACATGTCCGGAAGTGGTTAGATATTGGATGAGGATCCAAAAATGGATAGAGGAAATCACAGGGTGTTTAGTTGATCTTAAACCAGAGACGTATCTGCTTGGCTCCAGGCCTGGAAATATTAAGAAGGAAATATGGTATTTGGTTTTACATATCTTAACGGCGGCAAGGATGGGGTATGCTCAATTTTGGAAGGCAAATCATACCCCGCCGGATGAAGTTATAATTAGGAGAATACTTAATTGTGCGGAAGCAGACACATTGACCAAGAAGTTGAAGGGTAAAGAAGAGACACCAGCATTTCTATCATGGAATAAATGGTATATTTGGATGGATAAAAGATTAAAGAAATGAGGGTGGCTTGGAGGTTGGTCAAAAATGAAGTGATATAGTCTTTGTTAATGAATAAGCTTTGGAATTGGATGGTTATAAGAGACTTAATGAGTGGAATATAATTGTTAGTTTAGAAGTACATATAATGTGAAATTTTTGAAATGGTTTTCAATTTTTTGATTTCTTCGTTTTTTGTATATTGTAAATGTTTTTTTTTTTTGTCTTTGTCGGTGTATGGTGTGTTTTTAACATGAAATGTAAATAAAGATTTATTTTTTAAAAAAAGAAGAAGACTGATTTATTATTTGGGCATCAAGTCAGAGTTTCTAATGAGTTTGAAAGAAGACCTGGATCTGGTTTGAGATCCTAGTTCATTTCATAAGCCAGAATTCAAGACATTGTATCATATTTCCTCTTGATTTATTAGTTCATTCAGCAAGAGGAACTAATTTTATCCTTGAAGAAACGAAATGCTGGCATCCCAGTTTATTTACCAATAATTCAGGGCTTAAAGTAATATGCAAACCTGACAAATTTGAGATCCTATGAGTTGGCTAGCATGTAGAAGTCATCCTGAGCAATAATGATATATGAATTGGTTTTCCACCTCCGTAGAAGAAATAACAGCAAATAGACTATCGTTTTTCTGGCTTTAACAAAAAAACAAAAAAAATAAATGAAAAACCCACACAGAACAAAACAACAGACCACAAAACAAGTCACATTGGGTACCCTATCTGCAAGAAAATGAAATCTATTTCCTCCAAGCACAGAAAATCAAGTGCAAACTCCAAGTAGTTAAGGGGGCCAACTGATTCTCCAAAGCACCAAGAGGCAGAACAAGAAGCAACGGATGGAAACTAATCAAGGAGAGAAGCAACCTAGAACTAAGGAGAAACTTCCTGACACTGAGAACAATCAACCAGTGGCACGGCTTGCCTTCAGAAGTTGTGGGTGCTCCATCACTGGAGGTTTTGAAGAAGAGACTGGACAGCCATTTGTCTGGTACAGGGTTTCCTGCCTGAGCAGGGGGTTGGACTAGATGATCTCCAAGGTCCCTTCCAGCTCTATTTTGATTGATTAATTCCGTCATGCAAATGTATTGTCTACATATATACTGCCTGCTATTTTCTTGTTCTGTTCTGTTTTTTTATAATTTTTATTTTTTCATAATTTATCATGATAAGTGGTTTTATATATATCTTTACTGTTTTAGCTTTGTTGTACTCTGCCCAGAGTTACTTTGGTGAGATGGACAGATGTAGAAATTAGAGAGATAAATAGATAAATATTTAATTCCAACGGTGCACAAACAGAACTTTAAAGATTATCTGGGTTAATGATTGGAAAGGAGTCCCTGTAGTTTTTTCTCAGCTAGTCGCTGCTGACTCTAAGGGGTGGCATTCATCTCCATTTTGAGGCCAGGAGCCAGCATTGTCTGAGGACGTTTCTGTGATCATGTGGTCAACATGATATCACAGAGAGCTGTTTCCTCACTATTGAAGTGGTACCTATTTATCTACTCACATTTGCATGCTTTCAAATTGCTGGATGGGCAGGAGCTGGAGCGAGTAACAGGAGCTCACCCTTGTGTGGTGCTCAGGTCTCGAACCCGACTGTCAGCTTTCCAGCCAACAAGCCCAGCATCTTTAACTGCTGAGGCACTGCACTGGTTAGAGATTGAAATTAAGATAATTGAAAATGTCTTAAATCTTCACTACCTCTTCTTTGAAACTTCAATTGATTGCACAGTTGGGTATTTATTTATTCAGGGGCACCTATAAAGAAGGCCAAAAATGTCAAGATGGTGACTACAATATGAGCCAGACTTTGACCATAACTATGTAGAATGTGAATTGTAATACTTACTGTAAGTATGAAGTACCCTTAGAGAAATAAGTATTAAAGGCACAGGAAGACAAATGAGGAAAATGAATGGGGAGGCAGGCTTTTTCCTTTTTGATATCATATTATCATTATGATTACTCTGTTGATTTGAATATACAATGAGAACTTCTGCACCGGAGACAAATTCCTTGTGTATCTAATCACTCTTGGCCAATAAAGACTATTCTATTCTATTCTATTCTATTCTATTCTATTCTATTCTATTCTATTCTATTCTATTCTATTCTATTCTATTCTATTCTATTCTATTCTATTCTATTCTATTCTATTCTATTCCATTCCATTCCATTCCATTCCAGTCCCTTTCCCATGTTTGAAACACTTTAATTTTTGGATTAGAATATCATAAAGGCAGCAATAATGGGGAGCAAGGGAGGAGAAAATGATTAAAGTAATTCAGAGAGAGAGGAATTACATCAGATTTTCTTCAAAAAATGTTTGAACAGCTTGGCAGTACGTTAGTTGAATCATTTGATACTAGACTGACTGATTTTGAAAAAAGAATGGATGAAAGACTTGTAAAGATGAAAGAGGAGATGAAAGAAGAGGTTAAGAAGATGGAAAGCTTTGTAAAACAAGTGACTAGAGATGTGAAATAAATTAATGACAAACTGAAAATTTAGAAGTTATTCACAGAGATGGAAAGAGAACTAGATAATCTGTCTCTATTAAAATTAAGAGAAAAGGAATTCTTTTGAGACATAAAGCTATCCCACAGGTTTCTGATGATGATATTAGGTGAAATCTTGGGTATTTTTTTATTTGGACAAGCTGGATACAGACAGAGAAATTGATAAAGTTTATAGAATAAATTCAAGATTTGCTATAACAAGAAAGATTCCAAGGGATGTTTTCGTGCACTTTGTCAGGAAGAAAACAAGTTTTGCAGTAGTTCTGTAATACAAAACTAAAGATTGATAATGCAGATATAATTATCCTTAAAGAGATTTCTTCAGAATTTTATATAACAGAAAAAGGATTTTTACATTAAAACAGATTAAACAGATTAAAACAGAAAAAGATCCCATGTCAATGAGGCAAATTGCAAGATGTGATCTTTAATTTTAAACAACAGAGGTTTGTTTGGATTCTGTCCAGAAGGCAAGAGAATTTTTATAAATATTCAAAGAAAAATTGGAGGAAATTCAAATGAATTTAACAGAGGAGAGTACACAAAAAATGCAAAAGTGGAACAGGAAATTGAAAAGGATGAGACTGAACTAAGTACGGTATTACAAATATTGATTTTTCTAAATTTTTCATTTGATTATGGATAACAAATGCTTAATGTGGAATATAAATGGAGGAAATACTTCTCAAAAAATAAAAAAAAATTGAAAAAAATTTAAAACAAGATATAATTTGCCTACGGGAGACATATGTTAAATGCACTTGCATGTTTTAAGATCAATAAACAGAAGACCAAGATGTTGATAAAAAATACCAAACTACAAAAGATAAACAGAACTGATGAACCAGTTTAAGTTTTAAGGTTGTTTAAAGTTTCGAATCTCGCAGAAATGTCTAAGATTTCTGCTTATTTGAAAGATCATTCACAGGAAAGATATATTTCAGTTTGGAGGAGATGGATAAATTATATTCAGAACAAATATGGGACTAAAAAGTTCCATTTAGCTTATGAGTAGATTTTAGTGGGATATTGTTATTGGTACTTTGTTTGTAGTTATGTTAAAGGGGAGTTAAAGCACATTATGAATGTGGTTAATTGTATATTATGCATAATTTTTATTTAGAATATGATTATTGTAACTATAATCCTGTATTTAGCTCTGGGAAGTGGGGGGGGGAAGTGGGGGGGTTTGGGGTGGGAGGGATTTGGGGATATATTGTAAAATTTTGTTTTTGTAAAACTCTTTAATAAAAAAAAGTTTTAAGGTTGAGAAGAAGATAAAACATTTGGATATTAATATAACAAATATGAATTCAATGTTTTTTTCAAAATAAGTGTATGAAAATGTGCAATAAAAAGAGGCAACCCAATTGACATTACTGGGATGAATTCCTGTGATTAGGATGAATGTCTTGCTTGGAAGATTATTTTTATTTCAGACAAGATTGATTGATTGTTTTGTAAAATTTACTTGCCGCCTGTCTTGCCATGCGGCTGCTCTAGGCGGGTTACAATAATAAAAAAAGAGGGGGGGAAACGGAAACAGAAGAGAAGTAAAATAATAGGACAATAAAATAAACAATAAAAAGGAAACAGGATGAGAATGGACAATTTAAGTGGACAATCACTTCAATATGAGCCAGCCGTGTGCTGCAGCTGCCAAAAAAGCCAACACAGTGCTAGGCTGCATTAACAGAGGGATAGAATCAAGATCATGTGAAGTATTAATGCCACTTTACAATGCTTTGGTAAGGCCACACCTGGAATACTGCATCCAGTTTTGGTCACCACGATGTAAAAAAGATGTCGAGATTCTAGAAAGAGTACAGAGAAGAGCAACAAAGATGATTGGGGGACTGGAGGCTAAAACATATAGGGAACGGTTGCTGGAATTGGGTACGTGTAGTTTAATGAAGAGAAGGGTGAGGGGTGACATGATAGCAGTGTTCCAATATCTCAGGGGCTGCCCCAAAGAAGAGGGAGTCAAGCTATTCTCCAAAGCACCTGAAGGCAGGACAAGAAGCAACGGATGGAAACTAGTCAAGGAGAGAAGCAACCTAGAACTAAGGAGAAACTTCCTGACAGTTAGAACAACTAACCAGTGGAACAACCTGCCTCCAGAAGTGGTGAATGCTCCAACACTGGAAGTTTTTAAGAAGAGACTGGACAGACATTTGTCTGAAATGGTATAGGGTTTCCTGCCTGAGCAGGGGGTTGGACTAGATGACCTCCAAGGTCCCTTCCAACTTCTTCTTCTTCTTCTTCTTCTTCTTCTTCTTCTTCTTCTTCTTCTTCTTCTTCTTCTTCTTCTTCTTCTTCTTCTTCTTCTTCTTATTATTATTATTATTATTATTATTATTATTATTATTATCATCCTAGAATATATCAATATAATAACCAAAAAGATGGATGGATGGATAGCAGAGTGCAAGGAGGTGGATCGGTTGTGACATCTGATGTACTATTTACACAATGACAGAAATATATATCTAAATTCATGTGGAAGAGAAAAAAAGCGAGTGAAATACAGTATAAGGTGCTATCAGATGCAAAATAAGAGGAGGTTTGGACTGCCTTGATTTGAAATGATACTTTGCAGCCTGCTGTTTGGTCTGAATGAAAGAATGGCTTTTGCTAAGAGAAGAGCATGATTTAAGACTTGGGTGGCATGGATATCTATGGTACAAAAAAGCTAAGTAGATTTTAAAAATCATTTTGTTAGATGTACCAGACTAAGATAGAACAGATATAAAATTAGGATGTGCCAGAAAATACTGTAGTGGCGCTGAGCCTAGGAAGCATTTTATAGAAGAGAAGTGATTATTAAACACAAATGGCTGATCTAATCTGGTACATTAGAATTTTGTCTAGGAGAATGTAAAATTAAAAACAAAAGAACTGGCAGCATAAAGAGATTCGTATCAACGGTTTTCATATGTACAATTATTAGAAAGTTTTCAAGTAGTAGATAAAAGAGCATTTGGTTTCAAATTCAGCCAACGTAAGACTGAATTTCAAATGGGACTGGGTACAAATGATGTCATGTGATTGCTAAAATGTATAAATTTGGAATGGAACAGGAAAGAGAAGAAAAACAAAATGAAAGAAAGTATCATAAAATGGGCTAAAGACCTTAAGTTACAATATAGACAGAGATCAGTGGGTGAATATATGATTAAAAGGATTAAAACTATGATGAACAGTTCAGTATACACTATATTCTCTCCTATAGCTCCTGGGAAAATTATGTTTAATATCCTCCATCTTTTAAGCCCATGGGCCAATATGCTTAGTGTTTTAGTATCTTCAATTAGTATTCCTTTTTTATTACCTTGAACATGATATACCGAAATTATTCTCATGCTAAAAAAATCTGGAAGATGTCTTCCAGAAAACAATAGTTTGACCCCTAATGAAACTCATTTAGATAGTCCTCAACATACGACTAAGTGGAGCCCATAATTTCCGTTGCTAAGCAATGTAGTTGTTGTGCCTCACTTTACAATCTTTTTGCCACAGTTGTTTTGCTGCAGTTGTTAAACGAATCTGTCCTTCCCCATTGACTTTGGAAGCTGGCTGGGAAGGTTACAAATCGTGATCACATGACCCCAGGACATGGCAGCTGTCATAACTACATGCTAGTTGCCAAGGGCCTAAATTTTTATCATGTGACCATGGTCATAAGTGTGAAATGGTCATAAGTGTAAAAAAATGGTCGTAACAATTTTTTTTAGTGCCCTTGTAACCTCAAATGGTTTTTCTAAACCATTCTCTCTCTCTGTCTCTCTCCTTTTATTCATTTTGGTTATACAGGTACTCCTTGACTTAAAACCTCAGCTGAGACCGGGAATTTCAGTTGCAAAGCAAGGCGGCTGTTAAGTGAGTGGCACACAATTTTACAACCTTTTTTTTTGTCAATTTCAAGTTGCCAAGCAAATCACTGCAGTTGCTAAGTGAATCGTGAGGTCATTAAGCAAATCCATCTTCTCCCATTGACTTCGCTTGTCAGAAGCTGGCTGGGAAGGCGGCAAACGGGGATCTCCTGTTTAAGCAGGAAACCCTATACCATTCCAGACAAATGGCTGTCTAATTTCTTCTTTAAAAAAAATCTCCAGCTATTCTACTGATTAATTGTTCTCACTATCTGGAAATTCCTCCTTAATTCTAGGCTGGATCTCTGTTCGATAAGTTTCCATCAGTTTCTTCTTGTCTTGCCCTCCGGGTGCTTTGGAGAGTAGCTTTGTCCTCCTTATCCCTCTGGCAGCCTCTCAAATATTGAAAGACTGCTATCATGTCAACCCTAGTCTTCCTTTTCTTTAGACTATCTCTCTCAACCACCCACCGCAGGATTTAGCCTTCATCATCTTTGTTTGTTCTTCTCTGCACATTTTCTAGGCCCTCAGCATTTTTTTTTGGTATCATGGTGACTGGATACAGTGAGCTGCATTGGATGCTGGAAGGAATAGAATAGAATAGAATAGAATAGAATAGAATAGAATAGAATAGAATAGAATAGAATAGAATAGAATAGAATAGAATAGAATAGAATAGAATAGAATAGAATAGAATAGAATAGAATAGAATAGAATAGAATAGAATAGAATAGAATATAGAATGAACAAGAATAGAATAGAATAGAATAGAATAGAATAGAATAGAATAGAATAGAATAGAATAGAATAGAATAGAATAGAATAGAATAGAATAGAATAGAATGGAATGGAATGGAATGGAATGGAATGGAATGGAATAGAATAGAATAGAATAGAATAGAATAGAATAGAATAGAATAGAAGAATAGAATAGAATAGAATAGAATATAGAATGAACAAGAATAGAATAGAATAGAATAGAATAGAATAGAATAGAATAGAATAGAATAGAATAGAATAGAATAGAATAGAAGAATAGAATAGAATATAGAATGAACAAGAATAGAATAGAATAGAATAGAATAGAATAGAATAGAATAGAATAGAATAGAATAATAGAATAGAATAGAATAGAATAGAATAGAATAGAATATAGAATGAACAAGAATAGAATAGAATAGAATAGAATAGAATAGAATAGAATAGAATAGAATAGAATAGAATAGAATAGAATAGAATAGAATAGAATAGAATAGAATAGAATAGGAGATGGAAGGGACCTTGGAGGTCTTCTAGTCCAGCCCCCTGCTCAAGCAGGAGAACCTCTACCATCTTAGACAGGTGACTGTCCAGTCTCTTCTTAAAAATCTCTAGTGATGGAGCACCCACGATTTCTGGAGACAAACTGTTCCACTGGTTAATTCTCTTCACTGTTAGGAAGTTTCTCCTTAATTCCAGGTTGCTTCTCTCCTTGATTAGTTTCCACCCATTGTTTCTTGTCCTGCCTTCTGGTGCTTTGGAAAATAAGTTGACCCTTCCGTTCTTTGTGGAAGCCCCTCAAATACTGGAATACTGCTGTCATGTCCACCCCTGTTTCTTCTTTTCTTTAGACTGGCCAGACCCAAGTCCCGCAGCCATTCTTTCATATTTCCTCACCCTTGCCAATAAAATTCTTCATGGGAAAGCCATTGTGGATGGAGCAATGCTTCAGAGGCATCTTGCTGGACCTCTCAGGATAACCATTATTAGCTTTAGCTCTCCATCATTATGTTGTTGTTAGTTGCGAAGTCGTGTCCGACCCATCGCGACCCCATGGACAACGTTCCTCATGCTCCATCTCAGAGATCAAGTGGCAACCAGGGCTGGGCATCCTTTATACATTTTGAGCTCCTGGTGCACCCATTCCTAGATCTGGGAGGCACAGCACATTGCCACCCATGCTTTAGTCACCTATGCAACGTTCTCTTCTTGAAAAGCATTTGGAAGCTTCAGCCCTAGTCACTGAGTCCAAGCAGTTGTTTCTGCAGCTGTTGCCTATCTCTGCCCTGGTCTCCAGCTTTTGGAGTCCCAAACACTTCAGGAATAATGGGACCTTAGTCTACCACCTTCCAGTTGAGAGTTTCCCAACCTTGGCAACTTGAAGATGGGTGAACTTCAACTCCCAGAATTCCCCAGCCCACCTCTTAAAATAACAGAGCAAATTAGGAGACATTCCACATTTATCTTTTCTCTCGGCTTATTTGCTTCATTTGCATACTGACAGAATATAATATGCAAGATTGCCAGATTTTGCAAAGCAGTGATTAAAATCCGTCAGAAGGTGCCTCAAACCAGCCTTAATGAGTATTTGACTTATTAGCTGAAAGTGTTTTGTATTATGATAATTTCAGTTAGCCACACATTAGCATTTATGTTTATTTTTATCCTTATTTATTTCTAATTTAATCCCTTTTTAATTAGTTTTATAGCTTTTAAAAAGGTTTTTAAGTTTGTGATACACACTCACATACTTACACACACACACACAGAGACATTTATTAGCTTTTAAAATTATCATAGAATCATAGGGCTCATGGGGACCTTGGTGGTCTTCTCTAGGCCAACTCTCTGATCAAGCAGACCACCTTATTCCACCCTGGACAAATGGTTGTCCGGCCTCTTCTTGAAAACCAGCTTCAGGTGGCAAGCAGTTCCACTGATTAATTGTTCTCACCATCAGGAAATTTCTCCTTGGTTCTAAGTTGGATCTCTCTTTAATGATCATCCACCAGTTACTTCTTGTCCTGTCCTCTGGTGCTTTGGAGTATAGGTGAATTTACTCTTCTCTGTCTGCCCCTATGTACTGGAAGACAGTTATCATGTCTTTCCTAGTCCATCTCTTTGTTAGGCTTTATTGCTTGCATTCTGTCCCTCTTGCGCTGGTCTGTGACTGTGATAAAGCAGCATGATTTACATCACTAGCGTCAACTTGGTGTCAACTTGTTGTTCATGAAATGTCATTTCATAAATGAGATAACGTGTCATAAATGGACAGGAATTATGCGAATTCCAAATTTATAAGCATTCCTGAGGAAATGGGTAGCCCTTCGCCTAAATCTGCATCTTATAGAGACTTTACTCTAGGTTTGATGCATAGTTATTTCACGAGAAGAAAAGATGCAGAGGACATTGGATGAAATTAAAAACTAAAGCAATCGAGTTTGCAGAAGACACTAAAAGACTCAAAATTTTCAGACCAAATTCAGTTGCTATCCTAGCAACTGACTATGTTAACTGCCTGGGAAACAGACACAAAATTGAACAATGAAAAACGAAGACATTTTGAGCTTGCAAACTAACTAGGAAGATGGCTGACACATAAACTGAGAAAAGAAACAGAAAAGAAAATGATAGAGCAAGTTAACAGATAATGACTTTATTCAAGGGTACAGGCAGTCCTCGACTTACAACAGTTCATTTAATGACTGTTCAAAGTTACAATGACATTAAAAAAAATGACTTGTGATCATTTTTCACTCTTATGACCACTGCAGCATCCCCACGGTAACATAATAAATATTCAGATGCTTGGCAACTGGCGTGTACTTATGACGGTTGCAGTGTTCTGAGTTCACGTGATCCCCTTTTGTGACCTTCTGACAAGCAAGCTCAATGGAGAAGCCAGATTCACTTAACAACATTGTTACTAATTTAGCAACTGTGGTGATTCACTTAACAACTGTGGCAAGAAAAGTCATAAAACAGGGCCAAATTCACTTAACAAATGTCTTGCTTAGCAACAGAAATTTTCGGCTCATTTGTGGTCGTAAGTTGAGGATTTGGTGATTCTTCTTCCTCTCCTGGAAAGAAAATGGCTGTTTCTTAAATTATATTTTTGAATTAAATTATCGATGGAGGCCTTGCTCTTTCTCCTATCAGTCTCTCCTTTGAAAACCACTGGAATTTATTTGAAGAGAAAAGCAAGCGATAAACAGAGCTCCATCAGGCAGAAGCAAAATTAAAGAGGAGAAGCATTTGAACTCCTAATCTTTCATTGCTGACCTCAACGCAGTCACACTGAGGAATGCAGATTGATCTGGATTCCACTCCTTCCTGCCTCCCCCCCAACTTCACAAATGCTGCTTAGATGTCACTAATCAAAATGTATTTATGCACACACAGCCAACTTCTTTCGTGCAGAGGGCTGTGGCTAAGAATTAAAAATGAGTTTGCTCAGGAAAAAAAAAGTCCTTTCCAAGGTGCAAAATCCTGCTGGAGTTACTTCCCACCTGTCAAGATAGCTGTGATTAGCTCACAATTGGTGCTGCTGTGTCCTTCATTTGCAACGCTTACAGTTATGACTCTGAAAACAGAGTCCTTTGTTTGATCCACACACAATCATCTTGGGCAGTTTTTCCTCCCCCTTGGTAACTTTAAGATGGGTGGACTTCAACTCCCAGAATTTCCCAGCCAGTAAGTTATGTTGACTTCCGACATGTCAATGTAACAGTGACTACCTAATAATTGGTGCTGCTGTGTCCTTCATTTGCAAGGCTTCCAGTCATGACTCTTTGAAAAGCATCTTACAATTGCGACCTATCCTTTATCTGATCCACACACAATCATCTTGCACAGTGTTTCTCAACCTTAGCCATATTAAGATGGGTGGACTTGAACTCCCAGAATTTCCCATCCAGTCCAGGGTCCATAATATTGCCTGCCCAGGTGAGATGGCCTGATAAAATTATTAGTGTTTCCATCAACTGTGTAACAGACATTCCCCTTTCTTGGGTCTCTCCCCACAAAAATCTTGTTGTTGTTGTTAGCTGCGAAGTCATGTCCGACGCCTCGCACTGGAGTGTGGGAGGCGATATAATTGACAATTTTTCTCCTAAACAGCAACTTCAGGATGACAGAGAGGAATTCAAGATTGTTGTTGTTAGCTGCGAAGTCGTGTCCGACCCATTGCGACCCCATGGACAACGTTCCTCCAGGCCTTCCTGTCCTCTACCATCTTCTGGAGTCCATTTAAGCTCACACCTCCTGCTTCAGTGACTCCATCCAGCCACCTCATTCTCTGTCGTCCCCTTCTTCTCTTGCCCTCAATCTTTCCCAGCATGAGGCTCTTCTCCAGTGAGTCCTTCCTTCTCATCAGGTGGCCAAAGGATTTGAGTTTCAGCTTCAGGATTTGGCCTTCTAAAGAGCAGTCAGGGTTGATCTCCTCTAGGACTGACTGATTTGATCGCCTTGCAGTCCAAGGGACTCGCAGGAGTCTTCTCCAGCACCATAGTTCAAAGGCTTCAATTCTTTGTCGCTCAGCCTTTCTTATGGTCCAGCTTTCACAGCCATACATTGCAACTGGGAAGACCACGGCCTTGACTAGACGCACTTTTGTTGATGCTCCACCTTCTGAGGGTTAATTCTCTCCTCTTGTTCTCTTTCCAACTTTCCTGAAACTGCTAATCCCAAACATTGCTAATCACTCCCTTTCTCTCCTATTAGGATGATGCTGTTTAAGGGTACCTGCAAAGTCACTGACAGGCTGGATTAAGGTGAGTTATAAGAAGGTTTTCAAAAGTCAGCAAATCTCTCTAAGTCCAAATTGCAGAAAAGCAAACTAAGGCTTGGGATTGTTTTTCCAGCATCTCTAAAGCCAAGAGCTGTCCAGCACTCAATCTTCAAAGCATTTGCAGCTGTCCAGATGGGTGGGGCAAGAGCAGAAGACCAGATTTAGAGATAGTGAAACATCTGTCTACAAGGATGCCTTTTGGAGTTTAAAAGGCTTTCCAAAGTTATCTATAAGCCTTGTGCATTTGAATATAATAAAAAAGAGGATTTTTTTTTTAAAAAACCCAACCCAATAATTTAAAGAGCAGCATTAAAATGACTGGCAATCACTGACTAATCCGTGCAAGCAGGCAGAATAAAGATGTGCTGCTATCAAACAAAACAAAGCACATCGATCAGGGGTCTTCAAACTTGGCCCTTTTATGACTTGTGGACTTCAACTCCCAGAATTCCTCAGCCAGCGTTTCTGGCTGAGGAATTCTGAGAGTTGAAGTCCACAAGTCATAAAAGGGCCAAGTCTGAAGACCCCTGAGGTAGAGTAGATGGATCCTTCTGCTGAGAACATCCCCCAACACCCCACCCCCTTTTCAGTTCCTTGTCAGCTTGGCTTCTCTGAAAATGGGGAGTGGTAGAAAATTGTGGTGATGGGGATGTGTACAATTTCTGCCAAGCTTCATCAACTATCCTGTGACAATATCACTAGACTTAAATCTACCATCCCAGATAGGTCTCTGGCTTGCAATTCTTTGCATTCTCATGTCTGGAATCAAGGCTGGGAGTCCCAATGGTCAAATTATGGTTCCAATTTTCTTGGGATTGCTAGAAAGTCCACAGTTGGCAAGCAGACGTATTTAGATGCCTGATTCTGCAATGTGATGACATTGGGATTGATCTTGTGGGAGAGATAAGAGACAGCATAACCCACCGCTGCATAACGGGTGGAGAAAGAGGCTTAGAAGAGGTCCTCGCCAGCGTCTCAGAATGTAAAAGAGACAGTGGGAGATTTGTACTTTTAGACTTGCAAGATTCTGTTAATGTAGCCTCACAATAAAGTAGAATTAGCTTATCTGATTAGAGATTGTTGTCTGGCTTAATGAAAAGAAGGATTAGCAGTGTTCCAATATCTAAGGTGCTGCCACAAAGAAGAGGAGTCAGCCTATTCTCCAAAGCACCTGAGGGCAGGACAAGAAGCAATGGATGGAAACCTATCCAAGAGAACTTTTACCAGGAAATAAGGAGGGATTTCCTAATGGTGAGAAGAATTAACCAGTGGAACAGCTTGCCTCCAGAAGTTATGGGTGCTCCATCATTGGAGGTTTTCAAAAAGAGATTGGACAGCCATTTGTCTGACATGATAAGGGGTCTCCTGCATGAGCAGGGGGTTGGATTAGAACAGGGGTCCCCAACCCCCAGGCTATGGCTTGGTACTGGGCTGTGGCCCGTTCAGAATCGGGCAATGTTCAGAACCAGGGTGGGGAAGCAGCAGGCGAATGTGCTTGTGCAAATGGAGCTGCACATGCACGCACAACTGAAACATCCACCAATTTACCAATCCAGGAAGGTTGTGGACCACTGGAGCAGAAGACCTCCAAGGTCCCCTCCAACTGTCTTATTTTGGGCTACCTGGAAAGCTGATATTAAACTCACAGGTCTGTCTCATTTATCGGAACCATGACAACAGAACTACCACCATCTCCTTTACATTATGAGAACTTAATGGGGGGAGGGGTATCTCTTCCGAGTCACTCTGTCTACCCATTATGAAGCTCTGGGCTGTGTCTTCTCTTATCTAACCATTTCCTAGGCAGTATCTTTTCACTGGGTCTTCCAAGGTCATTTCCACATACCATTACAGTAGAGAAGAGCCTTGAGACCGATTTGGGATGTGTTACTTTCCCCCTGTTTGTGACTGTGGCCTGGCTTATGGTACAGTCCTTGTTGTGTACTGGGTTTCTTGCAAGCAGGAGGCGAGACGAGAGAGTTCAAACAGGAACATTGCTTTATTGCAGGGGTGTCAAACTGCCGGCCTGCGGGCCGGACATGTCACGACGAAACCACACCCACCCCATTGCCGGCAATGGGGAAAAATGTATTGTATATGTAAACATTCTTTCAATGGAAGTGTATATATGTTAACAAGTACAAATATTAGGGCATCGTCAAAGTATATAAGTAAAGCCGCTTGACAGGAATACACGCGGGAACTTTGACAGCTGTCAAAGTTCCCCGCACTGCGCAGGCGCCTCCACTGACAGCTCGCGGCTGTCAAACTCCGGACCGTGAAGAAGCCTGAGCTGTCAAAGCGTCCACCGCACAGCGCAGGCGCAACCACTGACAGCTCGCGGCTGTCAAAACACCACACCACGCGAAAGCCGGAGCTGTCAGAAGAAGACGACGCTGATTGGTCCCCGTCTGACACGGCGCCAAAACAAACACTTCTGATTGGTCCTCGCGACCAGCTGCCGGCTATAAAAGCCGAACAAGTCATTCAATGTTGTCTTGCTCTAAATAAACTTGTTGTTAACTAGCCTGTCGTCCCGAGCGGTCCTTTGGCTACTTCACTGGCGACGAGGGTGGGATCGCTCCGGAGCTGAAGTCACGGCCGAGGAAGAGAGTTCCCGGCAAGAGCTGACACGGAAGTTTTAACTTCCATCGGAGCAACCCAGGACCGGACGACATGGCAAACTTCGGCCGTGTGAGGGAGTTTGATACCCGCCATCCCGAGAGATGGCAATCACACCTCGGCCAAGTTGAAGGATTTCTCCTCGTCAGTAAAATCACTGACGACCGAGCAAAGGCCGCCGCCCTGCTGTACATCAGCGGGCCCCCGGTGTACGACGCAGCCGTCGGGCTGTTCAGCCCAGTGCCCATCACGGAAGTCTCCTACGCGGACCTGGTGGACCAGCTGAACAAGTACTACATGCCGGCTCGCTCGGAACTGTACTGGCGGGTGCAATTCGCACAAAAGAAACAACGGCAGGACGAGCCCGCCAACGAGTTCATCGCCGGGGTCAGACACGCCGCGCGGAACTGCTGCTTCCCCGACCTGGAAGACCGCATCAGAGACCAGGTGGTGATCGGTCTGAGGGACGAGAAGCTACAAAAAAAACTGACGTCCAAACCCGACATGAATCTGGCTGAGCTGACCAGGGAGATCATGGCATACGAACACAGCCACAAAAAGAAGCCGACGAACACGACCCCAGAGACCCCGGCGACCGTCTACCAGGAAAGCGCAACCTTCAGCGACAGCGGAGAGTCGGTAGATTTCACCGATGGAGAAGCCCTACAGCGCAGGATGGAGCACCGACAGCCGAGGAGGGGCAAAACGTCGGACCGCCGAGGATTCAGGGACCCTCCACCGCCACCCCCGCGTTACGTGCAACGAGCCGCCTGTGCCAGCTGCGGGGGCAACCATGCCCGAGGAAGCTGCCGCTTTAGGAACGCAAAATGCCACAACTGCGGGAAGACTGGCCACATCAAGCCGGTGTGCTGCAGCAAGGGCCGGGACAACGTCAATGAGGTGGAGGCAAACCCCCCAGGTAGGCCGGCTGCCCAGGCCAACAGGGAAACCCCACCAGGCAACCGGGTTGAGACAATCGATAGGGTAAACTGCATAAGTTCCAAGGTTAAGGTCTGGGTCAGAATTCAGGGGGTGCCTTGCCACATGGAGGTGGATTCAGGGTCAGCGGTCTCCTTAATTTCGCTAACAACCTATCAGGAGATCTGTCAGAAAGGCCGAAGACAAATTCCCCTGAAACAAACTCAGGTTCACCTTGCAGACTTCCAGAAAACCCCTATTCCGTTGGAAGGGAAAGCCAAGGTCCTTGTACAGTATAAGGGGTTCAAAGGTCCCCTGGAGGTTTTAGTTACGCCAGGGAACCGTACCAACTTGATAGGGCTTAACTGGTTCACTCCACTAGGCATCGCCTTATCAGGGGTTAATACCATTCAAACACCCAGCCTGGAAGCCGTTTGCGAAAAGTACGCCGACGTTTTCGATGGCACTTTAGGGAAATATACAGGTTCCCCCATTTCCCTGCAATTAAATCCAGCAATCCAACCAATTAAAATAAGAGCTAGGAGGGTACCCTTTGCCCTCAAAGAAAAAATTGAAAACGAGCTTGACCGACTCGTGAGTCTAGGGGTGCTTGAGCCAACAGATGGGGGAACCTGGGAGACCCCTATTGTCACCCCAATCAAACCTAATGGCGAAGTGAGAGTATGCGCTGACTATAAGGCGACAGTCAACCTAGCCCTCAGCCCCCATGCTTACCCGGTGCCAGCGGTAAGGGACGTATTTGCTTCCATCCGCTCTGGCACCATTTTCGCCAAGCTTGACCTCACGCAGGCGTATTTACAACTGCCTGTCACAGACGACACCGCGGAAGCGCAAACTATTGTCACCCACCGCGGTGCTTTTAAAGTTAAGAGGCTTCAATTCGGCATATCTGCAGCCCCGGGTATCTTCCAGGGTATCATGGAAAAGACCCTGAAGGGAATACCCGGGGTCTGCCCCTATTTCGACGATGTTCTCATCGCCGGAGAAAATGAAGCTAGTTTAGCTGACAGGTTGTCAGCTGTGCTGAGCCGGCTCAGAGAAGCCGGTCTCAAACTTAAGCGGGAAAAGTGCTCCATTGGAGTCACTTCTACAGAATTCCTAGGGTATAAAATCGATAGCCAGGGCATCCACCCCACCTCTGAGAAACTAAGGGCTATTCAAACCGCACCCAGCCCTAGGAATAAGCAAGAGCTTCAATCCTTTTTGGGACTGTTAAACTTTTACCATGCTTTCATTCCCCACAAAGCCACTATTGCAGAGCCTCTCCATAGGCTCCTTGACAAGGGTACAACTTGGTCCTGGACCAAGGAACATGAAAATAGTTTCCAATCGTTAAAAAAGATTATCTGTCAAAGCTCAACCATCACCCTTTTCAGAGAAGACACCCCAATATGCATCGCTTGCGATGCCTCTCCCTACGGAATTGGGGCAGTCTTAAGTCACCTATTCAAGGATGGCACACAAAGACCCATAGCCTTCTATTCTCGCACTCTGACCAAAGCTGAAAGAAACTATGCACAAATTGACAGGGAAGCCCTAGCGATAGTAGCAGGGGTCAAAAAATTTCATGATTATCTGTATGGAAGACCATTTACGATATTTACAGATCACAAACCCCTGCTAGGCATATTTACTTGGAATAAAATTACACCACAAATTCTCTCTCCGAGAATCTTAAGATGGTCAACGTTCTTAGCAGCCTATTCTTATCAACTAATACATAAACCAGGTAAGGAATTGGGACATGCTGACTGCCTCAGCAGACTGCCCATACAAACCAGGGACTCAGATCCAGCCCCAGCCAGCCAAATTTTAGCAATCTCTCAACTTCCTGAATGCCCCCTGACTGCAAACATTATAGCTAATAATTCAGCAAAAGATAAAATACTTGCCAGAGTCCTCAAATGGGCCACAACAGGGTGGCCAGCTCAAAACCCACAACCCAAATTCCAACCTTATTATAATAGGAAAAACGAGATTTCAACACATAGAGGATGCCTGCTATGGGGAAATAGGGTCATCATACCAGAGGAAAACATAGACCAAACATTACACATTTTACATGAAGGGCACCCTGGAATTGTAAAAATGAAAGCAATGGCTAGAAGTTACGTGTGGTGGCCTAGCATAGATAAACAAATTGAAAAGTATGTGGGTGGGTGTTATACCTGTCAGGAGACCAGGAATGAACCCCCCCAGGCCCCGATCCATAAATGGGAGACTACAAGGAACCCTTGGTCACGTATACATATAGATTTTGCAGGGCCTATCCAGGGCCAAAGTTTCTTAATAGCAGTGGACAGCTATTCCAAGTGGCTGGAAGTCACGCCCCTTAGGAAAACAACGTCCGCAGCCACTATTCAAGCCTTACGGAAAATATTCGCAACACACGGCCTACCTGACACCATAGTTTCCGACAATGGACCTCAATTCACCTCTCGTGAATTTCAGATCTTCGCTACGAGGAATTGTATTAGGCTGGTCACGTCGGCGCCGTTCCACCCATCGTCGAACGGAATGGCAGAAATTATGGTACGATCCACGAAAGAAGCGTTAAAAAAATTCGTTAAAGGGAACTGGCAGAGGCAACTCAGCCAGTTCCTCTTAGCACAACACACAACGCCATGCTCCACAACCGGCAAATCACCAGCGGAATTAAGATGGGGAAGGAGGCTAATAACACGTCTCGACAGACTGCACCCCGACACATACCCAGAAGAACCACAACACCCCCACCCCGGCCGCACACTTAACCCTGGTCAACTAATATGGGCAAGATCATACACAGATAAAAACAAGTGGGTCCAAGGGACTGTAATAAAACAAACAGGGCCCATCTCATACCTTATAGCTACGCAGGCACAGGGCAACATACGCCGCCATATTGACCAGCTCAGACCCAGACAACCACCACACAATGCTGAGCAACCAACCAGTGCCGACGTACAACCCCCACCGGAAATGCTGCCTATCCCAAACCAGGAAGTTGAACATCAAAATGAAGAACTAGACCCAGACCACCCACCGCCCCTTCGCCGATCAACCAGGAATCGGAAACCACCCACCTATCTAAAAGACTATCAGTGGGCAGGTTCAAACATCCAAGAGGAAAGAAACGCACCAGGGGAGGGGTAAGGGGTGTATTGTATATGTAAACATTCTTTCAATGGAAGTGTATATATGTTAACAAGTACAAATATTAGGGCATCGTCAAAGTATATAAGTAAAGCCGCTTGACAGGAATACACGCGGGAACTTTGACAGCTGTCAAAGTTCCCCGCACTGCGCAGGCGCCTCCACTGACAGCTCGCGGCTGTCAAACTCCGGACCGTGAAGAAGCCTGAGCTGTCAAAGCGTCCACCGCACAGCGCAGGCGCAACCACTGACAGCTCGCGGCTGTCAAAACACCACACCACGCGAAAGCCGGAGCTGTCAGAAGAAGATGACGCTGATTGGTCCCCGTCTGACACGGCGCCAAAACAAACACTTCTGATTGGTCCTCGCGACCAGCTGCCGGCTATAAAAGCCGAACAAGTCATTCAATGTTGTCTTGCTCTAAATAAACTTGTTGTTAACTAGCCTGTCGTCCCGAGCGGTCCTTTGGCTACTTCAAAAAAGCTCCGATACGTTGTGTGACATCACGTGACGTCATGAGTTTGACATGCCTGCTTTATTGTATAACAGGAACTGAACTGGTAACCCAGGCTTCTACACAGCTATTTATACAGCTGGCCACTAGGTGGCAGCCAATAGGTTTGAAGGAACCTATTCCCTCCCCAGAGCCAACCAATGGTCATCCTGGAGACTGCATGTCTGGGCAGCCTGCGACCATTACACAGACTCCCTGATTAAGCAGTCTCAAACAGCATTCAAAGACATGTGGAAACAGTTCAAGTAAAAGGCCCAATACATTACAGTCCTCTCCTGATGAAGGCGCCTCATCCGTTCCTGAAAGCCAGCGGGTTTCCCAGTTTCAATAACCCTCCATGAGATAACGTCTCAGAAACCGGCTTAACCCGAGGGTAACAAACACACTTCCGCTGCAGTAAATTAGCGATTTCCAAGCTTAACGGCCCTTCCTGGACTAATTGCCAGAGACTATTGTACATTATGGGAGTGCAATGAGACCAATACCTAAATATGCTCCAGTGATTATGGTGCCATCTTCAATAACCAAGCTGTTTAAATGTCATTGTGGAAATAGCTCTTTAGTGGGAGATGAAATGTTATTTTCAGAGTGGGCCAGCGGAACCTAATCAACCTTTGGGGGAGTTTCACTTCGAAACTCTGGGTTATTATTTTTGTTCTTAATGGAGGAAAACGTGAGGAAGGCCTTAGTTACAAGCTTTGCAGCTAATATTCAGTGTTGCCGGTTCGAATGGGTAAAAAACCCAGAGGAGATTTCCCAGGGAAGCTGTATCACAGTTGTAGTTCTAAAAGCACAGTTGTGATTTATGTCCTTTTGTGAAGGGTATATGTTTAAAATCTGAATTTCAGAAAACGATTCGGGAATGAAGGGAAATATCTTCCTCCCTCAAACTTAATGCTCAGAGTGAGTCAAACTGGAGAAAAATATCTAAAGTCAAGGTACAAACTGAAGCTGAAGGACAGCAAAGATGGAGGGAGTATCAACTTCATTTACCTGATGCTGAAATTTACTTCCCAGCCCTCACTCACATGTGAACCGTGAGCGCAAACAGAATAGATAGATATTCCTTGACTTACAACAGTTCATTTAGCGACCGTTCAAAGTTACCTCACTGAAAAAAGTGACTTGTAAAGATTTTTCACACTGATGATCAGGTGATCAAAATTTGGACACTCGGCAACTGACTCACATTTATGACAGTCGCAGTGTCCCAGGATCACGTGATCCCCTTTTATGACCTTCTGACAAGCAACATCAGTGGGGAAGCCGGATTCACTTAACAACCCCGTTGCTGACTTTGCAATTGCAGTGATTCACTTAACAGGTGTGGCAAGAAAGGTCTTAAAATGGGGCAAAGCTCACTTGCCAAATGTCTTACTTAGCAACATAAATTTTCGGCTCACTTGTGGTCGTAAGTCGAGGACTACCTGTAGTCGAAAAAAAAGGCATCTGCAGGCAGTCCTCACTTAACAACTGCCCCACTTAGCGACCATTCAAAGTTCCAACGACGCTGAAAAAGTAACTTAACGATCTTGCAACTATGAGCACTGCAGCATCCCCATGGTCTTGCCATCGACATTTGTCTGCTTCACAGTTATTTTATTTATTTTATTTATTATTTTAATTCCATTTATATCCCGCCCTTCTCCGAGGACTCAGGGCGGCTTACAAACTTAGCAGTAGCCTTCATTCTATGTATATGCCTGCTTATTAGGGCTTTCACACACACACACACCCAAGCGGCATTATTACAAAGTCAGCTTAATTGCCCCCAACAATCTGGGTCCTCATTTTACCTACCTCGGAAGGATGGAAGGCTGAGTCAACCTTGAGCCTGGTGGGACTTGAACCTGCACTAATTGCAGGCAGCTGGTGTTACTTAAGGAGGCATTAGCCCACTGCTCCACCAAGGCTAGCTTCCGAGAGGTAGAATCAAGGAGAAAACGTCATTCAAACCACGAGATGTCTTGCCTAATGGCTATGGTGGAAGTGAGATCATAAGCCCATCACAGTCACACAATGTCTCCCTTAATGACTACTTTGCTTAGCAACAGATTTTCCAGTCCTAATTGTGCTTGTTAAGTCAGGACTACCTGCATTCCTCTTTCCATTCTTTCTGATTGCGCTATTTGGGGTGTCAAAGAGAGGGCTAGAAGCAGGGGAGGGGAGGTTGCAAAGGGTCCAAGAGAGATGCAATGTGGGTCAGGGAGGGCCCACGAGTGGCCAGGGTAGCGTGAGGACAGGGGGACTGGAGGAGGATGGGTGGGGTGGGGAAGACTCACCCCTGCAACTTGTGGCCCTTCCCTGCCAGGTTGTCTTTCTGCGGAAGCCAGCAGGGAAGTTGGAAATTGCAAACACACAGCCTGCTAAGAGCCAGTTTGCATTAGTGGTTAGGGCACCAGGCTAGAAACCGGGAGATCGTGAATTCAAATCCTACCTTAGCCATGAAAGCTGACTGGGTGACTTTGGGCCAATGGTAGGAGATGGAGAGTTCTAGTCCCACCTTATGCCTGAAAGCCGGCTGGGTGCCTTTGGGCCAATCACCAGGAGACGGTGAGTTCTAGTCCTGCCTTAGGCATGAAAGCCAACTGGGTCACTCACCCCTTCTCAGCCCAGCCCACCTCAGAGGCTTGTTGTTCTGGAGAAAATAGGAGGAGGAAGGAACATTAGGTATGTTCGCCGCCTTGAGTTACTTCTAAAAACATGCGAAGGAGGGGTACAAACTGACTCGCTAACTAACGCAATAAATGTGAGCTGGCTGCCAAGTGTCCAGATGTGACGACAGGGTGTCCGCAAGGGGCACAACACTGAGGCCTCTCACAACCACCATTTGCTCAGTTCAGTGCCGTCCTAACTTTGAATGGTGGCTGAACGAATGCAGATTGAGAACTTCCTTCGGCTAGTTCTTTTGTGTTGGCAATCAACATTCACAACAGAATGAGGTGGGATATGGACAAATAACACCCTCCCCAAAAATTTTTTATCGTCTTTTCTATGTTCACACAGAAAGTTGTAAAGTTCAATGGTGCTTTACAGTGTACATTCTTTCTCTAATTAAAGCTGCGCTAGTCAATTTCTCAGCCCAATAATGCAATAATAATCCTTCCCTTCTTTAATCTGAAGATCAAAATCTTAACTTCAGCTCTGAATTTCAGTCTTCGCCTAAGCCGAAGGAATATATGATATCTATATTGCATTATATCCAGATGTTATTGAAAAACCCACATGGAGCTGGTATTCTCCTCTTTGTATTTGTTCTATCGTAGTTGCTGTGTTTATTTTATCTTGTTATGCTTTTGTGCTAGTTATTAGCAAAATAAAATGAAAATTAGAAAAATAAAATTATTAACTTGGGTTCCAGCCAGAATCAGCCTAACCCCAGAACAACAGTTTCCAAAATTTTTCAGATTGTGGGACTTGTTTGTTAAGAAAATGTCCCAGGTTTTCTGACTGAAAGACAGATCACTAGTGATAGAAAACTGTCTATGCAGAAATTATCTTTTTGTTGTTTATAGGTTTGTTAATTTTTAGTTTAGAGCATAGAATAATAGAGTTGGAAGGGACCTTTGAGGTCTTCTAGTCCAGGGGTCCCCAACCCCCGGTCCGTGGACCAGTACCGGGCCACAGCATGCCAGCAACCGGGCCCCACAAACAAGCAAAGCCCCAACCGTGCGATGCAAGGCAGTACACAAAACCAGACCCGCTCCGGTCTGCGGAAAAACCTCTCTCCAAGTAACTGGTCCCTGGTGCCCAAAAGGTTGGGGACCTCTGTTCGAGACCAGTCAAGCAGGAGACCGTATACCATTCCAGACAAATGGCTGCCCAGTCATCTTCTTGAAAATGCCCAGTGATGAAGCACCCACAACATCTGGAAGCAAGTCGTTTCACTGGTTAATTGTTCTCACCATTAGGAATTTTCTCCTTAGTTGCATGCCATACACTCAGTAAACAAACCAACCAACAAACAAATAAATCCTTGGTTCCAGGTTAGATCTCCCTTTAACAAGCATCCATCTGTTACTTCTTGTCCTTCCCTCAGGTGCTTTGGAGAATAGGTCGAGCCCCTCGTCTCTCTACAGACCCTCAGTATTATCACAGCACTCCTAAGTCTTCTCTTCGTTAAACTAGACATACCTAGTTTCCTCAACCATTCATCGTACATTTTAACCTCCCGATCCCTTATCTTCTTATCATCAGTTTAGCTAGCTAGTTAGTTTTTCAGGAAGTCAGGTTTCCTGGGAACAAAGTTGGAAAACTCTGACCTATAAAAGATTATACGGTGGGAAAAATTGCTTATGGGGCCTCGTTTCTGAGAAGAACCAGGACTAGACCTGTGAAATTGGGAGTCGCAGTTGAAATCAGATAAGCTCTTTCTCTAAGTGACATCAGGAAGACTGGAAACTAACCGAGAAGCAACCTAGAACTAAGGAGAATTTTCCGGACAACGAGAATTATTATTATTATTATTATTATTATTATTATTATTATTATTATTATTATTATTATTATTATTATTATTATTATTGTTGTTGTTGTTGTTGTTGTTGTTGTTGTTGTTGTTGTTGTTGTTATTATTTAAATTTATATGCCGCCCTTCTCCCTAAGGACTCAGGGCAGCTCACAACAATAAAAAATGACTCGTGGACTTCAACTCCCAGAATTCCTGAGCCTGCAGGGCTCAGCTTGGAAACCTCTCCATTTCTCCTCATCATGGCTGGCTCAGGAATTCTGGGAGTTGAAGTCCACGAGTCATAAAAGAGCCAAGGTTGCCTACCCCTGGGTTAGATCTACATTTGTTGGAACCAGAGGAGAGTGAACCTGAATGCACTGGGCGAATCGCCAGATGTTAAGTTGGACACTTCACAGCAAGTGGAGAAGTTCATTTGTCCTTGAGCATTCATTTGATGCGGTGAGCTTTACCTTGGTAATTAAAGAGAATACTTACTTAAATGTCAACGCTGCTAACATCGGATGTTCTTGCTTTGACAACATATGGAGATTTATTTATTTATTTATTTATTTATTTATTTATTTGTTTTTATAAACCGCCCTTCTCCCGAGGGACTCGGGGCGGTGTACAGAATAAGGTGGGCATACAGAATGAACAATAGTGAAAAAACAATAGTAAAATACAAACTGGGACCCCAATTAGAGCTATCAGGCCAGGCCGGACTGCTGGAACAGGTAAGTTTTTAATTCGCGTCGGAAGGTGCGGAGGTCGGGGGCCATCCGGATTTCGGTTGGTAAGCTGTTCCAGAGGGCTGGCGCACCCAGTGAGAATGCCCTCCCCCTGGGGGCCACCAGCCGACATTCCTTGAGCGGTGGCACCCTGAGGAGGCCCTCTCTGTGGGAGCGCACAGGACGGTGGGGTGCTGACATTGGCAGAAGGTGCTCCCGTAGGTAGTCCGGACCCATGCTATGTAGGGCTTTGTACGTCATTGTTAGCACCTTGAACTTCACACGGAAGGCAACCGGAAGCCAGTGCAGCGCACGGAGGAGAGGTGTGATATGGGAGTATCGGGAGGCTCCCAAGAGTGTCCGTGCCGCTGCACTTTGCACCAGTTGAAGCTTCCGAGTGGATCTCAAGGGCAGCCCCATGTAGAGAGCGTTACAATAGTCTAGGCGAGAGGTCACAAGAGCATGGGTGACTGTACGTAAGGCATCCAGGTCCAGATAAGGCCGTAATTGGCGAACTAGTCGAACCCGGGAGAAGGCCCCCTTGGTCACAGCTCCTATGTGATCTTCCAGGGAGAGCTGCGAGTCAAGGAGGACACCCAGGTTGCGGGCCCTATCAACAGGGGGTAGTAACTTGTCCCCGATGTTAAGGGATGGGATGTTCTGAGTATCCTGGCTTGCCGGTACGTACAGCCATTCAGTCTTGTCCGGGTTCAGTTGAAGCCTGTTCCTCCCCATCCATTCCCGGACCGCTTTCAGGCAGCTGGACATCACGTCGAGGGCATCACTGATGTTGTTTGGAGTTGAGATGAAAAGCTGGGTGTCATCAGCATACTGATGGTACCCTACTCCAAAGCTGCGAATGATCTCGCCCAGCGGTTTCATGTAGATGTTGAACAGGAGAGGCGAGAGGACCGACCCCTGAGGGACTCCGCAAGCGAGAGGCCTCGGGGTCGACCTCTGTCCCCCTGCCAACACCGACTGCGAGCGACCCTGGAGAAAGGAGGAGAACCAGCGCAGAACCGTGCCTCCCACTCCCAGTCCCCTGAGGCGTCGCAGCAAGATACCATGGTCGATGGTATCGAAAGCCGCCGAGAGGTCTAATAAGACTAGGACAGAGGAATGGCCCCTGTCCCGGGCTCTCCAGAGATCATTTATCAGAGCGACCAATGCCGTCTCCGTGCTGTAGCCCGGCCTGAAGCCCGATTGGTACGGGTCTAGATAAACCGCTTCATCCAGGATGCAGCCATTTACTTTGTTTTACTCTTAGAGTTAGAATTAGATGATACTGGTGAGGAGGAGGAGGAATTTATAGGGGAGTTAGTTAGACGTAACAATATTGCAGTTGTATGAGAGACAAGGTTTTTTGAAATAAGAGATGGTAAGAAATGGAGGGCTGGAGAACTGGAGGGAAAGCCTGTGTTTCAAATTAATTGGAGAATGTGATTTATGACTGTTAATTAGAGGAGGGATTTTCACTAGGTACTATGTGTTCAGGGGAGGGGAATTCAGATTTTGGCTTCACCTATGTTCGTGCCGATGTTATGGTACTCTAATAAAGATTCTTTAAGGAAAACAATGCCTCAAAGTTCTTTGAAGTATTTCATCTGTCGGAACCATGACATTAAAAAGGAAAAAGCTACATGGATATAAAGATGTGTTTTTGTGTCTCTGTGTGTATATGTGGTTTGTATGCACGCACACACACACATTATATACAATACAGAGAATGACAGAGAGAAGGAAAGAAGGAAGGAGGGAAGGAAGGAAGGAAAAGGAGGGAAGAGAGGAAGGGAATGAGGGAAGAAGGCAGAAGGGATGGATGAAAGGAAGGAGGGGAGAAAGAGGAAGGGAGGAAGGAAGGAAGAAGAGGAAGGAAAGAAGGGAGATGGAGGGAGGGAGAGAGATAGGAAGAAAGGGAAGGAGGGAGGGAGGGAGAAAGCGAGAAAGCGAGGGAGGAAGAATAGAAAATAGAAGATACAAATACATTTGTCACAATAAGGGGCCGACATGTATGAATACTTCAAATGAAGGGATGCCCAACATAGATTTAATAGCATTTGGCACCCCTAACATTTGACTACAATCATTTTTTCATACTGCAAGAGAAATTACTCTGAACTAGTAAACGGATTCTTTGATCTGATGGTATATTCACAGTTGGCTTACCACCTCAAGTTTTACTTTTTTTCTGCCTGATTCTTTTAGACATAAGAGTTAGAACATAAAATGTTATTTTACTTCCAAATAATATATTTAATTTTCAAATATTTATTTGCCTTCTCATAATTTTATAATAACCCAAAAGCTGGGAAATCTGTTGCATTTTAGAGCTTCTAAGTCTTTACTCCTATTCTCTCCAAATTAAGTATTGTTGTCCTGCTCGATCCCTGCTGATATTGTTATAACAACAATAAGATAAAACAAGGCTGCTCTTTTCACAATTTGCTTTGCCTTCATCAAATTTTGGACCGTCACTCTGTCAAGCTTACAAAGAAATAAAAGAGTGCTGAAATAAAATTACTGATAAAATTTGGAAGATTTTTCAAATTCTTCCTTATTAAATTCAGATTTGAATCCTAGTTCCTGGACACTGAATTCCTGAATCCTGAAAAACAGTTTACCGTAATATTTTGCTACTAAAGGCTGATCTTACTGTCTTTTCACATACCTAATCCCCAAATTATTCCAATAATCATCATTAAAAAACAACAATAGGTCAAAGAAATAAAAATAATGAAACATTATCAAATACAAGATTCTTTTCACCACTTAGCCAGTGGCTGTAGCAAAACTGCCCACCCAAATAAGAAAAGATATGATCGCTAAACAAAAATTATACATTGGAGTTTATGCAAATGGGATTTGAACCCTCAAAATATTGTACTGTTATAATCGTACTGTTGGGGAAAAAAGGCCTCCATATGACCATATGAACATTTTACAGGATTTCTGAATTCAGAGAGATGTCACAGCGTGCTCAATATCTGCAGGAAAACAAGTACCAATAACGGAGGCTATTTGGTGCTCTCTGAGCTTGGTTGTTTTCTTGCAGACGTTCCCAAATTAGGCAACATCATCAGTTCAAATCCCACTCCCTTCTGGCACTGATGATGTTACCTAGTTGGGTCATGTCCTTGGTGGAGCAGTGGGCTAATGCCTCCTTAAGTAACACCAGCTGTCTGCAATTAGTGCAGGTTCGAGTCCCACCAGGCTCAAGGTTGACTCAGCCTTCCATCCTTCCCAGGTAGGTAAAATGAGGACCCAGATTGTTGGGGGCAATTAAGCTGACTTTGTAATAATGCCGCTTGGGGTGTGTGTGAAAGCCCTAATAAGCAGGCATATACATAGAATGAAGGCTACTGCTAAGCTTGTAAGCCGCCCTGAGTCTTCGGAGAAGGGCGGGATATAAATGGAATTAAAATAAATAAATAAATAAAATGTCTGCAAGAAAACTGCTAAGCTACAAGAGCACCGAGGGCTCCTCGGGAAAAGAAGTGTGACTTACAGATACGACAAAAACCAAATGAAACAAAAGTAGCTTAAAAGGAACTGGGAAAGACTGAAAAATATCAGCAAGTGAAATTCGGAGCTTGTGAAATAAACAGGCAAATGTTTTTCCCATCATTACTGGAGTGTAACAAGCCGCAACAATGTCGTTGTCATATGCACACAAAAAAACCTGACAGGTACATCAATTCTCACAATGGAAGAATGGATGAAAAAAGCGATGGAGCTGGCCTGCGATGGCAAAGTGAACTATTTTAATTAAAGGAAAGAGTGCATCCAGTTTTATTTCTATTTGGAAACTGCTTCTGGAGTTTCTGCTCGAAACAAAACAAAGCAAAACATGAAGTTTTTGACTTTGTATTTTGCTGATTAGATTAGTTTGCTGTTATACAAATGGCTTCACTAAATATGTGAGAGTAAAAAGCCAGGGTTGACCCTTTATTTTGAATTTTATTGCACTGAAAATGTTGAAAATCAATGCTTTTTCCCCGCTTTCCCCTCTACCCTACCCTTCTTTTCCCTTCCCCATTTCCCCATTATCTTTCTTTTCTTTTCTATTTTATACTATGACAAATGACAATATTTTTTTTAAAAAAGCAAAAAAGTACAATTGTCAAAATAGCTGAAAAATTAGTTTTGACCTCAGAGCGTTTCATTTCCCGAAAACAACTGAGCTTGGAAACATATGCATATTTCTGGCAGTTCTAAAGCTTGAAGTGACCCTACATGATCAGCTTTTGCTGAGAACACTGTTCAGAAGAGACTGTATTGACACTATAATGATAATAATATCCCAGACTTAACAACTGTCGATAAGAAAGACAAAAGACTCTGGATAGCGGACGTGGCAGTACCTGGGGACAGCAGAATAGAAGAGAAAAAACTGGAGAAGATCATAAAACAGAAAGACTTGCAAATAGAAATAGAACGACTGTGGAAAAAAAACAACAACCCAAAGGTAGTACCAATAGTGATAGGTGCCTTGGGTGCAATCCCAAAACATCTGGAGCACCACTTGAACACCATCAGCACTGACAAATTCACCATCAGTCAAGGGCAAAAGCTGGCAGAACAGCTCCTCCTCCTCCTCCTCCTCCTCCTCCTCCTCCTCCTCCTTCCATGTCTAGATCAAAGTTTAAACTGCCAGAATGAAGCCACCTTCTTGGCTTTGTCATCGGCCAAAAATAAGTTATTATTGGTATATGTTTCTGGTAGTAGCTGACATACAAATAGATGGGCCAGGCTCTGTGTCTCTCAGAACAGCTTATAACCTGCAGTGATATTTCTAACACCATCAAACATCCACATCTGCCTATCCTAGGTCCTTGGGAAACACTCGATAGGCAGACAAAAATGCCAAATCCAATCTGAACATCTGGCTGACCGCGCAACAAACAACAATAATAATAATAATAACAGGAGGAGGTCAGAACTTACCATATATCCTGGTCCACAGGTACATTTCCCCGTGATGCTATCACAATCTGCTCCATTTTGACAATGGCAAACAAGTTGACAACTTTCACCGTAGAAGCCAGGCGCGCACGTTTCGTTGCAATAGAGCCCTGCCCAGCCAGCTTTGCAGTTGCATTCGCCAGACAGAGGATGGCAACTGTCAAAAGAAGAGATCCGGGATTATTCAGCTATTCTGGCAGAAAGGAAAGCGACTCCAGATCCTTGGAAGCCAACATTTGACCCGGTTAAATGTTGCGCAATGTGTACAAACATTCCAGCCAAAAAAACAGGCAATCTGTCAGAAGTAAGAAGGTCAATATTTCTATGTGGCACCAAAAGGTCGTGAGGAAAAATTGGTTCCAGCTTCGTATTGCTGTAAGAAGAAGGAGGAACATCACCGGGCTGAGTGGATAGGAAGGGCAACGAAGGGAAATCTGCTCAGAATCAGGGTAAATAGAAGCAGGCCAAAAAGACAGTGGAGAAAGATTCAGGAGGAAAAGGCAATGGGATTATGGTTATTTGTCCGGCAATCCTGGAGGACATAGGATGCTGGGGTTAAGTGCAAGGAACCCTGGCCTCTGTGTGGCCCACTTCCAGGATTCAAAGAATTGTTCTGGACAGAGGAGGCTTCCCCTGTTCTGGATGGGCAACATCTGGAAGATTATCTTTGGCCTTTCTTGGGTCCCCAAGCTTGCAGTCTGGAGCAGCAGCAATTGTTACGACTCTGGCATGATTGGAAAGGGTTGCAGAGTGCACAGCAAGCTCCTCTGGGCCATCTGTCTGGGAAGTCTGCATGCACAAAAAAGAGCAAGGCTTTGATTGTGCTGTTATGGTCATCATCCTGACACTGTTAACTGCATGCATTTTGTTCGGCGTCCACTGTTACGGCAGGCATATTTTCTGTGAGCGTCTTCTGAAGACCTCAAGAAAAGGTTTCTCTTAGCCATATTCAAAGAATAACAGAGTTGGAAGGGACCTTGGAGGTCTTCTAGTCCAACCCTCTCCTCAAGTAAGAGACCTTATACCGTTCCAGACAAATGGCTGTCTAATGTTTTCTGGAAAACCTCCAGTGTTGGAGCACCTATGACTTCTGAAGGCAAGCAGTTCCACTGGTTGACTGTCCTCACTGTCAGGAAATTTCTCCTTAGTTCTAGATTGCTTCTCTCCTTGATTAGTTTCCATCCATTGCTTCTTATCCTACCCTCAAGTGCTTTGGAGAACAGTTTGACCCCCTCTTCTTTGGGGCAGCCCCTCAAACACTGGAACACGGCTATCGTGTCACCCCTATTTCTTCTTTTCTTTAGACTAAGCCCAATTCCTGCAGCCGTTCTTCATGTGGTTTAGTCTCCAGTCCCCCTAATCATCTTTTTTGCTCTTTTCTGCACTCTTTCCAGAGTCCCAACATCTTCTTTATAATATGATGACCAAAACGGGATGCATTATTCGAAGTGTAGTCTTACTAAGGCTTTTATAAAGTGGTACTAATACTTCCCTTGATCTTGATGGGATCCGTCTGTTAATGCAGCCTAGGGTTGCGTTTGCTTTACTTTGAAAATGCAAAGCAGAATTACAAAGTTCCCAAGAAAAGTTTTACTTAGCTGGCCTAGTTTCTACCCCCAGCCCTCTCTACTTAAGCTATCAACGGAAGAGCTAGCACATAATGTTGTGCCTAAAAATTACCAAGTTCTGTAGCTGTCCTCTGCTTCCTCGAGTAACTAATTAAAACAATTAATCAGCTTAATAAAAAATAAGAAAAGTTTCCAACTGACATACTCCTTGAATTATATGTTCCTCGGTTCACACCTCTTAACATTTAGATGAAAACTCATAAAAACAGCCACTGCCTCCACCCACCTCCGCTTCTATTAATCTCCGTGGAATGAAAACAGAAAATGAAGCAGCAAAGCAATAGTTCAGTTACCCTGGTGTTGTGTTTCCTCCTTGTGGCACACACAACGCTACGTTTTCAAGCGACTCTGGCCCTTGATAGCTAAATTAAATCTTTCAAAAGCAACAGATGTTTCTTGCAGTCAGAATCCACATATTACAATTCAACACCACTTCACCTGGTAAGCTTTTCTCCTGCAAGGTGGAGCTTTTCATCAGAATATAAAAGGTTAGGCCTTTTAAAAACAAATTACCAACATGAAATACAGACATTTTATGAGTGGCACAAAATTTATTCCCCCAAATAATAAGCACGCAAGAGACAAACAGCAAGAAGGAACAGAATTAACAGCCAATACAAATTCAGAAAAAGCTGAACGGTTCTTTGTAATCTCACTCCCACTGTCTCTTAAAATCTATATTTCTGCCTTCAGTAATATTCTGTCTCAGCTCATATCTCCTGACTCTGAATCTTATTCTTCTCTGTGCAAATTCCGCTTACAAAATTCGCTGAGGAAAGTTGACTCAAAACAAGTTGTGTCTCTCTCTTTATTTTTCTGTTTAGTTCAGCTCCAGCAAAGCGTCCACTGTTGATACCAAGTTGGTTCTGGGGGTCAAGACTGAAGACCCTAGCTTGGAATTAGATCTAGAGTCATACTGAAATACTCATTGTTAATTAGTTCTGGATGAGTGCTGAAAATGATGGTGCTTATTTCTCCCGTAAGGAATAATGAGTCACAAAGGCAATGGACAAGTTCTAGCTTGAGCATCGAATACTGAACAGACAATGAGTACCAGGACAAATTCTTTTGTGTCAAAATGTGTTGCGTACAGGTCGTCCTTAACGTATGACCACCATGGAGTCCAACATTTACATTGCTAAGTGAGACACTTATTAAGTGAATTTTGCTCCATTTTACAACCTTTCTTGCCACAGTTGTTAAGTGAATCAGTGCAGTTAAAGTTAGTAAGTTAGTAACATGGTTGTTAAGTGAATCTGGCTTCCCCATGGACTTTGCTTGTCAGACGTTTGGAAAAGTTGATCACGTGACCCTTTTACACTGCTGTCATAAATATGAACTAGATGCCAAGCGTTTGAATTTTGATCATGTGACTATGGGTGTTGTGATTCTGTGCCAGCCTGCGAACCCGGTAGTTGAGTCTGGGGAATCAGAGGAGGGGGAGGAGGAGGAGCCTGGAGAGCCATCAAAGTCAGAGGGAGACTCTGATGAGCTGCAGGACTTACAAACTAATGAAGAGGCTGCTCCTTCCACTCGTGATCAAGCTGAGAGCCAGCTGTGCTGGGAAGCTGAGTCAGACTTGGAGGAAGCACAGCTGGAAGACCTCAGAGATGCTCGTAAACACAGACAGGTCACACAAGTAGGACAGAGGGAGGCAATGGGGCAACTCCAGGGGAGAAGGAGAAAGCAGTGAGAAGCCACGCCTTGGGGGCTGTGTAACAAAAAGGGAATGTGTAGGCAGGGCTGGTTGCTGGAGGCAACCATTTGCAAAGAACTTCAGTGTCAAGAGATCATGGTCTGTTTATTTTGACTGTGAGTTATTTCCTGTCTGACTCCTGCTCCATTTTGCTTTTGGACAAGGTCTCCGTTGGAAAAGTGTTCTCTTGCTTTTGTTTTCTGGGACAATTATCAGGTCTGTAACTCAAATAAAAAGGGTTAATTTTTCCAGTCTACTGTTAAAAGAGGGGTTGTTTTTGTGAAGTAACAAGGACGTACGTAGGCTGGGACAGAACAATGGTGATGCTTCAACGCTCATCATTTTCTTCAGTGCCATTGTAACTTTGAACAGTCACTAAAAGAACTACTGTAAGTAGAGGATTACCTGCACCAAATTTGATGAGTTTCAAAGCAGTTGAATACCAAGGTACCCCCGTACAAGAATCTGATCCTATTTTGGACACTGGTGTTATGTGCCTTGCCTACGCTGATATGCCACGGTTGAACTGGAACCCAAATCCATTCAGACAGATGTCTTTGGAGAGGCCATCGGTCCCTCATTTTTTGGTACCCCCTTGTCTTGAAACTTAACAAGCGGAAGCAGAGTTTCTTGGAAAGTTAAACTCTGAAATGCCAACACCATGCATGAAAAATGCATCGATGGATCTATGCCTGCCATTGTCTCTTCTGTCCCCCGAGGACCAAGATAAGGCTGAGCAGAAGGACAGATTTTATCAATTGAGTGACTGGACTCATTTATTAAGAGCTGCAGATACCATCTGGAGAAAAGACTCTTTCAAGGCAAGAAAGCAGGTGCAAAGAGACAGGAATTTAAAAAGAAGCCAGCGGAGAACAGAAATCCAGCTGGATTTGAAGCATGCAATGCAAACATTTTACTGGAGGAATAAATGTTAAGATCATTTCTTCCTAACAAATGTGGGAGTCCTACCTAATGGTGGTAGCCTTCACTAAGAAGGCATCCAAACTTCAGGTTTCCTTAATGACTGCAACAATTTATGGAATTGGGGTAAGGAAGTCTTTGTCCCTAAGTCCACAAGGCAGACTGTCAAAGAAAGCTTGGCTGGCTAAAACCGCTGGAGAGGAACCTCATCCAGAAGACCAGAGGTTCAGGAGAACCCCTGTGTCTCTGTGTCTGTTAAGTGAGACATTTGTTAAGTGAGTTTTGCCCAATTTTATAATCTTTCTTGCCACAGTTGTTAAATGAATCAATCAATCAGAATACAGCTGGAAGGGACTTTGGAGGTCTTCTAGTCCAGCCCCCTGTTCAAGTCTTCTAGTCCAGCCCCGTCAAGTCTGAAATGATATAGGGGAGACCCTATATCATTTCAGACAAGTGACTGTCTAGTCTCTTCTTAAAAACCTCCAGTGATGAAGCACCCACAACTTTCTGAAAACAAGTTAATTGTCTTCACTGTTAGGAAGTTTCTCTTTAATTCCAGGTTGCTTCTCTCCTTGACTAGTTTCCATCTGTTGTATCTTGTCTCGCCTTCTGGTGCTCTGGAAAATAAATTGACCCCCTCCTCCTTGTGGCAGCCCCTCAAATATTGAAAGACTACTATCGTGTCCCCCCTAGTCCTTCTCTTCGTCCAGACTGGCCATTCCCAAATCCTTCAACCGTTCTTCATGTGTTTTAGTCTCCAGGCCTTTAACCATCTTAGTTGCTCTTTGCAATTTTTCCAAAATCTCAACATCTTTTTTGTAATCCGGTGGCCAAAATTGGATGCGGTATTCCAGGTGTGGCCTTACGAAGGCCTTATAAAGCGGTGATTTTGGTTCTACGCTTCTTCTGTTTATACAACCCAGGACTGTATTACTGGAGTAATCACTGATAAGTTAGTAACCTGGTTGTTAAGCGAATCTGGCTTCTCCGCTGACTTGGCTTGTCAGAAGGTTGCAAAAGGGGTATCACGTGATTTTGGGAGACAGCAACGGTCGTTAAGGATGAGCCAGTTGCCAAGCGTCTGAATTTTGATTGCGTGATCCAATGCTTCAAAGTTTGTCACTCTCAA
The DNA here is from genome assembly GCF_964194415.1 of Vipera berus. Classification (NCBI taxonomy): domain Eukaryota; kingdom Metazoa; phylum Chordata; class Lepidosauria; order Squamata; family Viperidae; genus Vipera; species Vipera berus. Next base: position 4,857,607 of record NC_138215.1, on the reverse strand, counting down.
AAATGGTCATGAGTCACTTTTTTCCCCCCAGTGCTTTTGCAACTTTGAATGGTCACTAAATGAGCTGTTATAAGTCGAGGACTACCCGCAGTGGACTTTTTAAAATCATCCCTCAATTTCTGCAATGGAAGAACTGATGGGCGCATATAGAAGCCCAAAAGCAGACACTGTACACGCCTGACGGCACATGCTGCTCCATCAGTGACCTCTGCGAGAAGGACACCAAATGTCTTTCATCATCAAAGACCCTTCAGGAAGAGGCAAGGAAGCCAGCTGTGGTAGCCCAGCCATTACAGAAACAACTGCTATTTTTTATTTTTATTTTTATTTTATTTTTTGTAAAACTTTACAGAAAAGATTTCCTGCTTTTAGGAGAATCTTGGTCCTTCAATTAGCGATCTTGCTGTTAAGGTGGAACATCAAGCTGCAAAAGAATCCGAACATGAAAGGCTTTGTGTTTTTACACAAAAGGTTCAATTCTTGAGATTAAAGTGTCTTTAAAGGAAATCAATACGGTAATCCTCGACTTAACAGCCATTTGTTTAGTGACCATTCAAAGTGACCCCCACACTGAAATAAGTAATTTATAAATGGTCCTTGCACCATCATAGCCTCCCCCACAGTGACCTGAGGAAAATTCTGGTTCCTGGCAAATGGCGTAACATTCACAAGAGACGCCGCATCCGTGGATCACCCTTTGTGACCTTCTCAGTTGGCTTCCCAGAAGCAAAGTCAATGGGGGAAGCTGGATACGCTTAGTGACTGTGTGATTCACTTAATATCTGCAGTGATTCGCTTAACAACCGAATTAGTAAATGTAGGTGTAGCTCATCAAAACAATCTCCTGGGGACTGGGGCTGGAGGCTAAACGATATGATGAATGGTTGCAGGAACTGGGTATGGCCAGTCTAGAGAAAAGAAGCACTAGGGGGGGACATGATAGCAGTCTTTCAATATTTGAGGGGGTCAATTTATTTTCCAAAGCACCAGAAGGCAAGACAAGAAACAATGGATGGAAACTAATCAAGGAGAGAAGCAACTATAAGCAATAACTCCCAGTTATCCTCCGGGTAAGATTCAAGGTGCTGGTAATGGTTTTCAAAGCCCTACATGGCATGGGTCCGGAGTACCTTAGGAATCACCTGCTGCCAGCATCAACGCCCCTCCGTCCAGTGCACTCCCACAGAGAGGGCCTCCTCAGGGTGCCGCCGTTCAGAGAATGCCGTCTGGTGGCTCCCAGGGGGAGGGCGTTCTCTGTGGGCGCGCCTGACCTATGGAACCGTTTACCGGTTGAGCTCCGGATGGCTCCCGACCTTCGCTCCTTCCGATGCGACCTAAAAACACATCTGTTTAAGCAATCCGGTCTGGTCTGATGGGTTCTTTTGTAATTATTATCTTAAGGTAACTATCTTCTACATTTGGGCTAAATTAGGGTTTAATTTATTTTCAATATCTATATTTGTACATTCTATTATTTATGTCACTGTTCACCGCCCTGAGTCCTTAGGGAGAAGGGCAGTATACAAATGAAATAAATAAATAAATAAATAAATAAACTTGGAAATAAGGAGGAACTTCCTAACGGTGAGAACAATCAACCAGTGGAATGGCTTCCCTCCAGAAGTTGTGGGTGCTCCATCAGTGGAGGCTTTTAAGAAAAGACTGGACAGTCACTTGTCTGGAATGGTACTATAGGGCCTCCTGCTTGAGCAGGGGGCTGCACTAGAAGACCTCCAAAGTCCCTTGCAACTCTATTCTGATTAATCTAATGAAGAGAAGGACTGGGGGATGACATGATAGCAGTCTTTCAGTACTTGAGGGGCTGTTACAGAGAAGAGAGGACTGACTTATGTTGCAAAGCACCTGAGGCCAGGACAAGAACTAACAGGTGGAAGTGTCATGGCCCCATCAAAGCCTGGTTTGGAGGAGGAGGAGGAGGAGGAGGAGGAGGAGGAGGAGGAGTTGGAACTGGGACCGTCTGATAAGGATGGCACAGTTGCCTTGGCATGTTTGCAGAGTCAGGGGCTGAGGGCGATGCTGTTCTGGACCCCTCAGCTATTAGGGGAGGTGGTCAACCAGACGGAGAGCTGCCTGCCAGCTCAACACAGGGGAGGATCGGCTGCTGACCGGCGGTGGCGCTGATCGGCAGCCGATCCCCTCTGATGAGGAACAGCTGCCTCCTCCACTGATCCAAGGGCAAGGAGAGTGGAGCGCAGGCAAGCCCAGAGAAGGGCTGCAAGGCTACTTAGGAGGAGGTCGCCCCACCGCTCCTCACAAGGAACGCCTGGAGGGGAGTAACTTAAAGAGATGCTGTGGGGAGTTAGTCTTTGCCAGGAACAATTGTTTGCTTCCCCCCCCCCCGCTATTATTCGGGCCTGTTGCTGTTTGCCTCCCTTGGAAGATGGCTCTTCACATTTTGTTTTGGACCTCGCCCTCCTCCTGTGGCCCCTTCATGGATTACTGCCTTGTCGTGGCGAAGGGGCTTGCGTAATTCAATGAAGCTATGAGCTATGCCGTGCAGGGCCACCCAAGACGGACAGGTCATAGCTGAGAGTTCTGACAAAACGTGATCCACTGGAGAAGGAAATGGCAACCCACTCCAGTATCTTTGCCATGAAAACCCTATGGACAGTACCAAAAGGCAAAACGATATGACGCTGGAAGATGAGCCCCTCAGGTCGGAAGGCGTCCAATATGCTACTGGGGAAGAGCAGAGGGCTAGTACTAGTAGCGCCAGAAAGAATGAAGCGACTGGGCCAAAGCCGAAAGGACGCTCAGCTGTGGATATGTCTGGTGGTGAAAGGAAAGTCCGATGCTGTAAAGATTTTTTCTCCATAGGAACCTGGAATGTAAGATCCATGAATCAAGGAAAGCTGGACGTGGTCAAACAAGAGATGACAAGACTGAACATCGACATCTTAGGTATCAGCGAACTAAAATGGACAGGAATGGGTGAATTTAATTCAGATGACCATCAGGTATACTACTGCGGGCAAGAATCCCTCAGAAGAAATGGAGTAGCCTTCATAGTCAATAAAAGAGTAGGAAAATCAATACTGGGATACAATCCTCAAAATGACAGAATGATCTCAGTTCGAATCCAAGGCAAACCATTCAATATCACAGTAGTCCAAGTCTATGCCCCAACCACCAGTGCTGAAGAGGATGAAATTGACCGGTTCTATGAAGCTCTACAGCACCTTATAGAAGTAACACCAAAAAATGATGTCCTTATCATCATGGGGGATTGGAATGCTAAAGTAGGAAGCCAAAAGATAACTGGAATAACAGGCAAGTTTGGCCTTGGAGTACAAAATGAAGCAGGGCACAGGCTGATAGAATTTTGTCAAGAGAATACGATGGTCATAGCAAACACTCTTTTCCAACAACCCAAGAGACGGCTCTACACATGGACATCACCAGACGGTCAACACAGAAATCAGATTGACTATATGCTCTGCAGCCAAAGATGGAGAAGCTCTATACAGTCGGTAAAAACAAGACCAGGAGCTGACTGTGGCTCAGACCATGAGCTTCTCCTTGCAAAGTTTAGGCTTAAACTGAAGAAAGTAGGGAAAAGCACTAGGCCACTCAGGTATGAATTAAATCATATCCCTGTTGAATATACAGTAGAGGTGACAAATAGATTTAAGGAATTAGATCTGATAGACAGAGTGCCTGAAGAACTATGGACAGAGGTTCGCGACATTGTACAACAGGTAGCAACCAAAACCATCCCAAAGAAAAAGAAATGCAAGAAAGCAAAATGGCTGTCTGAGGAAGCTTTGCAAATAGCTGAGGAAAGGAGGGAAGCGAAAGGCAAGGGAGAAAAACATAGATATGCCCAATTGAATGCAGAATTCCAGAGAATAGCTAGAAGAGATAAGAATGCCTTCTTAAATGAACAGTGCAAAGAAATAGAAGAAAACAATAGAATAGGGAGGACCAGAGATCTTTTCAAGAAAATTGGAGAGATGAAGGGAACGTTTCATGCAAAAATGGGCATGATAAAGGACCAAAATGGCAGGGACCTAACAGAGGCAGAAGAGATTAAGAAGAGGTGGCAAAATTACACAGAAGAACTATACAAGAATGAGCTTAACGTCCCAGATAATCACAATGAGGTGGTCACTGACCTCGAGCCAGACATCCTAGAATGTGAGGTGAAGTGGGCCTTAGAAAAGCTGAGCAACAACAAAGCTAGTGGAGGTGACAGTATTCCAGCTGAGCTATTCAAAATCTTAAAAGACAGTGCAGTAAAAGTGCTACACTCAATTTGCCAGCAAATTTGGAAAACTCAACAGTGGCCACAGGATTGGAAAAGATCAGTTTACATTCCAATTCCAAAGAAAGGCAGTGCCAAAGAATGTTCAAACTATCGCACCATTGCACTCATTTCTCATGCTAGTAAAGTCATGCTTAAAATCCTACAAGCTAGACTTCAGCAGTATGTGGATCGAGAACTACCAGAAGTACAGGCAGGATTTCGAAGAGGCAGAGGAACTAGAGATCAAATTGCCAACATACGCTGGATCATGGAGAAAGCTAGGGAGTTCCAGAAAAACATCTACTTCTGCTTCATTGACTATGCTAAAGCCTTTGATTGTGTGGATCATAACAAACTGTGGCAAGTTCTTAAAGAGATGGGAGTACCAGACCATCTTATTTGTCTCTTGAGAAACCTATATGCGGGTCAAGAAGCAACAGTGAGAACTGGACACGGAACCACTGATTGGTTCAAAATTGGGAAAGGAGTCCGGCAAGGCTGTATACTGTCGCCCTGCCTATTTAACTTATATGCAGAGCACATCATGAGAAAGGCAGGGCTAGATGAATCAAAAGTTGGAATTAAGATTGCCGGAAGAAATATCAACAACCTAAGATACGCAGATGATACCACTCTAATGGCAGAAAGTGAAGAAGAACTAAAGAGCCTCTTGTTGCGGGTGAAGAAGGAGAGTGCAAAACTTGGGTTGAAACTTAACATTAAGAAAACCAAGATCATGGCATCTGGCCCTCTCAATTCCTGGCAAATAGATGGGGAAGAAATGGAGGTAGTGACAGATTTTGTTTTCCTGGGCTCCAAGATCACTGCAGATGGGGACTGTAGCCAAGAAATTAAAAGACGCTTGCTCCTGGGGAGGAAAGCCATGGCAAATCTAGACAGCACACTAAAAAGCAGAGACATCACCCTGTCAACAAAAGTGCGTATAGTCAAGGCTATGGTCTTCCCAGTTGCAATGTATGGCAGTGAAAGTTGGACCATAAGAAAGGCTGAGCGCCAAAGAATTGAGGCCTTTGAACTATGGTGCTGGAGAAGACTCCTGCGAGTCCCTTGGACCGCAAGGCGATCAAACCGGTCAGTCCTAGAGGAGATCAATCCTGACTGCTCTTTAGAAGGCCAGATCCTGAAGATAAAACTCAAATACTTTGGCCACCTAATGAGAAGGAAGGACTCACTGGAGAAGAGCCTAATGCTGGGAAAGGTTGAGGGCAAGAGAAGAAGGGGACGACAGAGAATGAGGTGGCTGGATGGAGTCACTGAAGCAGTAGGCGTGAGCTTAAATGGACTCCAGAAGATGGTAGAAGACAGGAAGGCCTGGAGGAATGTTGTCCATAGGGTCGCGATGGGTCGGACACGACTTCGCAGCTAACAACAACAACAACAACTCCTCCTGTGGCATAAGGTTTGGCCTTTGCTTCCTTGGGGCTTTGGAACGGCTTCTTTTCATAATAATAATAAAGTTGGAAGGGACCTTGGAGGTCATGTAGTCCAATCCCCTGCTCAGGAAGGAAACCCTGGCCTATACCATTTCAGACAAATGGCTATCCAGTCTCTTCTTAAAAATTTCCAGTGTTGGAGCATTCACAGCTTCTGGAGGCAGGTTGTTCCACTGGTTAATTGTTCTAATTGTCATGAAATGTCTCCTTTTTTTCTAGGTTGCTTCTCTCCTTGATTAGTTTCCATCCTTTGCTTCTTGTCCTGCCTTCAGGCGCTTTGGAGAATAGCTTGACTGCCTCTTCTTTATGGCAGCCTCTTAGATATTGGAAGACTGATATCATGTCACCCCTCACCCTTCTCTTCCTTAAACTAGACATACCCAGTTCCAGCAACCATTCCTTATATGTTTTAGCCTCCGGTCCCCTGATCATCTTTGTTGCTCTTCTCTGGACTCTTTCTAGAGTCTCAACATCCTTTTTAGGTCATGGTGACCAAAACTGGATGCGGTATTCCAAGTGTGGCCTTACCAAGGCATTGTAAAGTGGTATTAATAGTTCATGTGATTTTGATTCTATTCCTCTGTTAATGCAGCCTAGCACTGTGTTGGCTCTTTTGGCAGCTGCAGCACACGGCTGGGATCTGCTTCTTGCCCTGAGGACTGCCCAGCTCTTGTGCCCTGTGTGCAGGCTCCTACTCTGGGGGCTTTCTTGGTGCTTTAGGGGCTGTTGTTTGGGGGACTGAGGGTGGCTGCCTTCAAGGTAGCATGAGGATGAGAGCTTTACAGGTTGTTGAAGGGTCATTGGCTGGAATTTTGTTTAAGAGAAATAAAGGACTCTTAAAAGCAGGGGTCCTCAACCTTGGCAACTTTAAAACTGGCGGACTTCAACTTCCAGAATTCCTCCAGTCTTAAAGTTGCCAAGGTTGAGGACCCCTTTTTTAGAAAGCCGGCCTTGCCTTGACCACCTGGGTCCGTGGTGGTGAACCTATGGCACGCATGCCACAGGTGGCACACAGAGCCCTCTCTGTGGGCATGTGCCCCATCGCCTGCCCTAGGCCTTCAGCTGGGTTTTACAAAACCTTTTTGGTTTAGGTGTCCGCTGCTGTGTGAAGGTTCAATCAATCAATTTCAACTTCTCGTGGGGAAAAAAAAGATCTCGCAAAGTTGGAATTGACTGAACTTTTTAGTCCCACCCAGTCTGCTGTTACCACCACAGCCACGCCCACTCAATGGGCCACGCCCACCCTATTGGCCACACCCACCCAATGGGCCACGCCCACCCGGCACCCAACCATACATAAGTGGGTTTTGGGTTGCAGTTTGGGCACTCGGTCTCTAAAAGGTTCGCCATCACTGACCTGGGTCATAACAGGAAGATTATTAAAGAGAGATCCAACTTAGAACTAAGAAATTTCCTGACCGTGAGAGCAATTAATCAGTGCAAGGTTTGCCTTCACAAGTTGTGGGTGCTCCATCACTGAAGTTTTTTTTAAGAATAGACTGGGCAGTCATTTGGTTGGAATGGTATAGGATCTCCTGCCGTGGGAAGGGGGTTGGACTAGAAGACTTCCAAGGTCCTTTCCAAGTCTGTTATTCTGTATTTTTTCCCTTAATGCAGAGAATTTTATATGCTGCTTTCTGGCCCCAATTCAAGATACTGGTTAGTATATAAAGCCTGGCACATCTGAAGCAATTATCTTTTGAACTGCAATTCCAGCAGAGACTGTTGATCTTACTTGCTTAGATCTTCAGCAAGACGTATTTTGTAGGTCCCTCCATGAATACGTTTTACACTGATAGATTTTTCCCCACCCCCCCTTTGCAGGGACTACATAATGAAATGATTTTTCCACTGAAGTTGAGGTTGGCTCTTTGTTACAGAAGACTCTTAAAATCTGTCTTTTTATCCAGGCTTTTTAAGTCAAGAGGGTTCCCTTCACCTGTTAGTTTGATCTGTTTTAATTGTTATATTGGAGTTTAGCTTGAACGCTAATCCTCTCAGTTGCTTTGAGCTGCAAAATGAAAATGAGGCAGCGCATACTGGAAAATATGTCATTTAAGAACTGGGATTATTTTTCTACTAATGCAATTTCCTTTCCCTTCCCTTCCCTTCCCTTCCTTTCCTTTCCTTTCCTTTCCTTTCCTTTCCTTTCCTTTCCTTTCCTTTCCTTTCCTTTCCTTTCCTTTCCTTTCCTTTCCTTTCCTTTCCCTTCCCTTTCCTTTCCTTTCCTTTCCCTTCCCTTTCCTTTCCTTTCCCTTCCCTTCCCTTTCCTTTCCTTTCTTTCATTCTTCTCTCTGGCTGAGAAAGCTTATTGCCTGTGTCAGATGATCTGGCTTTACCAAAAGAGCTAGGTTTTATTTGATTTGTGGAGCCAAAGGCATATGACTAAGGCACCAATCCTACTACCACTTTAAAGAGAATTTCAACACCATAATATTTATCTTTGAGACAGGAGCTTAACTCCAAACAAAGTTTGAGCATTCTCCATTAAAACATCTGCCTTGCTCTTTGTCTCCTGGTTAGAAAGGGGTCACTCTGGAATGTAACTTTGGAATGGCAGAAAAGGTCAGATAAATTATACATGTTGAGAGTTGAGCTATAGAGTTGAGCTACTCTGAGATAACCAAAGGTTGCAGAAATGCAAAAGAGGCTCTGTATAGAGTGATCACTTGCAGAAAATCAGAAAGGGTTCACAAACTTTTATGAGTATACAAAATTATCTTGCGCAAAAAAAAAGAACCAAGCGAACAAACAAACACACAACAAAGCTACGTTGAGCTCAGACATCCATCCCCTTGAGAATGCCAGTCTGTTAAAATCCCCCTCTACATGCTGACTAGATGGTGCATCAGTTCCATGCAGACCATCTGATGTGGACAAAAACTAAGATGAAGCCAAGGGTCAAAGTCAAAAAACACATCATGGAATGTCCCAAAGGTGCTTTTTTCAAAAGGCAACTGGACTTCCTTTGTTTTTCTTTGAAGACATTTTGCTTCTCATCCAAGAAGCTTCTTCAGTTCTTCACTTCTTCAACTGAAGAAGCTTCTTGGATGAGAAGCAAAATATCTTCAAGGAAGCCAAGAAAGTCCAGTTGCCTCTTGGAAGAAATCACCCTATTTTCTTCAAGCAAGCAAGGGAGGGTTTCTCAGAAGAAATGTGTGGGGACAAAAACAGATTTTCAAAGAGGGAGGGAGGGGAGGAAGGAAGGAAGGAAGGAAGGAAGGAAGGAAGGAAGGAAGGAAGGAAGGAAGAAAAGGAAGGAAGGAAGGAAGGAAGGAAGGAAGGAAAGGAAGGAAGGAAGGAAGGGAAGGAAGGAAGGAAGGGAAGGAAGGAAAGAAGGAAGGAAAGGAAGGAAGGAAGCAAAAGGAAGGAAGGAAGGAAGGAAGGAAGGAAGGAAGGAAGGAAGGAAAGGAAGGAAGGAAAGGGAAGGAAGGAAGGAAGGAAGGAAGGAAGGAAGGAAGGAAGGAAAGGAAGGAAGGAAGGAAGGAAGGAAGGAAGGAAGGAAGGAAGGAAGGAAGGAAGGAAGGAGCCCTCTCACTGCTTTCTACTGCCTTCCCCATTGCTGTCATAAGGTTCTTTAGACACCTTCCCATATAATAATAATAATAATAATAATAATAATAATAATAATAATAATAATAATAATAATAATAATAATAATAATAATAACAACGACGACAACAACAACAACAACAACAACAACAGTGCAATTTTGGAATGGTCATTTCCTGGTCAGATTGTACTAGGAATCCATCAGGTGCCACTCTTGTTTGTAAGGTTGCTACATGGGGCATATAATGGTAGCCCTGGACTTACAACAGTTCATTTAGTGGCCCTTTGAAATTACAATTGCACTGAGAAAGCTGACTTATGACCATTTTTCACACTTACAAACAACAACAACAACAACAACAACAACCAAAGCTTTGCACGGACAACATTTGAAACACATTGAAGGAAAATGTGATAACAACTTGACATGGGCATGGCTTAAGATGGGAACCATCAAGAAAGAAACAGAAGGCTTAATACTGGCTGCTCAAGAACAAGCACTACAAAATAATGCCATGAAAGCGAAGATACAAAAATCTACTGACAATCCAAATTGCCGACTTTGCAACAACAAAGCTGAAACTGTTTCACATTTAATATGTGAGTGCAGCAAAATCGCGCAAACTGATTACAAAGCTAGACATGACCGAGTTGCTAAACTAATCCACTGGGCATTGTGTAAAAAATACGACTTGCCTGTGTCCAAAAAGTCATGAGAACATAGGGTGGAAAAAGTTGTTGAGAATGAGAGGGTGAAGATCTTGTGGGACTTCCGAATACAGACAGATCGCCATTTGGAACACAACACGCCAGATATCGCAGTCGTATAGAACCGAAGCGTACAGCTGATTGATATCGCTGTACCAGGAGATGCCAGAGTCGAAGAAAAAGAACTGGAAAAAATTATGAAATACCGCAACCTGGCCATCGAAACTGTGCAATTATGGATGAAACGCTTAACAGTGATACCCATTGTCACTGGGGCACTGGGAACTATGTCCCAAAACTTTACAAAACACATCAAGAAATTGCAACTTCCTGCAATAACTCCAGCAAATCTACAAAAAACTGCGCTACTTGAACATCTTACATTTTAAGGAGATACCTGGTTGATACCTAGGATGCTGGCAGCAGCCTGTGTCAACCATTAGTGCCAGTCAATTTGAGTGTTCAGTTGACTGAGTTTCATGTTTTATGAATAAAAGTTTTATAATAATAATAAAGTTTGGAAGGGACCTTGGAGGTCATCTAGTCCAACCCCCTGCTCAGGGAGGAAACCCTATACCATTTCAGACAAATGGCTGGCTTCTTAAAGACTTCCGGTGTTGGAACATTCACAATTTCTGGTGGCAGGTTGTTCCACTGATTAATTATTCTAACTGTCAGGAAGTTTCTCCTTAGTTTTAGGTTGCTTCTCTCCTTGATTAGTTTCCATCCGTTGCTTCTTGTCCTGCCTTTGGGCGCTTTGGAGAATAGCTTGACTCCCTCTTCTTTGTGGCAACCCTTGAGATACTGGAAAGCTGCTATCATGTCCCCCCTCGTCCTTCTCTTCATTAAACTACACATACCCAGTTCCAGCAGCTGTTCTTTGTATGTTTTAGCCTCCAGTCCCCTAATCATCTTTCTTGCTCTTCTCTGTACTTTTTCTAGAGTCTCAACATCTTTTTTACATCGTGGTGACCAAAACTGGATGCCGTATTCCAAGTGTGGCCTTACCAAGGCATTGTAAAGTTGTATTAAGGGAGAAAGATCCTATCAATAATATTGTAAAGATGTTCTTATCCCAGTTCAATTGCTCCCTTTTCCATCAGAGCCCAGCAAGGTTCCCACGCCTAACTGGCAATTCCCCCCACACACACACACATTCCTGCACTGGGCCCAAGAGATGAATCTCTTCCTGGTGACATTTTCCTCCTGGGTACTGGAAAGCTTCTCAGTCCACATCTCCCCCTTTGCAGAAGCATCGCACACCTACCTGACTGTGTTAGTAGCATGACATGGACACCGTTTGTTGCACTTCAGCCCGTAGTATCCCTCTGGACAGATCCGCTCCTGGCAATGGATGCCCTTGAAGCCCGGATCACACAGGCATGCTCCGTTGACATGATAGCACTTGGCTCTGTTCTCACAGTTACATTTCTCCATGCACTGGAAGCCAAATGTCCCCACTGGACACTCCTCCTGACATCTACAAAGAAACATCATGGACTTAGGATGAGGTAGTCACTCTTGAGGACTTGCAAAAGACTTCCAAGTCTGGCTTTGTAGAACATCCATGACTCTGCAGTCAATGGTGTCCACAGGAGGAGGGTCCACCCATCTTAAAGCTGCCAAGGTTGGGCTAAACCATAAATCAATCACAAGCCACAAGTGTTGGGTCCATACAATATCTAACCCAAACCAACTATATTCTGTCAATATTGCATGGGATCTGACCAGTATGAACTCCTGGTGTTCTCAGACATGGTATAGTGCAGAGTTAGGCAACCTTGGCACTTTTATGACTTGCGGACTTCAACTCCCAGAATTCCTGAGCCAGCCATGATGAGGAGAAATTGAGAGGTTTCCATGCTGAGCCATGCTGGCTTAGGAATTCTGGGAATTGAAGTCCACAAATCATAAAAGAGCCAGGTGCCCACCCCTGCTATAGACCAACTCTACATCCAGTGGAACTACTGGTTTGTACCTTTAGAGCAGGGGTCTTCAAACTTGGCCCTTTTATGTGTTGTGGACTTCAACTCCCAAAATTCCTGAGCCAGCCATGCTGAGGAGAAATGTAGAGGTTTCCATGCTGAGCCATGGTGGCTGAGGAATTCTGGGAGTTGAAGTCCACGAGTCATAAAAGAGTCAAGGTTGCCCACCCCTGCCCTATACCATCCAAGACAGGACACTGTCCAGTCTCCTCTTAAAAACCTCCAGTGATTAAGCACCCACAATGTCTGGAGGCTAGCAAGTCATACCACCACTGATTAAAATGTTTACTATAACTGCCCTGCAGAGATGATACTGCTAACCATTTCTTTCTGGGTCATTTTGCACAGAGTAGAAAGTGTTAAAATATGACCGTTAAGAGAGAAAATATTTAAGCGGACATTGCTTGCCTGGGAAAAAAAATGCAGCAATTAAATTGCTTAATAGGAAATGGAATATACAGCGGCTGGTTTAATTTAATATAAGTTTGACCAGAAACAAACATGCTGTAAAAACATTTAGTAGTTTTGCTGCTATATATACTTCTGCAGGAGTTTATCATCTGCAATAATGATTTTAAGGCATTTTTAGTTGGTGGAACAGTCTTTTGCTACCTTTTAAAATAGAAATATTACTTTTAATGTTGGGGCTGAAGTTAATTAAAAACTGATTTACATATTTAGATAATTAAATATGGCACATCACTGCTGAATGTAAATAGTTCAAAGTAAATGGTTCAAAATATGTCCACCTCTGGAAAACTACTTTGTTAAGATCCAGAATTTTAGGCTTTATGGAATACAGGTTTTCTACCTAGGAAGAATTTTGAGGTATGTTTATGTAATGCAGGAAACTTTACAGATATGCCCTGAATATCTATAACCTTAAAATGGCCCATTTTCTCTTGAAATGAACTGTCCAGTTCCTCTGATTCAAATTATAGCAAAGTAGCTTCTCACTGCAAATATCTCTTAGGTCCCCAACCTTTCTGGCTTTGTGGACCGGCAGTGGTGATGGCGGGGGGGATGTGGGGGGGAGGAGAGGGAATGGTTCTGTGAGAGCGCATGCACAACTCCATTTACAAAAATGGTGGGTATTCACACATGCCACTCATACAAATGGAGCTTGCGCAAGCGGCCCGGGGCTTGGGGACTCCTGTTTTATGCTACCCTTGAGACTTCGGTCCTGCCATCTCATCATTTTGGAGAATTTAATATCAGCGGCCAATTCTTTGACTTTCCCCTTTACGTCCACTCTCGCAGGTTGCTTCCTTTCTGGAACTCTGGTGTGTGTACGTCTACACACATGCATGTCTTTCACACCTAACCTTTGGGCAGTTGCAACCGAGCAGCCTGGATCTTCCCAAGTACAGCACCAATGCTTTCTTTGGTTGAGCAGTTGGCAACTCTCAAGAATGAAAGGAAATATATGTGTCCCAGGATAATGTTGCGGGATCCAATCTGAATCTTGCACTGAGTAATCAAGGAGTCCCCGCGGATTTTACTCTGCTACGGTAGTCATTGCTGACTATATAGAGGATGGTGCTCATCTCCCTTTCAAGGCCATTGAGCCAGCACTGTGTGAAGGCCTTTCTGCAGTCATGGGGCCAGCATGATGTCTTGGAGTGCTGTTACTTTCTTACACATGTGGTACCTATTTATCTACTTGCATTTGTTGTTGTTAGTTGCGAAGTCGTGTTGGACCCATCGCGATCCCATGGACAACATTCCCCCAGGCCTTCTTGTCCTCTCCCATCTTCTGGAGTCCATTTGAGCTCACGCCTACTGCTTCAGTGACCCCATCCAGCCACCTCATTCTCTGTCGTCCCCTTCTTCTCTTGCCCTCAATCTTTCCCAGCATTAGGCTCTTCTCCAGTAAGTCCTTCCTTCTCATTAGGTGGCCAAAGTATTTGAGTTTTAGCTTCAGGATCTGGCCTTCTAAAGAGCAGTCAGGGTTCATCTCCTCTAGGACTGACCGGTTTGATCGCCTTGCAGTCCAAGGGACTCGCAGGAGTCTTCTCCAGCACCGTAGTTCAAAGGCCTCAATTCTTTGGCGCTCGGCCTTTCTTATGGTCTACTCGCATTTACATGCATTCAAACTGCTAGGTGGGCAGGAGCTGGGGCGAGGACGGGAGGTCACCCATCACATGATGCTCGGGTCTCGAACCTGGGCTTTCCAGCTGACAATTCCAGCATCTTAACCCCTGAGCCATCTTGACACCTCTTTTTTCGGACTCATGCTGGAGCCCATCCAGCAGCGGTTTTCTGAGGATGGCCTCCAGGACAAGCCCGAAAGCTTGGAACAATAAACCTTTGGTCCCAGTGACTGACTCAGATTGGATCCTGCAGTTGGCAACCCTTTCTGGCTGATGGGGGAACATGCACCACTGTTACCTGTGCTTATTTAAGCAGAAAAACTCACGGAGACGAGTGGGCTGGCTGACACCTCACTATATCATCCTGTATTTACAGGCACTATCTAGCCTCTAAAATATCAAACCTTGGTGCCTTCATCCATTTAACATAATTGGGAGCCCTTTGCTCCCCAATCCTCACTTCTCTATCCCTTTGCTATCTTGTAAAGATCAAATACACTCTATAAGTGAATTTCACGCAGTGGAAACGTCTCCCTTCCTATCCTATCAATCCCAAAAGACTATTAGGGGCGAAACGCTTTGCTCGGTTAAATTATACCGCGACCGAATGCATCCCTGCCCGATTCTTGTTCAGTTTTCCATTTCACCCTCCTTATCTGGAGAGAGCTACTTTACAGCCGTTCTTTGGGGCTTTAATAATAAGTGCATAATTATTTCAGCTTGGGTTAATATACTTGTCAGCAGTAGAATTAATGGCCACAATTTCACAAAATATTAAACACTACCACGCTTTGTTTAACACATTATATACTTGTAACAAATATTAGTTTCTTTTACGAACACTACAAGAGAGGCCGCCAGCCCATTTGTATAAAAGTGATATGTTTCTACCTTACATGAAAAAAGGACATCGCACTGCAAAACATTTAAACTCTTTGGGTCACAAGTTCATACACACCAGTAAAACATACATAGGAAAACAAACAAAAAGAAACAAAAAGAAATCACACACCCTGGTTCATTACAACTGTTTGCAAAGCGACTGCTTTTTTAAAAATTGTTCTACCTTTTGCTTTATGGCTTGGGCAGTGTAACGTATCCTCACTTTTATCGCTTTTTAGCAAGTTGGCTTTGCATCCAGTGCGTATCGTCAGCTCTTTATTTGATAGTGCATTTCCCCATGACGCTTTTCATGGATGCGTTTAGAGGTTTGCTTCATACTAATTTGTTACTATTTTACAACACCAGTCCTAGAGAATTTGTAAAGAAGATCAAAGAATAAAAGAGGGCGGTCCCTCCCTTTTCTACTATCATGCGACACAGACATCTGTGGTGATTCTCCCATGTGGGCGCCCACAACAGGGGTCCATTCCCTCTGCAAAGATGGTAAGTTTTCTACAAATGGAAAAACAGATAGTCCTCAAGTTACGACCGCAATTGTGCCCAACATTTCTGTTGCTAAGTGCAACATTTGTTAAGTGAGTTTTCCTCTGTTTTACGACCTTTCTTGCTGCAATTGTTAAGTGAATCACTGCAGTTGTTAAGTTAATAATGTAGTTGTTAAATGAATCTGGCTTCCCCATTGACTTTCCTTGTCAGAGGGTCGCAAAACGGGATCCCGTGACCCCGGGACTCTGCAACCGTCATATATATGAGATAGTTGCCAAGCATCGGAATTTTGATCACATGTCCACAGGGATGCTGCAACGGTTGTAAGTGTGAAAAACAGTCACAAGTCATTTCTTTCAATGCCGTTGTAACTTTGAACGGTCACAAAATGTACTGTTGTAAGTCGAGGACTACCTGTAATGAAAATAGATTCTTGACACCTGCAAGAATGTCTTTTTGCACTACGTTTGTTGTTTCTGTTGGGCAGGATTTCCAATGACAAGCTCAACTGCTTGCAAATGCTAAAATTGTCCAATTTTACCATAGAGGTAATCCTTGATTTACAGCCATTCATTTAGCGACTGTTTGAAGTTACAACAGCACTGGGGGAAAAAATGACTTACAACAGCTTGTCACACTTTATAGCAGTCGCAGCATCCCTACAAATTACATGTTCAAAATCTGGGTGCTTGACAACTAGCGTGCATTTACAACCACTGCAGGGTGGTGTGATTGCCGTTTCTGACCTTCCCAGACGGTTTCCGACAAGCAAAGTCGTGGGGGAACCTGAGTTCCACTTAATGACCACTTGATTCAATTAACAAATGCAGTGATTTGTTTAACAACCCTGGCAACCGTGCTCATAAAATCAGGAAGGGCCCACTTAACAACTGGCTGCCTTAGCAATTGGAATTTGGATCCAAATTAAGGTCATAACTTGAGAACTACTGTAATGCTCAAGAAACCCAACGCTATCAACCTGAAAGTTGTCAAATTATTCAAAATACACAACTGTCTCTAACTGACCAGAAACAAAACAGCAGTTCACTTCCCATACATTTTTAGTGAGTGAGATGTTTTAATCAAATATTTACCTCAACATACATGCTTTATTATCTTCATTTACTAGGCAGAAATTTATGAGCTATCTTTAAGGAGTACAAATAGAGCTACCAGCTGGGGTGCTACTAAAAAAAATCTATTATTAGGAATATTTTTAAATTATTTAAAGGTCACTGAGAAGCAAGATTTTGTTTGGAATGGTAAAAGAGAAAAGAGATTGTACTAAAAGAAAGCAAGAAGTCCCATTTTTAAAAAAAATTCAGTTGGTTCATTGGTTCTGTTGTACAGGTGAATTAAAAGCAGCTGGGGATTTAAAAACAAACAGTGTCTGTTAGTTAAACTTAATTGAAAATTTTAGTTAAAAATTTAACTAAAGTCGGAAATTAATCTTGAAATTGCAAGAGTTTTGGCTTTAGAACTTAATTTCATGAATTGGGAGCCATGTTCCTTCAGCAAAGTAGGAACTCTGCAGGGTAGGGGGAAAAAAGCTACAATTCATTGCTTACTCTTGAGGGAATTAATTGATGCAACGGCAATGCATTTGCATATCCTGTAAACACGGAGTGTTCCCTGTTAAATTTATTGCTGCAAATATCTAAATTAAATTAAATTTAATCCATTATACTTTATAAGGGACATTAAAAAAAACCTCAGCAACCTAACTAATAATAAAAATGGGGATTGTTGCCAATGAAAATGTTAGAAGCGATAATATCTCTCTGGAAAAATGCGACTCATTTCCAGGAGAGCTATGAAGCATTTAGGAAAAAGGTTCCTCTTTTTTTTTTTTTTTTGCTTTTTCTCTCCTTCAAATGGTGACCCATTTCAAGGACGCAGTTTCTTGACCTCCGATTTGGGCAGCCAAAAATATAAATATAGGCAGAGAAACTGAAATTTGCATAGTATACAGTGGCAGGTGTGTGTTTGTCTGTATTTTGGTGTTTCTGCTTGTTAATGAACACAATAAAGTTATTTGGGGTGTGTGTGTGTGTGTGTGTGTGTGTGTATGTGAAGAGCTGGCTGGGTGACTTTGGGCCAATCACCAGGAGATAGTGAGTTCTAGTCCCACCTTAGCTGGGTGACCTTGGGCTAATCCCTCTCTCTCAGCCTAATCTACCTCACAGGGTTGTTGTGAGGAAAATAGGAGAAAGAAAAGAGCATTGATTATATTTGCCACCTTGAGTTATTTGTAAAAACAATCAGGGCAGGATACAAATCAACAAACAATAAACAAATAAAAATAAACTTGTCCAAATAGGAATTTTTGAATACATTTCAAGATCACAACTTTTCTCAAGCCAAGAACAATGAATCGAGACTTTTCCTCTGCATTAATGATTCACCTGTGGAGATGTTTAGCAGCATCAAATTCCTGGGTGTGCAGCTAACGGGTAGCCTGGCTTGGTTGCTCAACAGCGAGACACTGGTGAAGCGGGCACAGTGGCGCCTGCATTTTCTGTTAGATGTTTTTGTGCCAGCCATGGCAGTTCCCCAAAAAGGTCATCAGATGGGAGCAAAGAGGCATCTTTGCTCCCACTGGTGGGTCAGGGGTCCCCGGCCTCTGCAGCCCCATTGGAGAGAGTTAATTGGCAAGGGAGGGGCTGAGGACCCCCATAAAAACCTCTGCCCAGGGGCTTCTCTCACTCTGCTCTCTTTGTTCTCTCTTCTGCTTGATTGCTTGCTGATCCATGAGCTCAATCCAGGCATGGATGCCTCCATGCCAGGAAACTCTTTCTATTTACTTTATCGTTAAATAAAGCTTTGACTGATTGCATCCCTGCGTGCTGCCTTTTACTTGGAAGCACCTTAACGAACCATCGACCTCGTGAGGCCATCTCACATTTTCTGCGTCGCATGAGATAAGCACATCTTCCTTCCCCTGTCCTGACCACTTTCTACAGAGGGACCATCGAGAGCGTCCTGTCATACTGCATCAGAGTCTGGTTTGGAAGCATCCCTGCTTCAGACAGGAAGGCGGTGCAGAGAGTGGTGAGGATGGCTGAAAAGATGATTGGCAGTTCCCTCCCTCCCTCCCATCCAGGACATGGCACATAAGCATTGCTTGAGCAGGATCCGCAAGATTGTCTGGGACACGACACATCCTGTTCACGACCTGTTTTCCTTGTTGCTTTCTGGGAGGAGGGAGCTTTGTGGTATCTGTAGCAGAGCATCCAGATTCGGCCACCGCTTTGTTCCATACAGTACTAACCTTGTGAACTCTAAAGCTTCCTCTTTCTACTAGGTATTCAAGATGGACAGTTGATTAATATTTATAGGTTATTTATGTGTAAGGATGTAGGTTTATAGTGTTGTCTATAGCATGTTTAAATGTGTGTTACGTACACTTTTGAGAGCAAGCAACAAAAAATCATTTTTAATGCGTGCCAATGTGCCCACAGTAAAAAATATGACAAAAAAGGTTATCTATCTATGTAATGTCACCACTGGGGATCTCCCCGATCATTTCAGATTATTGCCTTTTAGGAAGCATGAAACAAGCTTGTTGACTTATTTGCAGATTTTGTCAGCGTGCCAGATTTATCAATTTATTTTCCAGTCCAAGGTTGGGTTTTCAAAATAAATAAATGAATAACCCATCCTAACATTTGTGTTTTGGAGTACACTGCTCTGAGCATGTTTTTGTTTAAATGTTTGTTTTTGGAAACAATTTTCTTGAGTGCATTTTTCTACAGTATTTCCACGCATAAATGGACCGTTGTTTGAATGTTCTCTAATATATATTTTTCAATTACTGTTGAACGGCTGCCCTGCAAGATCAGAGAAGTTTAGATTTTCTTTAAAAAATAACTAATTTCCATTGATATATTGGTTCAAGAATACAAATTTAGGGAAGATCTGCATCAACTACCAAATATTCGTCCCCTGTTACCTGCTTCCTGAAGTAAAAAAAACTGTTTAGGAAAGAAATCAGAAATCTTTTTATCTTTTGTAAATTAAGGGTTGGGGAAAATGTCTGTAAGCCCATCATTTGGTTTCCATCCAATCTGAGTTTTATGACTGTCGACTGATTTTCCTCGTTACCTTTTGCCTCTCGATAGTGCTATTTTGTATTCCAGGTGATTGTTTATTTATACGTCCATCTCGGTAAGATTTGAGAGAATTTGTGAGCATGGGGATGACAGATAAATCTTTCGAGACATGAAATAAGAACCTAGGATTGCGTAACATTGCCTTACTATACTTACAATGCTTCTCATAAATAATGTAGTGTCTTGTGATCAATTAAAAAAATGAATGCTTTTATTAGGACATAAATTTATGGACATTTGTGGACACGAGCTGCAAGCTTAACTGCCCAAGGACTATTTTCGAAAGCCTCGTGGAATCCTTAGGTCATCTCATCCAAGACAACAGCACAGACGATCCTCAACTTACAACGGTTCATTTAGTGACCTTTCAAAGTTACAACATAACTGAAAAAAAGTGACTTACAACCCTTTTTTCACACTGACGACCGTTGCAGCATTCCCCGGGGTCAGGTGATCAAAATTCAGACGCTTGGCCCTCCCCAATTCATACTTACGACGGTCGCAGTGTCCCGGGCTCACGTGATCCCTTTTTGTGACCTGACGAGCAAAGTCAATGGGGAAGCCGAGTTCACTTAACAAACGTGTTACTAACTTAACAACTGCAGTGATTCACTTAAGGACTGTGGCAAGAAAAGTCGTAAAATGGGGCAAAATTCACTTAACTGATGTCTTACTTAGCAACACCAATGTTGGGCTCAATTGTTGTCGTAAGTCAAGGACTCCCTGTACGACAATGTAGCAATGTTCATATTTATAACTGACCAATCCTACTGTTCATTTGGGATGCAGAAATAGAAATTGCCTGTTGGAAAACTGTTAAAACCTGCCCTGGAGAGGCTGATTCGCCAAGCCTGAGCTGTTCTTCATACGGCAAGCCATTCAGCCGCTCAGCCTCATCCCAGCCTCTGTCAGCCATTAGAAGGCCAGAAGGATTGGGCAAGACAATTTTTCCTGGTCTACAGACAGGCTGTCATGTAAGTATCACATACGACATTAGCAGATTTTTTTTGTAAGAATGCAAAAATTGGTTACCCTTATCCAGGGGTTTTTTTCTCATAGAACGCTCAGAACGGAGTTCCGGCACCTTTTTTGGATGGAACCTTGTAGGGTAGGCAAGGCAGGTTGTATGACATGTGTGAGTTCCGGCACCTTTTTCTTTTACAAAAAAAGCACTGCCCTTATCTGACTTTATGCTTACCTGTCTCCCATATACCCTGCAGTACACAGGCACACCCCTGTCACGTGGTCGCATTGTCCTCCATTATGACATGGGCATTCTTGGCTGCAGTTAACCCCGTATGTTCCTGATGGGCAAGGCTGAGCACACACAGAACCCTGGGGGTGGGGAGAGAGAGAGAGACAGAGAGAGAGAGAGAGAGAGAGAGAGAGAGAGAGACCAAATTTAACAAACGTAGAATATAAAACTTGGAATATCTTTAAAGTTGTTATTAAAATGCGATTCAGAAACAAAATAAAGATTCTTGAGTAAGGGTATGGAGAATAGAACAATTGAAGTGCAAATTATACACACACACACACATACACACACACACACTCACTTACTCAGGAATCTTTGTTTTATACATGTGTGGGGGCGTGAGTGGGGATGTGAGGGTGTATATTAGCAATCTCATAGAGCTCAACAATACTTTTACTTGAGGTACAAATGACCAGGCTTAAATTATCGTAATTTGGACACTATCTAAGATCATCATAAAACAGCTATAATTGTTGGGTCCCAAGCAAAATCAAATTGTTCATTAATAAAGTAAAGATATGTACAATTTGCAGGAACATTTCTTCAAAGAAACCACTGAGTCATGGTGGCACAGTGGTTAGAAAGCAGCATTGCAGGCTGACTCTGCTCACTGCCAGGAGTTTGATCCTGACCAGCTCAAGGTTGACTCCACCTTTCATCCTTTCAAGGTCAATAAAATGAGAACCCAGATTGTTGAGGGCAATGTGCTGGCTCTGCTGACTCTGTAAACCGCTTAGTGAGGGCTGTAAATGAAACCGTGAAGCGATATATAAGTCTATTGTTCTACAGCTTATTTTAAGCTATGAAATTGTATATCACATTCTTTCTCCTCAAAATACCCTAAACAAGAAAACAAAATCTCTAAAGTCCAAGTTAGATATTCTGGGAAGCACAAGCTCCCAGCCTCAAGACTTTCAAAATCCAGCAAAAGAAGAAAAAGTTTCACTTTTGTTATAGCCACGTTGAAGTTTTCTCTTTTTCTCTTTGTATGAAAGCCCTGGAGAGGCTCTCTTAAACTCACACTCTCAGTATTTGTAAGCAGAGAACTTTTACTTAGAAATTCAAGGCTTTCCCCAAGCAGACACTCTAACCCTTGGCTTTGTCCCGGGGGAGAAGGAACCTCAAATGTGATTTTTAAGAAACTTCCCAGCATCCTTTGGAGGATATGGTCTGCATCCCTGTAGGTGAAACATTTATGCCTCACCACAGCTTGTTGGCAGGAGAAAATTATTTTGCAGTTACCCTATTAATTTTGGTTTTCCTATTTTCCGCAGGACATTTTTAAGCCTGCAGCAATTATGTTTTTATCAATTCGGGCCTGCAGGTTATGTCGTAGTCTCTGTTTCGGTGTGATGGGGCAACAGGTACAACTCACAGCGCTGTGCCACAGGCATCACACGTCAGCTTGGCACCAACTTTCAGGTCAGGCTGCTAGAAATAGGCCGGAGGCTGGAGCGATTCCATTCATACTGGGTTCCGTACTCAGCTTTTTAAGTTTTATTTATGGTTGTCAATCTTGCAAACATTGACATGTTTTTGCACTGACAATATAAGAGACAGCCTTTTGTTTAAACTGCTTCTCTTTGAATCTTGAAGGGAGCGTTGCAGAATCAAGAGACTCAGACCTCGGAATCAAAAGAAGTTTGGTTTATTTTGCGCAAAAGGTTCAGAGCAAAAAGCAGAGGCAATGTCTGAACACCTTGTCATGGAAAAGCAAGTACATATATAGTCTCTAAAAGTAGCAAAACACGGAAATGTAACTTATGAGCTCTGATTGGTTACATGAATTACAGGCCCCCTCCTAGCTCATTTCTAGCCCCTCTTTGCATTGCTAAATTGTTTTGCAACCTTGTCTCTTTGCTAGCATCTAGGTTTCCTGTACCATGACAGAGCCTTGGTGGAGCAGTGGGCTAATGCCTCCTTAAGTAACACCAGCTGCCTGCAATTAGTGCAGGTTCGCATCCCACCAGGCTCAAGGTTGACTCAGCCTTCCATCCTTCCGAGGTAGGGAAAATGAGGACCCAGATTGTTGGGGGCAATTAAGCTGACTTTGTAATAATGCCGCTTGGGGTGTGTGTGTGAAAGCCCTAATAAGCAGGCATATACATAGAATGAAGGCTACTGCTAAGCTTGTAAGCCGCCCTGAGTCTTCGGAGAAGGGCGGGATATAAATGGAATTAAAAATAAAAAATATAAATGTATGTGGTTAGCTACAAGTGAGACATATGTGGTTAGCTGCAACTGAACTGTGTGCTAGCTTATTAGATGTGACCCACAGGTGAACTTGTGGTTTGACATTTTCCATTTCCTTGTTCTTCTTCTAACTAATACACACATTTTTCTTCATGCCTCACTTTTGTGTCCTACCTCACATTTATGACATGCAGCATTTTGATGTATTCTTTGTATCTTTCTTTATAGCCTGCCTCAGGAGGGAATTTCAAACGGCTATTTTGAGAAGATAAGAGTAGCCGGGTACAGAAGGGGAAGGGAAACTTTGTATGTAAAACTAATTGGTGAACGTGATTTATGACGTGTAATGAAGGGAGGGAGATTATGCAGGATATGATGTATCAAGGGGAGGAGAGGTCAGATTCTGGCAACCCTCCATGAGTGCCATGTTTCGTTTCATTATGAAGACTTTTTAGATAAACTATGCTTGCATTTTGTTTGAACTGTCTCATTTATCGGAACCATGACAATGGTATTTAGCAGTTTCGGATGCTATCCAGGTGATGCCCTTCTCCAAGCAGCTCTGCAAAGCAATCATTTATTCAATGCAATTAATAAGAGGTTGTTATTGGTATTACTTCTTGCAAAGGAAGGTTGAGAAAAATAAAAGTAAATCCTGCTTCTTTTACTTGCATCCAATTTTGGTCACCACAATATACAAAAAAAATGTTGAGACCCTGGAAAGAGTGCAGAAAAGAAACACAAGGATGATTAGGGGGGCTGGAAGCTAAAACATAAGAAGAACGGTTGCAGGAATTGGGTATGTCTACTCTAGTGAAAAGGGACGCGGTGGCTCAGTGGGTTAGGACGCTGAGCTTGTCGATCAGAAGGTCGGCAGTTTGGTGGGTCGAATCCTGAGTGCCGAGTAACAGAGTGAGCGCCTGTTACTCGTCCCAGCTTCTGCCAACCTAGCAGTTCGAAAGCACGTAAAAATGCAAGTAGAAAAATAGGGACCACTCCGGTGGGAAGGTAACAGCGTTCCGTACGCCTTTGGCGTGTAGTCATGCCGGCCACATGACCACGGAGACGTCCTTGGACAAGCGCTGGCTCTTCGGCTTTGAAACGGAGATGAGCACCGGCCCCTAGAGTCGGAAACGACTAGCACGCATGTGCGGGGGAACCTTTACCTTTACCTTTTACTCTAGTGAAAAGAGGAACTAGGGGAGATATGATAACAGTGTTCCAATATTTGAGGGGCTCCTACAAAGACAAGGGACTCAAACTATTTTCCAAAGCACCAAAAGTCAAGATGAGAAAAAAAGGGATGGAAACTAACCAAGGAAAGAAACAACCTAGAACTAAGGAGAAATTTCCTAACAGTGAAAACAATCAACCAGTGAAACAGCTTGTCTGCAAGGATTGTGGGTGTTCCATCACTGGAAACTTTTTTAAGAGGAGACTTGGACAGTCACTTGTCTGGAAGGTCTAGAGCAGGGGGTTGGACTAGAAGACCTCCAAGGTCCCTTCCAGGCCTATGATTCTATGTTCTATGCTCTAAGCTAGGCCCATCTCACAGATGCCGGACAAGAACAGCCCTTCCTCCATTTCCTCCCCCAATTCATAGCTTCCAAATAATTTTTGTGGTCTTCCCAGGGATAAATAAAGCATCTCCCGAGTCTCTGACTTTTGCTGTTTTCCTCATTTCCAACAGCAGCATTCGCCAAGGGTTTAATTGTCAAATGGTGGAATAATGCCAGAGGGCATAGCAGAACTGAATGAGGCCTTTGGCAAACCTAGAGGGAGTTAATTATCACGTTATTGATACAGATTTAGATGCTTTTCTTTAAAAAAAAAAGAGAGAGAGAAAGAAAAGTCAGGCTTTCCGCTTGACATGTAGAATTAAAGGCGAGGAATAATGCATTGTTTGGAAGGCCCCCACAGTAACTTCTTAACACTGGCAATATGCTGCTGGCAATCAGTGGGATGATATGCATGAAAAATAGGTAAAGGTAAAGGTTCCCCCGCACATGCGTGCTAGTCGTTTCCAACTCTAGGGGCCGGTGCTCATCTCCGTTTCAAAGCCGAAGAGCCAGCACTTGTCCGAGGCAGGTTGTTCCACTGGTTAGTTGTTCTAACTGTCAGGAAGTTTCTCCTTAGTTCTAGGTTGCTTCTCTCCTTGACTAGTTTCCATCCGTTGCTTCTTGTCCTGCTTTCAGGTGCTTTGGAGAATAGCTTGGCTCCCTCTTCTTTGTGGCAGCCCCTGAGATATTGGAACACTGCTATCCTGTCCCCCCTCACCCTTCTCTTCATTAAACCACACATACCCAATTCCAGCAACCGTTCCCTATATGTTTTAGCCTCCAGTCCCCCAATCATCTTTGTTGCTCTTCTCTGCATTCTTTCTAGAGTCTCGACATCTTTTTTACATCGTGGTGACCAAAACTGGATGCAGTATTCCAGGTGTGGCCTTACCAAGGCCTTGTAAAGTGGTATTAGTATGAGTCAATTGCCAAGTGTTTTGATCACGTGACCCTAGGGATGGTGCAACAAACATAAGTGTGAAAAACAGTCATAAGTCACATCTATGGAGAGTCTCAGTCATCCTTTCAACAGTTCCAAGGAGACTCCATACCTATTTGCACTACTCAGGTGACACAGGTAAACCTCTAAATGGCCTCAAGGGCTCTCTAAAAGAAGGTGAATGACCAGCTGTCTGCAAGGAGTATAAATCCTTTTATTCCCCACCATCCAGTCAGAGCTGAAGAAGCTTCTTGAAGGAGAAGTGAAATGTCTTCAAAGAAAAGCAAAAGTCCAGTTGCCTCTTGAAAAAGCAGATTTGGGATACAACACAAATCCTTTCAGCAGTTCCAAAAAGGCTCCACACCCATTTGCAGTACTTCAGGTGACCCCGAGGACACAGGTAAACCTCCAAGTGGCCTCAACGACTCTCTAAAAGGATGCAAATGACCAGCTCTCTGCAAGGAGTATAAATCCTTCCCTTCTCCACCATTCAGTCAGAGCTGAAGAAGCTTCTTGGATGAGAAGCGAAAAGTCTCCAAAGAAAAACGATGAAGTTCAGTTGCCTCTTGAAAAAACACCTTTGGATCATAAGTCACTTTTTTCAGTGCTGTTGTAACTTCGAAGAGTCACTAAATGAACTGCTGTAAGTCAGGGACTACCTGTATCCTGTAACCTTCCTGTGTTTCACGTTTTTTGAATTAAGTTAAGCAGCAGGGTTGGGGTCTGGGCTGCCCAGTGAGATTCACAACTGAGTTTTGGTTTTAACTCAGATTTCCTTCTAAGTCTCAGGTTTCTCCTGCCAACAATGACAAACAGACTGCCTCTGGGATTCATGGAGGAACACAAGCAGCATTAGCATGTCTTTCTCATAAATATCCCCTGCCCAGGTTTTTTTTTCCCCAAAGGAATTTTAATTCAACCATGTAGAGGATTTTGAAAATCTTAATTATTGCAGATGATACAAGCTGGGAGGAAACAGAGGTTGGGGACCACTTTAGAACAGAGGTCCCCAACCTTTCGGGCACCAGGGACCGGTTCCGTGGAGAGAGGTTTTTCCACGGACCAGAGGGGGCCTGGTTTTGTGTGCTGCCTGCATCTCGCGGATGGGGCTTTGCTTGTTTGTGCGGACCGGTTGCTGGCATGGTTCACGGACTGGGGTTGAGGACCCTGCTTTAGAAAATAGTTTCAAGATTCCGAAGAATAGAACACAGCGGGAAAGGACCTTGGAGTTCTTCTAGAATCTAGTCCAACCCGCTGCTCAAGCAGAAGAACCTGTACAAGTAACTGCACCCACGATTTCTGGTGGCAAGCTGCTCCACTGGTTAATTGTCCTCACTGTTAGGAAGTTTCTCCTTAATTCCAGGTTGCTTCTCTCCTTGATTAGTTTCCATCCATTCATTCTTGATGCTTTGGAAAATAACTTGACCCCTATCAATTTATTTTCAATAAGTTTTCAAAAAGAAATTTTAAATAAGAAAATAAGAAATTTTTAATCAGAATTTTTCAATAAGAAGGATTTTGACAGTCTTGAACACTGGCCCCTATTCAACAAAAATGCCATTCACCGGTGAGAAAAATTAAGGTTTTACACTTAAAAAGAAAAACCAAATGCTCAATAGCACTAACTGCAAGAGGGATCTTGGAGTCCTGGTGGAAAAGTTTTTTAAATATGAGCCGAGACTGTGCTGCAGCTGCCAAAAAAGGCCAATGCATTTAAGATCACGAGAAGTTACATTACTGTTTTAAGACTGCACTAGCACTAGCAAGGCCACACCTGGAATACTGCATCCAGTTCTGGTCACCATGATACAAAAAAGATTCTGCGATCCTAGAAAGACTGTCAAGATCCTTCTAGATCTTGAATCTATCTTCCAAAGTGTTGGCAATTCCCCCCAGCTTGCTGCTAATTTGATGAGCTAGCCTTCAATCCCCTCATCTAGATCATTCATGAAAATGTTGAAAAGTACTGGACCCAAGACAGAATTTTGAATTACCCCCTGCATGCTTCTCTCCAGATAGAAGTAGTTCCGTGTAGGATTAGGGGTGACATGAGAGCAGTGTTCCAATATCTCAGGGGCTGCCCCAAAGAAGAGGGAGTCAAGCTATTCTCCAAAGCGCCTGAAGGCAGGACAAGAAGCAACGGATGGAAACTAATCAAGGAGAGACACAACCTAAAACTAAGGAGAAATTTCCTGACAGTTAGAACAATTAATCAGTGAAACAACACTGGAGGTTTTCAAGAAAACATTGGACATTTTAAAAAGAGACTGGACAGCCATTTGTCTGGAATGGTATATAGGCTCTCCTGCTTGAGGAGGGGGTTGGACTAGATGACCTCCAAGGTCCCTTCCAACTCTGCTATTCTGTTAGTTGTACTTTGGGGAAAGACCTCTCTTGATCTGCATTGGGTCTCCACCCCACCTGAGAGTAAGCGGATGGCAGCAAGTGGCATATTTTCTCTGCCTTGAGTTTTGAGAAGTTAAGGCAGTGCAGACACGGTATAAAAAACAAAAGGTGTAATCAATATTTATTAAAGCCACCTGAATCCGTGGATTCGTGCAAAGCCCACAAACATTTTTAGAAATAAATATAATGCAACAGGCTAGCATTTGTCAGTTTTCTTCCTTTGGAAGAAAAATTAGAAGACTTTTTTTAAGGAAAAAATTGCACAGGTAGCTAAATGGTTACCATAGATACCTAGCTGTTTGTGGCAGTACAATGAGAGCCCAGGGACTACGTTAAAATATGGTTTACAACTCACAATTGTTATATTCACTCAATAGATCACCCTTCAGTCTGGCTCAATATTTGAATCCAGGGTAGAGACCATATTTATCCGAGTAGACCAAACTCTCAAAATTCAATCCAAATTTCCTAGAGATGCCTTCTGCCCCACGACCCCCACAAAATGAGTCTGGGTATCTTGACAGGTTTGTACATGTGTTTGAATATATCTCTGCGCATAAGTAAACCTGTCAGAAGCCAGATTAAAATAAAACAGGCAGGGCCAGGAGAAAAAAATAAATAAATTTATTTTAATTGGACTAATAACTACTAATTAAAATTAATTGCCTATAAAATAAGGTGCTCAATTTATAAAACTAATTGATTTTCTCCTTGGCGTGGTTTAACCTTTCTTTTTCTCACGTGTGGAAACTCTTTTCTCTTTGCAGCAAAAAAAAAAAGGTGGGAAAGCTGGAAAGAGAAGAAGATGAGGTTGAGTCAAGGAAATGGGGAAACTACACCCGGAAAGAAAGAAAAGAGAAATAAATCCTCAGATGTGCTGGAATCTCTAGTTCAGGGGTCAGCTGGCTGAGGAATTCTGGGAGTTGAAGTCCACAAGTCTTAAAGTTGCCCAGTTTGAAGACCCCTGCTCTAGTTAGTGGGTTGGGGGATGAAGTTAAGAGACTGGCTTGCTTTGAATTCCTGCAACGAAGGAAGTGATGGAGACTTCCCCTCACCATTTGTGAAACTCTTATTTGGTTGTTCCCAAGAGAATGCAGTTAGTTGGGTGAGATTCTTGTAAAAACAGGTGAGTAGCCTCCTGGAGTTCTGGGTGCGCCATCACTGGAGGTCTTCAAGAAGAGACAGGCCAGGCCAGGATGTCCTGCTTGAGCAGGGGGCTGGACTAGAAGACCTCCAAGGACCCTTCCATCTCTGTCATATATACAGCCACACAGGGCATATCACACACCAATTGGAACCGTGAGCCTCATAATGTTTGTCTGAGTGGATTTACAATTGGATGATAACAATCTTTGCACAACTGCAAGATGCTTGTGAGACAATTAAAAAGGCTCAGTGCAGAATCTGTCTCACAAGCATTTTGCAGTTGTGCAAAGATTGTTATCATCCAATTACAATTCACTCAGACAAACATTATAAGGCTCGTGGCGGTAGATGTTGGGCCCTTGGTGCTCTCTGAGCTTGGTAGTTTTCTTGCAGACGTTTCATTACCCAACTAGGCAACAACATCAATGCTGATGATGTTACCTAGTTGGCTAATGAAACTTCTGCAAAAAAAAAACAACAACCCACCAAGCTCAGAGAGCACTAAGGACCCCTCAGTTCAACTCTGAGCTACAAACGTTCTCTTCTCTCGACTGTAGCGGTGCTCCGATTTTTCCTACCATCCATCCTGGGGGACAGGCGCATTCTCCAGTGATGTGGTGACAGGTTCCTCCATTTTGGCAGGGGCATCGCTGTTCGCACTGGACCCCGTGGCTGCCGGGGGGACACGGCTCTTCACAACTGCGCAGGTTGGTTGCGGGGAAAGGAGAAGGGCAGCAACCCAAAGGGAACAGAAAGGAGAGACACAAAACAATTTTGTAAGCTACAGCACCATTGCTCCAAGATATATACAAATCATCCATCACGCAGCTGGATCCCATCAACAGTGTTCAGAGAAAAATGTAGAGAGCTAATATTTATCGCTCAAAAAAGACAGGTTTTCTTTCAAAACCTTTTGCTTACATTAACAGATCTTTATTCCCAAAGAAAATCACCACTCTGGCTTGTGAAAGGACTATTTTTTGAAAGTTTTCATTTCAGAAAATGGACGGTCACAAGTTGAAGTCTCCCAAATCCCAGCTGAGGTTTTCAAAATGTCTGAGGCTCCCAATACAAAATAAAAAGTATATGAAATACAGGCAGTCCTCGACTTACAACAGTTCATTTACTGACCGTTCAAAGTTACAAAGGCACTGAAAAAAAATGACTTATGACCATTTTTCACACTTATGACTGTTGCAGCATCCCCATGGTCATGTGATCAAAATTCAGATGGTTGGCAACTGACCCATACTTATGACGGTTGCATTGTCCCGGGGTCTTATGATCCCCTTTTGCAACCATCTGACAATCAAAGTCATTGGGGAAGCCAAATTCACTTAACAGTGTTACTAACTTAAGAAATGCAGTGATTCACTTAACAACTGTGGCAACTGTTTAATGAAGAGAAGGGTGAGGGGTGACATGATAGCAGTGTTCCAATATCTCAGGGGCTGCCCCAAAGAAGAGGGAGTCAAGCTATTCTCCAAAGCACCTGAAGGCAGGACAAGAAGCAACGGATGGAAACTAGTCAAGGAGAGAAGCAACCTAGAACTAAGGAGAAACTTCCTGACAGTTAGAACAACTAACCAGTGGAACAACCTGCCTCTAGAAGTGGTGAATGCTCCAACACTGGAAGTTTTTAAGAAGAGACTGGACAGCCATTTGCCTGAAATGGTATAGGGTTTCCTGCCTGAGCAGGGGGTTGGACTAGATGACCTCCAAGGTCCCTTCCAACTTCTTCTTCTTCTTCTTCTTCTTCTTCTTCTTCTTCTTCTTCTTCTTCTTCTTCTTCTTCTTCTTCTTCTTCTTCTTCTTCTTCTTCTTCTTCTTCTTATTATTATTATTATTATTATTATTATTATTATTATTATTATTATTATTATGATAAGTCATAAAATGGGGCGAAATTCACTTAACTAATGTTTCATTTAGCAACAGGAATGCAGTCGTAAGTCAAGGGCTGCCTGTAATATCTCTGCCTGTAAGTAAATCCAGAATGTTGCCTACCCCTGCCTCACATCTTAGTCTGAGATTGGGATACTAAATAAAACTCAGAGAAGTCAGGATCAATTCAACAGACATATTGAAAATCTTGATTGATGGACTCATGCAGAGGCTGGCGTACACACCAAAGCAGCTGTTTTATGAATTTGCAATCTGTCCTAGATCCCTAATGTTCACAACAAACAACAACATTTATAAATATTTATGAGAAAAACAAAATCAATACCCACTGTCTCAGGGAAGCAGTTTTGAACTCACAAATATAAATGCTTTCTACTGCCAGATCAATTCACAGGGAATGATAGGTCTATTAGGGCATATTAGCATAGGTCTCTGTTAGAAGCCACCATGACGTCAGAATGCTGGTTTGACATGTGTGATGTCACTTCTCCCCACCCCGCCCTTGCTCCACGAACGTCCAAGGATAGTTGCCATAAAGAGTTAATAGACTCTTGGTTTGTGATGGAAGAATCTGACCACACTGTAGGTCAATTTCCATGCAACGGAAGGCAAGGCAGCACAAAAGGGGTGGTGAAGCCCCCATCACTCCATCAGATCAACCCAGAATTAAATTTTAGAATGAGAATAGAGCTGGAAGGGATCTTGGAAGTCTTCTAGTCCAGCCCCCTGCTCAGACAGGAGATCCTGACCTATACCATTTCAGAAAAGTGACTGTCCAGTCTCTTCTTAAAACTTTAAGTGATGAAGCACCCACAATTTCTGAAGGCCAGCTGTTCCACTAGTTAATTCTCCTCGCTGTTAGGAAGTTTCTCCTGAATTCCAGGTTGCTTCTCTCCTTGATTAGTTTCCATCCATTGTTACTTGCCTTGCCTTCTGGTGCTTTGGGAAATAAATTGACACAGCCCCCCTCCTGTTTGTGGCAGCTTCTCAAGTACTGGAATGCTGCTCTCATGTCCCCCCAGTCCTTCTATTCTCCAGACTGGCCATACCCAAATCCTGCAACCGTTCTTCATATGTTTTTGTCTCCAGGCCTTTAATCATCTTAGTTGCGCTTCTCTGCACTTTTCCCAAAGTCTCAACATCTTTTTTGTAACGTGGTGACCAAAACTGAATGCAGTATTCCAGGTGTGGCCTTACCAAGGCTTTATAAAGTGGTGCTAATACTTCATGTGATTTTGGTTCTATGCTTCTGTTTATACAAGCCAGGATTGTATTAGCTTTCTTGGCAGCTGCAGCACACGGCTGGCTCATGTTTAACTGATCGTTCACTCGGACTCCAAGGTCCCTCTCACCGTTGCTGTTTTTGAGCCAGGTTTCACCTAATCTGTACTATTTTAATAACCTAAATAACTAAATCTTGCAAGATCACTGAAATTTAAGATTACAGGTAGTTCTCGCTTGAGAGTACACATAGTCCTTGCTTAGAGACAGTTCACATTCTCTATGCATCTACCTTGGGGCTACTTATGACCGGATTCCAGATTTCCGGCAGTCATCCCTCTTATCACGTAACTGAACTTTAAGCATTTGGCAACACAGCCGCATAGTTATTTGCAGTATCCTGTAATCATGTAACTGTATTTTCTGACAGTTTTGCTGAAAACTGGCTGTTACATCCGATTTTCTGCAAAACCCACCTCATAGTGAACCCTGGGTTCATTTCATGACCATGATTGTTTGCTTAACAACTTCTGCAAAAAAAAGGTCATAAAATTGGGTCAATCTTGCGACTGACCCATTTTACTAGCAGCATGAATGATGATGGTGGTGATGGGAAGGCTCTGTTATGGTCACAAGTCGAGGACTGCCTGTATTCTTCTGATCTTTCGGGCAAGAGCAATGAAATCTTGCTGGAATGAGGTGATTGAAATCCTTCAGGATAGGTTGGTCTCTCAAGTTTTCTAATCAGTTAAATGTTGTTAAAGAAAGTTTTGGCTTCACTGAATCTCAAAATGCTTGTTGACACCCTATGCAGAAGATGGGTTGTTTTTTTACTGTAGAAGATAGTGATGGGAAATGGCACAAAGTCATTAGCAGGTCATTAACAGACCTCTTCCTCAATTCTAAGTAATTGTTATTGTGGTTTGTGGCACAGTCAGCCAGAGGTTCAGACTGGATTTGAATTTTTTTCCACCTATCGAGTTCTTCCCAAAGACCTGGGATAGGCAGATGTTGGTGTTAGAGGTAAGAATAAGTTGTTCTGAGTATTATTTTGTGCATTTTGATCAGGGTTGACTCCTGGCAACTGCCTGGACAAGTCCCTGCAAATTTTCTTGGCATTTCTAGATGAGATGGTGGCACACATATCAAACAAACAAGCAAATAATGGTTTGCCCTTGTCTTCTTCCTAGGGCTGAGAGAGGGTGACCAGCCCAGTTGGCTTCATGTCTACGGCAGAACTTGAACTCACAATTCTCTGGTTTCTAACCCGAGGCCTTCACCTCTACATAAAACTGGTTGCTGCTTCCCCTGAAATTAAAACCCACAGCCCCATGACTTACAAAACTCCAGTATATCCAGGTGCACAATGACATTCTCCTGTGTTGTGGTCACAGGTTGCCCCATTGTGACACTGGCACTTGAGCAGGCAGCCTTTCCCATAAGTTCCCGGCTCACACAAGTCCTCGCAGCGCCATCCTTTGTATCCCGGCGCGCACACACAAGCGCCAGTGATGGGGTTGCACAGAGCTCCATTCCGGCATTGGCAAGGGTTGCTGCAGTGAGGGCCCCAGTGGTCCTGATCACAACCTGAAACAACAACAAGAACACCAGGAAGATCCTTTTAGGAGAACTGTCTTTTTTTTTAAATCCCATTTATATCCCGCCCTTCTCCGAAGACTCAGGGCGGCTTACAATTTAAAGTACAAATCAATGTGCTTAGTCAACCACACCACCGCCTATCATTGACTCTCTTGGAGGTGAAGGTGGTGACACACAGTTTCCCTACAAGCTTTCTCAAGACTTTCCAGGCAATGTGCAGAGTTCAGGGATTTAACTGAAACCCATCCTCAGGAAAAATTGATTTCATGATTCAAACGGCTATTAATTCATTAGCCAGAAAGTCAGAACATAAAATAATAGGGTTGGAAGGGACCTTGGAGGTCTTCTAGTCCAACCCCCTGCTCAAGCAGGAGACCCTCTACCAGGGGTGTCCAACCTTGGCAATTTTAAGATTTGTGGACTTCAACTCCTAGAATTCCCCAGCCAATATGGGGAATATCCAGGCTGCTGCCCCATCAACTCACGGTCTTTATGAATGAACCTTTATTGTCAAAGTACAACCATGTATACATTAGGATTGGCTGAGCCTCCCTTCATGCCCCCACCACCACCACAACTCACAGTGACAACAAACCCACCATCTTGTTACACCATGTGAGCTAATTGCACAACACACTGGTCTCGCAAGTCAATCATACATAAAATTATAAAATTATAAAATTATTTCCCATTCAAGAGCCTGACAGCCCATGGATAAAAGCTGTTCTTCAGCCTGTTGGTACGGCTGGCTATACTCCTGTATCTCCTACCCAATGGTAGGAGAGTAAAGAGATACCAACCAGGGTGTGAGTCGTCCCTGAGAATTTTCCTCACTCTTCCAAGGCAGCGAGCCCTGGCGAGGTCATCCAGTGGTGTCAGAGGACAGCCCACAATGTCTTGTGCTGTGCTCACCACCCTCTGTAAGACTTTCCTATCTGCGGCTGTCAGACCAGCATACCAAACCACAATACAGTACAAGAGGACACTCTCTATAGTAGACCAGTAAAAGAGGGTCATTAGCCGTTGTTCTACCCTGTTCTTCCGCAAGACCCTGAGGAAATGGAGTCTCTGTTGGGCCTTTCTGGCCACCTGGGTTGTGTTGACTTTCCAGGTAAGATCTTCACAGAGGTAGACTTCACAGAGGTATCCATTGACCCTTCTGGATTTATTACTTTTATAGACAGCCAATTACTAAGCCTATTCCCATTATAGGAAGAGAGTCATGTTAGTCTACATTAGCCAAAAATCAGAAGTCTGGTGCCATCTTGTAGCAGAATACTGCGCACCTGTATGGATAAACAGCTCATATACAAGACTTGTTGATGTTCAACTCAACCATACGATGAGATTAATTACTGGGTGCATAAAATCTACACCTATTCACTGGCTACCAGTTCTTAGCCACATACTTCCCCCACACTTACGACGACAAGAAGCTCTCATTCGGGAGTATAGTAAGATCCTGCTAAACTCCTCTCTACCCATTCATACCTATACCTCTGATCTCTTAAGATGTTGGTTAAAGTCAAGAAATCCACCACTCCTCACAGCGCTTAAGCTGCTGGCCGAACATCAGAGCACTATACAAAAGTGGATGGAAGCATGGAGTACCTATACCTCCCAAGATATTTCTGAGCATATTAATCCTAATAGTATACCTCCAGGATTTAATCTACCCCGACACATATGGGTGACATACAAAAGAATTAGAACGACTCATGGGGTGTGTGCCGATTCTCTGTATAAATGGGGAAAGACACCTTCAGCACAATGTGATTGCGGGGCTCCCCAACAGACTATCCAACATATAGTGAGGGAATGCACTAATAGAAGATACCCAGGAGATTTTAAGGACTTCCTCTGCGTAACAATGGCAGCTACTGACTGGATCTCCAAACTCGACATTAAACTCTGAAATGTTATTTCTGTTTTCCTCTTAGGTTTTATAATTGCTTCTTTTTTTAAAAAAATGTTTTAACTGTTCTAACTTGTAAATATGAAGTGCTTTTAATTCTGTGTGTGACCAGCCATACGCTAAATAAATAAATACTTCCAACTTTAATAAAACACAAACTTCGAATCACAGAATGATAAGGCTGGAAGAGATTTCGTAGGTCTTCTAGTCTTCTCAAACAGAAGACTATAGCAGGGGTGTCCAACCTTGGCAACTTTATGACTTGTGGACTTCTGGCTGAGGAATTCTGGAGTCGAAGTCCACAAGTCTAAGTTGCCAAGGTTGGACACCCCTGCCCTGTACTATTCTGGACAGATGTCCATCCATCTCTTTTTCAAAACCTCCAGTGCTGGAGCATCCACAACTCCTGGAGGCAAACTGTTTCACTGATTAATTGCTCTATGTCAGGAAATTGCTTCTTTATTCTAGGTTCGATAGTCCATTTCTAATAAAAAATGTATTCTTGTGGTTAGATATAATCTGAATAGGTACTGGAGGGGAAGTAGAATTCAGTTTGAGTCCTGTATATCACTTCTTTTGTCAGAACTTTTTCAGATTAATTTTAAGCCAAAATTGGAATGAGGATTTTAGTACTAAGTAAACAGATATACACTCATGAACACTTGAGGAATTCCATTAAAATGTGAATCAGTCTCTTTTATAGTCTCCTATCATTATTCGATTTCAGGCAGCAGACACTATAATTCACAACCCTCCACAAAACTTCAAGACTGCAGGGATGTGTATTGTTCGTGTTTTGTTTCACATTTTTTCTTCTTCTCCCCTGTCCTTTGCATTAATCCAGACTCCATTAATATCTAGACTGCTGTCCCATCAACCTCACAGTCTTTATCCATTGACCCTTCAGAATTTATTACTTCTACTGACAGACCAATTACTAAGTCTATTCCCATTATAGGAGGAGATCCATGTTAGTCTATATTAGCCCAAAATCAAAAGTCTAGTGGCATCTTGTCACACTTCCAACTTTAATAAAACACAGACTTCGAATGACAGAATGATAGGGCTGGAAGGGACCTTGGAGATCTTCTAGTCCAACCCCATGCTC
This sequence comes from Vipera berus, assembly GCF_964194415.1. NCBI lineage: Eukaryota > Metazoa > Chordata > Lepidosauria > Squamata > Viperidae > Vipera > Vipera berus. The sequence continues at coordinate 4,820,797 of NC_138215.1, read as the reverse complement.
AAGGTAGGAAACCTACTACTATCCTGGACAAATGGTTGTCCAGTCTCTTCTTAAAAGCCTCCAGTGATGCAGCACCCACAACTTTTGAAGGCAACCCATTCCTCTGATTAATTGTTCTCACAGTCAGGAAACTTCTGATTTTAAGTCTGTTTAGTCAATGCACATTACCAAGAAAAGGATGGATAGAAATTACATTCACAATTATATCTTGACATAAAACATTTTAACAAAGTTTTAAAATGCATTTAGGATTTTGAAAATTTACTGACTAAATTTGCCAGTCGGTTGGTTTTTCTTTCCCTGGGAATAGATCAACTGCTACATAACAAGCAGATGGAAAGTTGCACATATCCCAAAGTTCAAACCCAAGGCCCAAAAAGCAACATCAACAAAATCATTAAAAAAAAGATCTACAGGAAGACTGTAGCTTTCATGAGTTGGAAGAAGTTATTATGTTTGGACCACAGAAATGGAATATTGATGGATGTTCATTTAATCTCAATGTATCACTGTATCAATGACAGTGTTAGTTATATTTAGATGCCACTCCTATCTCCATAATTCTGAAAAGGCCATCAACCTCCCTATTTGATGACTTAATCTCATATAACTTTTTCCTGGATGACCACAAGGTATGAACCACCAAATATCCATCTACAATACAGAAGAATAAGGCAACAAATAAGAATAAGGCAACAAATAATAAAACAAATAATAATTGCAACAAAGCTCTGGCCAAACCCATTCATGGAAGGCTGTTGAAGGATATTCAATCTTTAAGAGTTTGCTAAGTGGCCTATCTGATAGGTCAATTACAAAATCATATCAAATCTCAACATCTGGTCTTCTCAACACCAAGAACATTTGGCCATGAAAGCTTCTGAGGGACTTCACAAGTATGCACTCCAAGTAGTACAGAAACCATTGTTGAACCTTAGGAGAAACTGGGGTATCCCAAAAGAAAATTTATATTTTCAGATGCCCAAAAAAACTATTTAGATTACAGGGGTAGGCAACCTTGGCTCTTTTATGACTCGTGGACTTCAACTCCCAGAATTCCTGAGCCAGCGTGGCTCAGCTTGGAAACCTCTCCCTTTTCACTCAGCGTGGCTGGCTCAGGAATTCTGGGAGTTGAGGTCCACGAGTCATAAATGAGCCAAGGTTGCCTACCCCTGATATAGAAGATTCAAGAAGGTGATTTATGTTGGGATGTGCTTTTTTAGCGGGGGGGAAGGGTGATATGCTTTAAATCCTGGACTGATTTTCAGACACAATTTTTGAGCCCTCAACAATTGCAATAAATAAAACTTTCTCTTCTTAAACTGGATTTCTGAAAAGAACGACATTCAAAAGGAAAACCAGATTGGAACTTTTGTGCCAAAGAACTTGATTCTAATGCTTGCAGATCCCTGGCTTAAGCATTTACTCCTCTCTCCCGTTATTTTATTCTTAGGCTATACTGTATGTATTCCTTTTACACACACACACACACACACACACACACACACACACACCCGAGGATCCAGTTTGCAACCGCCTGAAGATAAAGTAAGTAGACCTCCGGACTCTGGCTAGAAAACAAAGTTAAAAGATTGTTCATGTATCATCTACATCTGTTCTGGCAACCGTTTTTTAGTCCTTCCAGGCAGGAGACCTTCCCAACAATACTTGTAGGACAACGCAGGGTTTGGGTTTCTGCTTCACCAAAGCCAAACCACTGAGATAAGCTTCTGAAGGATACATTTACCCAAGCTGGACATAAAAGACCGCTCCACATTTTCTATTTGCTGTTAAGTCGCTAAGTTGTGTTTGACTCTTCATGACCCCATGGACAACAGAAAGCCAGCCGCCCCTTTCCTCCACCGTCTCCTGGAGCTTGCCCAATTCAGGTTATCTGCATCAATGACCCCATCTAACCATCTCATCCTCTGCCGTCCCCTTCCATCTTTCGCAACTTCAGGGTCTTTGCCAAGGAGTTCTCTCTTCTCATTTGGTGGCCAAAGTATTTGAGCTTCAGTTTGAGTATCTGTCCTTCCAAAGAACACTCAGGGTTGGTGTCCTTTCGGATTGGCTGATTTGATCACCCTGCAGCCCAGAGGACTTTCAAGAGTTTTCTCCCAAAACCACAATTCGAAAGCATCAATTCTTTGACGCTCAGCCTTTTTCCGTACATTACTACTGGGAAAAATGTTTTCTAAGGAAAAAAAAATTGCCTGTGGTTTCCCAAGGGCTGAGTTTCCCATTAGTGATGGCAGTAGCACAGATAGTGAAAAGCTCAACAAGAGGAGACCCCAAGACCCTAGGGATTGAAAAGAAGCAGAAGCAGGGAAGCCTTTGGTCAGAAGATTCTCCAAATAGGTACCCATGATAAAAGATAATCTTATGGCTTATATAACCCCTTTTCCCATCCCTCTGAAGCCTCTCTGGCTCCCTGGGTCAACCTCTACCTCTGTGAAGATCTGACCTGGAAAGTTAACACAACTCATGTGGCTAGAAAGGCCCAACAGAGACTCCACTTCCTCAGGGTCTTGCAGAAGAACAGGGTAGAACAACGGCTAATGACCCTCTTTTACCGGTCTACTATAGAGAGCGTCCTCTCGCACTGTATTGTGATTTGGTATACTGGCCTGACAGCCGCGGATAGGAAAGTATTACAGAGGGTGGTGAGCACAGCACAAGACATTGTGGGCTGTCCCCTGACTCCACTGGATGACCTCACCAGGGCCCGCTGCCTTGGAAGAGTGAGGAAAATTCTCAGGGACGACTCACACCCTGGTCGGTATCTCTTTACTCTCCTACCATCGGGTAGGAGATACAGGAGTATAGCCAGCCGCACCAACAGGCTGAAAAACAGCTTTTATCCATGGGCTGTTAGGGTTTTGAACAGGAAATAATTTTTATAAACTTTATGCAGAATTGACTTGCAAGGCCGGTGTGTTGTGCAATTAGTTCACATGGTGTAATAAGATGGAGGGTTTGTGTCACTGTAAGCTGAGGGGTGGGGGCATGAAGGGAGGCTCAGCCAATCTCAATGTATACATGGTTGTACTTTCTCAATGTATACATGGTTATACTTTGACAATAATGGTTCATTCATTCATTCCAAAGCACCAGAAGGCAGGACAAGGAGCAATGGATGGATACTAACCAAGGAGAGAAGCAACTTAGAACTAAGGAGACATTTCTTGATAGTGAGGACAATTAATCGGTGGGACAGCTTACTTCTGGAAGTTGTGGGTACTCCATCCTGGACAGCTACTCATCTGAAATGATATAGGGTCTCCTATTTGAGCAGGGGGTTAGACTAGAAGACCTCCAAGGTCCCTTCCAGCTCTGTTATTCTGTTACTGTCACGTTTCAGTTTTGAGAAAAGGCCATAGGAGGACTTCACTTTGGAAGATATCCAGATGGATCCTTCTGGACGGCTCTACATAAACCAAAAGTAAATCTTTTTCCAGACATGATTTCCACAGAGTCAAGCAATGGACATGAATTTTGGCTAGGACTTGGCCTGAATCCAGAATGAAAAGGAGGAGGAGGAGGAGGAGGAGGAGGAAGAGGAGGAGGAGAAGAAGAAGAAGAAGAAGAAGAAGAAGAAGAAGAAGAAGAAGAAGAAGAAGAAGAAGAAGAAGAAGAAGAAGAAGAAGAAGAAGAAGAAGAAGAAGAAGCTATTGAGCATGCATGAAGATGTCTTCTCAGAACTCTGACAAGGAATGAAGAACCATCTACAGCAGTAAAGAATATCCAGGCCAAAACTTTAATCCTGAATTTTAGTATTTCTGCTTTTAGAACTGAAATGTCAGCATTTCGGCCTGTTCTCAAACACCAAGGCTGTTCTTAGTTTCCAAGACAAACAGCATTAGTTTCTTTAAAAGATCACATTATCTGAATCCTTCTCCTGAGAGAACATTAATAAAGGAATCAACATCTTCTCTGGACAAGTGTGTCCTTGAAAGATCTGTCTTAATTTTGGCCTTATTTCAGTACCTCTTTTTGCATGTCTTTGGCCTTATGTAAAGACTTTATATTTGCACAGGATATCAGAAAAAACTTTATAAAAGTTCCATCAAAGGTGAGAAGGAAAAAAGGAGATTTCTACCACAAAGGCTGAACTTTCATGCTCATTTTATAGCACACAACACCTTCAAATTGCCTAATTTGTTCTAATTTAAATTTGAAGCGAAAGACTGTAAGGGTAGAATAAACTCTTCTAGAACATTCCCTACATTTTGTACAATTTAAAAACATTAATTTTGCAAGGAAGGCAGCAAACTGGATGAATTACATCTAAACAAGCAGAATTTACTCCAACTAAGTCAATAAATCAAAGAATCAGCCAATCAAAGTAAACGCAAGGAAACATTCGATCCTACTACAAAAATCAAATATTATTTTTCTATCTTAATGAATGTGAAGCTATTAGCCAGGTTAAAAAAAAATCCACAGCCCAAAGGGGCCCTTTGAAAATTGTATTTCTAAATGGTATAATTGTGCTGTTGGAAGTCATCTCCATAAGAATGTCTTCATCAGCCAGACGTATCTAACACCAAATGTGAGAAACATATATAAGTGTAATATATAATTTTCTCCTGCTACTTACCCACCAGCCTAAATTGGATGCAAACTAATTTGCCCGCTTTTCAACTTACATATTTACAAGAAAAAGCCAGGATAATGTTTCTTTCGTGCACGAGTTCCTTAAAAATCCCATGAAGAGAGCAACCTAGGTGCAACACTTCTTGATCTTTGCTCAGGGGTGGGCTCTATACATACCGTGACATAATCACTCCCAGGTTTCTTGATCATCATGTCATTTTGGCTAGAGATTTTGGGACTGTCATTCCAATGTGGGAATTCCCAATTCCCTGCCAGCTCCCAATAAAGAAAGCTGGATTTGCTAAATGACTGTGTAGTTCACTTAACAACTGCAGTAATTCATTTAATGACTGCGTCAAAAGAGGTGGTAAAATCAGACACATCTCACTTAGCAATAGCCCTTAGACTTATATAGTGCTTTACAGCCCCTCTCTAAGTAGTTCAGAGAGTCAGCATATTGCTCCCCCATCAAACTGGGTCAACCTTGAGTCGGTCAGGATCGAACTGCTGGCAGTGGGCAAAGTTGGCCTGAAATACTGAATTCTAACCACTGCACCACCAGGGAACTAGACTAGACTAGACTAGACTAGACTAGACTAGATTAGACTTGCACTAGCACTAGCACTAGCACTAGCACTTCACAGTGCTTTACAGTCCCTCTCTAAGCAGTTTACAGAGTCAGCATATTGCCCCCAACAATCTGGGTCCTCATTTTACTGACCTTGGAAGGATGAGAGCTGATCAGAATCAAATTGCTGGCAGTGTGCAGAGTTCTGGAAGGGAGGGAGGGAGGGAGGGAGGGAAAAGCAAGAGCAATAGCACTTGGACTTATATACCCCTTCACCGTGCTTTACAGCCCTCGCTAAGCAGTTTACAGAGTCAGCCTCTTGCCCCCAACAATCTGGGTCCTCATTTTACCAACCTCAGAAGGATGGAGGGCTGAGTCAACCTTGAGCCAGTCAGGATCAAACTGCTGGCAGTGGGCAGAGTTTGCCTGAAATACTTAATTCTAACCGCTACACCACCAGGGAAATAGATTAGACTAGACTAGACTAGCACTAGCATTAGCACTGGCACTAGCATTGGCACTAGCAGTTATATACCACTTCACCGTGCTTTACAGGCCTCTCTAAGCGGTTTACAGAGTCAGCATATTGCTCCCCCAACAATCTGGGTCCTCATTTTACTGACCTCAGAAGCATGGAAGGCCAAGTCAACTTTGACCTGATGATAATTGGCTTAACCGCCTTGCTTAGCAACGGATATTTTGGTCCTAATTCTGGTCATAAGTCAAGGGCTACCTGTACCACCCTCATTTCTGAAAGGACAGCCACTTGAAGAAACAGGTGGACTGGCTGTATCTCAACCAGTTAGCCACCTGATAACTGGTATACCTGAGCGCAGTCGTGGTTTAATCTTCAGCGACCATCCCATTAGCCACCATCTCCTTTAAGTGCAATTTCTAATTCAGCTGGGAAACTTCTAAAACCTATTTCGTCTCTCACTGGAAAGCTTTCCTTTTTGACAATGATCTATTCCACAGCATTCCATCACAAATAACATCTGCGCCCTCCAGAAAGCCATTACGTGGCCTAATAGCGCAAAGAGAAACAATGTGGAGAGTCTCTCTGCAACTGATAGAAAGTTGAGGCTGTCTCTTTGCATAAAAAAGGACTAGGGGTGACACGATAGTCCTCAACTTACGACCACGGCTGAGCCCCAAACTTTATGCTGCTAACTGAGAAATGTGTAAAGTGACTTTCCCCCCATTTTACAACTTTCCTTGCCATATTTGTTAAGTGAATCATGGCAGTTGTTAAATTAAGAATACGGTCGTTAAGTGAATCTGGCTTCCCCATTGACTTTGCTGGTCAGAAAGTCAGAAAAGGGGCTCACATAATGCTGGGATACTGCAACCGTCATAAATATGAGTCAGTTGCCAAGCGCCCAAATTTGGATCCCATGATCCTGGGGATGACGCAACCGTCATAATGTGAAAAAAGGATAAGTCACTTTTTTCAGTGCTGTTGTAACTTTGAATGCTCACTAAACTGTTTTAACTTGAGGACTACCCGTATTCCAGAATTTGTGGGGCTGCCACAAAAAAGAGGGGGTCCACCTCTTCTCCAAAGCACCAGAAGGCAAAAGAAGAAACAATGGATGGAAACTAATCAAGGAGAGAAGCAACCTGGAATTAAGCAGAAACTTCCTAAGAGTGACGACAATTAACCAGTGTGTTCTGTACCAGCCTGCTACCGGCCCTGCAGAAAAGGCAGGGACAACCCCTTTACAAACGGCAAGAGGCTGGAATTAAGCCTGCCAAATTTATTAACATAAAACAGCAAAACAAGACACCAACCATGAAACAGGAGCTATGAAACAGTAACTAATCAAGCGGTTGCCTTCAGCAAACCAGCCCTCCCACACATTCCCCTTTTATACAGTTCAGGGCGTGGCTTCTCTCTGCCTCCTTCCGAGGTGCCCCATTGCCTTCCTCTGTTTACTCCTGATTGACTGCCTCCTGCGTCGGGCGTCCTTGAACAGGGCCAGCTGTGGGTCATCTTCATCCACGCTGTCAGGCTCACACAGCTGGGTCTGCGTCGTGACCAGGTGGGAGGGGCCTGGCTGAGGGCTCTGCGGAGCCTCAAGGCCATCATCAGCAAGCTCTTCAACACCCCCCTCCTCCTCCTCTGAGTCGTCCGACCCAACAGCCGAACCCACAGGCTGACCCTGAATCACAACACAGTGGAACTGCTTTCCCCCAGAAATGGTGGGTGCTTCGTCACTGGAGGTTTTTAAGAAGAGACTGGACAGTCACTTGTCTGAAATGGTCTGCTTGAGCATGCGGCTGGACTAAAAGACCTCCAAGGTCCCTTCCAGCTCTATTCTGACTCTGTTGGCCATTTCTGATTACCATCGTGCATTTTGGAAGAAGAAGGAGTAGAAGGTGGGCCAGGAATTCAGGAGATGAACTTCAAACGGGGTGGATGTTTAAAGTAATATTTAATTAATAGCTGCTTTGAACTAGGCAAGAGAAAAGAAGATTTTTAAATGACGCTGCTCCCTGGAAAGCTTCCCACCGTGTCCCTAGATATGGCTGTCTTGTTTATAAGGGTCTCTGGTTACTTCTCCAGATGTTTTGCTCAAAGCGGGCCCTCGAGCAAAGAAAGATTCCTAGCAGCTTGGTACGCAGTAGGGGTCTCCGGTGCTCGTGGCTCTTGAAAGCAAAGCTAAACGTCAGGAAGGTGCACTTTGCATACACAACTTAACGGTGCAATGTTGGAATGGTCATTTCCTGGTCGGATTGTACTGGTGCCGCTCTTGTTTGTAAGGCGTATACTGACAGCCCTGGACTTATAACAGTTCATTTAGTGACCATACAAAGAAAGTTGACTTATGATCATTTTTCACTAATCATAATCGCAATAGTAATAATAAAGTTGGAAGGGACCTTGGAGGTCATCTAGCCGAACCCCCTGCTCAGGCAGGAAACCCTATACCATTTCGGACAAATGGCTGTCTAGTCTCTTCTTAAAAACTTCCTGTATTGGTGCATTCACAGTTTCTGGAGGAAGGTTGTTCCACTGGTTAACTGTTCTAACTGTCAGGAAGTTTCTCCTTAGTTCTAGGTTGCTTCTCTCCTTGATCATTTCCATCCGTTGCTTCTTGTCCTGCCTTCAGGTGCTTCGGAGAATAGCTTGACTCCCTCTTCTTTGGGGCAGCCCCTGAGATATTGGGACACTGCTATCATGTGGCCCCTCGTCCTTCACTTCATTAAACTAGACATACCCAATTCCAACAACCGTTCCTTATATGTTTTAGCCTCCGGTCCTCTGATCATCTTTGTTGCTCTTCTTTGGACTCTTTCTAGAGTCTCAACATCTTTTTTACATCGTGGTGACCAAAACTGGATGTCATATTCCAAGTGTGGTATTAATACTTCACCTGATCTTGATTCTATCCCTCTGTTGCAGCATCTCCATGATCACATGATCAAAATTGAGAGGCTTGGCAAGTGACTCATATTTATGACGGTTGCAGTGTCCTGAGATGATGTGATCCCCTTTTGGGCTCTTCTGACAAGGAAAGTCCATGGGGAAGCCAGATTCATTTAACAACTGTGTTACTAACTTAACAATTGCAGTGATTCACTTAACAATTGTGTCAAGAAAGGCCATAAAAGGGGGAAAAATCCACTTAACAAATGTCTCACTTAGCAAAAAGAAAATTTGGACTCAATGGTTGTCCTAAGTTGAGCACTCCCTGTACAGTTCCAGTCAAAGCTTACTGCTAAGCTTGTAAGACGCCCTGAGTCTTCGGAGAAGGGCGGGATATAAATGTAATAAAAAAAGAGAGCTTTCCTCCAAGTTTTCTGCATTACTTCCTTTTTCTTTTATTTTCAAATCTAAGACTTGCTAATGTTCCAACACCAAGCAAATGGCTACGTTCAGGAAGATTTTGTTCCAAGAGAACCTGACAAGCTAAAATAACAGAGGAAAATGGCAAGGTGAATGTTATGCAGTTACATGGACATTTAACTTGGGGATAGGAAACATCAAAGACACGAGTATAGTTTGGACAATGGTGGACGGCAGGTCATGTGAGAAAGAATCTGGGTGTTTGGGAAGATCAAGAGCTAGTTCAGTTATTGAACTGGCAGAAAAAAACGGGAGTCCTGGACTCAGAGTTCCACGACTGATTTTGTCCTCCTGACCTTAAATTTATTAACAAATAAGCGAGGGCCCACATTTGGCCAAATCAATGCAATGCTCAGGAAGCGTGCAGTTATTACGGCTCTTTCAGAAAAAGGCCGGGAAGATTTGTGGCTTAGCTCTGAATGGAGGAGGACACGGTGGCCTGAGACAAAGGGGGTGGGGGTGTGTGGGGAGACCGCCTCAGCTCATTCCAAAAAGAAACACGTGTGGGGTGCAGTTCCCTGATGTTTGCTTTGTGCATTTCTAAGGCCGAGTTCCCAACCCGACAAACGTCCTGCTGTTCGCTTAGACAAACGCGGCTTTCTGAAGTCAGACAGGCCTTTTATGGATGCTGCGGTGATATTTTCCGAAAAGGAAATCTTTGTGCCAAAGCCTAGGCAGAAAAAGGAAGACAGCCAGACACATCTGGCGGTCAAATTAAAAAGACAATGATACGGTCCTTCACTAAAAGAAAAGAGAAACTTGAAAGCTTTTTTTTTTGGTAAACCAGCAAGGAGCTGAACACCGGATCCAAAGAGCCAGTCAAAATGGCTGCAGCAATTCCACGATCAAAATCTTAACGTGTAATAAAATGGGTGGGGCTTCATGTATGGAATTGTGGTCACTATCTTGACTTTTTGACCTCCCCCATCTGAGGAAGTCCCTGAAAACTTTTCAAAGTTGCAGAAGCTCAGCAGGGAATTCTTGCAGGGGAACTGCAGGAGAGGAGTCCAACAAATCAAGATGGTGGCTGCAATCCAATCCCTGATCCCCTTATTTAGGGAGTTAAACCTGCTCAGACACTTCAGGACAGCCTTGCTGTAATGTAGTGGGTCCGACGCAAGGAAGAGACGCCAGCCGGAATACGTGTTCAGCTCTTTATTGTGGGGGGTGCATACTGAGGAACAAGGGCTACCTGGCCTCCTTATATACCCAGCCAGGGAGGCGGCCAGCCAATGGGGTTGGCCCTAGGTTTCCCGCCGAAACTAGGTTTCCCGCCAAAACTGTCCAGGCCAACGCCCCCTAGTGGCTGTTGATATGCAGATGCCTGCAACTGGATACATAACACTTGCCCTGACCTCATCCACGTAGTTGATCAGTATGATGAACAACTGAGGGAAATAGATATGTCTAGTCTAATGAAGAGAAGGAATAGGGCTGATACGATAGCAGTCTTCCAATATTGAGGGGCTGTTACAAAGAAGAGGGGGGGGTCGACCTATTCTCCAAAGCACCTGAAGGCAGGACAAGAAGAAGCAGATGGAAACATCTGAAGGACAGATCCAGCCTGGGACTTAGGAGAAATTTCCTGACAGTGATAACAATTAATCAGTAGAAGACCTTGGATCGGTCCTTCATAAGTTGTGGGTGCTCCATCATTGGAGGTTTCCAAGAAGAGATTGGACAACCATTTGTCCAGGATGGTATATAAGGTCGTCTACCCTGAGCATGGGGTTGGACTAAACGACCTCCAAGCTATCTTCCATTCCTGTGATTTTATGAACTGAAAAAGTTGAACGCTGCAAAGAAAAGGCCACTCTCTCTCATGGCTTTTATCTGCAGGAATGTCTCCGGGTTACACGTAAGTCCTATGGACATTGTAAGAGAGTTTCCTGCCTCCAGGGTCCCTTCCTACCCTATTACTCTGTTCTATTAGAACTAACCCCTCCAGGTATAAAGGATCAAACAGAATAGAAGCTGGAAGGGACCTGGGAGGTCTTCCAGTCCAACCCCCTGCTCAAAGAGACCCTATACCATTTCAGACAAGTGACTGTCCAGTCTCTTTTTAAAAACCTCCAGTGATGAAGCGCCCACGATTTCTGGAGGCAAGCTGTTCCACTGGTTAATTGTCCTCCCTGTTAGGAAGTTTCTGCTTAATTCCAGGTTGCTTCTCTCCATGATTAGTTTCCATCCATTGTTTCTCGTCCTGCCCTCTGGTGCTTTGGAAAATAAGTTGAACCCCCCCCCTCTTCTTTGTGGGATGAAGGTCTGCCTTGATCTGCCTTTCCACTGACTGAGGATCCAAGGTCATCATTCTACTCAGGAACCTGACTCTCTGCTTTGATTTTCAAACTGAATTTGAACCGCATGCTATTAAAATGACCCATGCCGCAGGTGAACTCCTGGCTGTGATAGGGCTTGTCTCAAAGGAATCTTCCTTTTCTGGTTGACATTTCTCCGCTACAAACGCACAGCAGCAAAAGAGATGCCGGAAAGTCACCATTTCCACTTGTATAATGAAGAGTGACCCACAACCCTTCAGGCATTCCAGTCTCAGCCTGCCATCGCAGGCCATGAAAGAGATTGATGGACTATTGCCACTATCACTTAGCAATGTATTTTACAAGCTCTTTAGCAAAACAGCAACATCAACCCTTGGTTGGAATTTGCTTTTCTCTTTTCTGGGGGGGGGGGCTACTATTGGCGTACAGTAGCTTAATAACAACTTATTTCTTCCTCCTCGCCAAAAATATAAAACAATTACGTTTTCTAAAAAATTCCAGAAGGGGAAAGCAATTGGCCTGCTGAAATCTTTCCAAATGGCTTCTTTTCATATTTGAAAAATGTCAGAAATGCTTCTTCATATCTACATGCAGCCCCTTGCTGTTCTCTATTTTTTCCAAGAGGTTTTAAAAGATTCGAACATCCTTTTAACATTTAGGGGGGGGGGGAACGGAACGCATTGTTCTTTTTCTATGCTCTATACTATTAGTATATTAGTGTGCCCTTTTCAAAACAAAGGCACTGATTCTTAGCATCTGCAACCCACACGGCAAGCAGAGTTGAGCCACACAGTTTCTCTCTTTTGTTCTGCTGCTACATTCTGCTCACATGAGATAATGGTACCACTTTATAAAGCCCTAGTAGGACCCCCACCTGGAATACTGCATCCAGTTTTGGTGACTTCAATACAAAAAAAGAGAGGAGATTTTGGAAAGAGTTCGGAGAAGAGCAACAAAGATGATTAGGGGCCTGGAGACTAAAACATATGAGGAACGTTTGCAGGAATTGGTTATGTCCAGTCTAGAGTAAAGAAGGATTAGGGGGGGTGACATGATAGCAGCGTTCCAATATTTGAGGGGCTGCCACAAAGAAGAGGGGTACAACCTATTTACCAAAGCACCTGAAGGCAGGACAAGAAGCAATGGATGGAAAGTATTCCAGGAGAGAAGCAACCTGGAACTAAGGAGAAAATTCCTGACAGTGAGAACAATCAACCAGTGGAATGGCTTTGCCTTTGAAAGTTGTGGGTGCCCCATCACTGAGGCTTTTAAGAAGAGACGGGACCGTCTGGAATGGCACAGGTCTCCTGTGTGAGCAGGGGGTTGGACTAGATGACCTCCAAGTTCCCTTCCAATACCTTTTCTCTGACGGTTACTAAATCTTTGCAGAAGACGCATGAAGAGATTAGGAGCTGGAGTTTCCAGCTCTCCAGCTGCTCACCCCACCCATACTGGATTCCTAATTATTTCTAGAGAATTCTAAACCATGCTGGAAACCAAAGCAAGCTGTTACACCCAACAATGTTTCTGATAAGAGGGCCAAGATTTCCCCTGCACTGTGCAAAGAGCTTACGAAGGTCTAAAGGTCTCTCCAGATCTTCAAACAAGGCTACAGAAACCTCAGGGCCACATCTGGGATGTCTGCATCTCAACTGTATTTCTGACCCTGGAATATCAGCAAAGAACGTAATTGACCTCTGGTGTCTTCAAGATTTAATGGTCTGAGAAATTTATTCTAGAGTCCATAATTAGTTATGAAATGTTTCAGAAGGTCAGAATTTGTTGGCCCTGCAGTTTTGTCTTCTGGGAATTTAATATAAATTTTATTCAGTTGGTCCATAAGGGACCAATAAAGGGGACGGACAGCATGAAGAAATCCGTGTGGCATTATCATGAGGAGAGCCCAACTCCTTGGTGCAAATGTTGTGATATTGTCTGTGTGTTCAAAAGGGGGGGGGGCTCGCAGCTCATCCACACAATGCTGCTTTAATCATTTCAGCAAAAGCAACAAAGTCCTGCGGATGGCTCTGTAGATCGCTGGCTTTTAAGCAAACTTTTTTCCTGGTTTGAAGAAGAAGGTTTCAAGGTGGGATCAGAAAGCATGTTAATCCCATCTAATGCTGGGTCAAAATCTAAGCAACAATTTTTCCAATATCTCTTCTCTGAAAAGAAGAGAAGAGAAGAGAAGAGAAGAGAAGAGAAGAGAAGAGAAGAGAAAAGAAAAGAAAAGAAAAGAAAAGAAAAGAAAAGAAAAGAAAAGAAAAGAAAAGAAAATGAGAGGGGAAGAGAAGGAAAGGGGAGGGGAGGAGAGGAGAGGAGAGGAGAAGAGAAGAGGAGGAGGAAGGAAGGAAGGAAGGAAGGAAGGAAGGAAGGAAGGAAGGAAGGAAGGAGTCTTCTGCTAATTTATTTTCGTGGTGTTTTCAGCGGCCTTTATTGATAGAGGCAACAGAGAATGCAACTAACTCATCACTCTGAGGTCTCTCTGACTGCACACATTGTCCAGGTGGAAGGAGCTCCGTGGTGAGGTTGTTTTCTGAATTCTCTGTCCTTGAGATTTAATGGAAGGGTGGAAAGTATGTTGCAGTTTGGATGAGACCGGACAACAGAGGGGACCTGCAAGTAAGCCTCCTGGTTACACCTGTGGGAACGTCTCAATCCACCCAGGATACTCTCACTAACATTCTAACATAACTATGGGAGGTGAGATATTACCCCCCGTAGATAGGGCTCGCAACTTGGGTGTCCTCCTAGACTCACAGCTCTCTTTGGAAGATCATATAGGAGCTGTGACTAGGGGGGCCTTCGCCCAGGTTCGCCTGGTGCGCCAGTTGCGGCCCTATCTGGACCGGGATGCCTTGCGCACAGTCACTCATGCACTCGTGACCTCCCGTTTGGACTACTGCAATGCTCTCTACATGGGGCTGCCCTTGAGGACTACTCGGAGGCTCCAGCTGGTGCAGAATGCGGCCGCGCGAGTGGTGGTGGGGGTTTCCCGATACTCCCATGTAACACCTCTACTCCGTGAGCTGCATTGGCTTCCGGTTGTCCTCCGGGTAAGATTCAAGGTGCTGGTTACGACCTATAAAGCCCTAAATGGCATGGGTCTGGGTTACTTACGGGAGCACCTGTGGCCGGCATCAACTTCCCTTCGTCCAGTGCGCTCCCACAGAGAGGGCCTCCTTAGGGTGCCGTCGGTCAAAGAGTGTCGACTGGCGGCCCCCAGGGGGAGGGCCTTCTCTGTGGGCGCGCCAGACCTGTGGAACCGTTTACTGGTGGAGCTCCGGATGGCTCCTGACCTTCGCTCCTTCTGACGTGACCTAAAAACATATTTATTTGAACAAGCCGGCCTGGTCTGATGGGTTTAAGGGTATTTTAATATTATTGTATTAACTTATTGAATTGGGCTGTAGTATTTAATATTTTTTTTACGTTTGTATATTGTATTTTATTGTATTGCCCTGTACACTGCCCTGAGTCCTTCGGGAGAAGGGCGGTATAGAAATTAAATTATTATTATTATTATTATTATTATTATTATTATTATTATTATTATTATTATTATTATTATTATTATTATTATTATTATTATTATTATTATTATTATTATTATTCTATTCACCTTTGAAATGAGATCCAACCTAGAACTAATGAGAAACTTCCTGAAAGTGAGAACAACCAACCAGTGGACAGTTTGCCTTCAGAGGTTGTGGGTGCTCCATCACTGGAGGTTTTGAAGAAGAGACTGGACAGCCATTTGTCTGGAATGGTATAGGATCCTCTTCTTGAGCAGAGGTTTGGACTAGAAGACCTTAAGAAGATCCCCTTCTTGAGCAGAGGTTTGGACCAGAAGACACCCCCCACCTCCAACCCTGTTATTCTCTTATTCTGTTAGTCTTAAAACCAGAAGACCGCCCCCCCCCCAGCCTCCTTTCCAAGCCTATTATTCTATGTTTTAAATCCAGCATGGTCACTTGTATCAAAAAGAATGAGAACCTGAAAAGGGGGGGGGTGTAAATGCAAGAGAACTTTCTTGCAGAGCATATATATCCTAAGAACCAAAATAAATTCAAAAGTTCAAGTCCACAATAACATGTGGACGAAAATGAAGGTCTTCTGAACTCAGGCTATGAAAATCCAAGGCTGACCATCCAGATACCCAAAAGAACAAGCCAGAAGCTTCTGCCTCTGATTATCAGGTGGAGTCTTTAGAAAGCTTGCCAAGAAGGTCTGCAAGGTTTTTGAAGTGCCACAGAATCCCTAAATGCTAATATCTTTGCAAGCAGAGTCAGTTAACCTTCAACTCTTTGTGCTAAATCTTCTAAGATGTCTAAATAGATCAGTATCTCACAATGCCTTTGATCTTTCTGCTCATAAGGATGGATGAAAGGGCCTTACTCCCCAAAAGGCCGAGAATGAGAATTTTACGATAAACTCATTTTCCCCCCTTTTCTCTGTTGATTCCAAGATAGGACAATGTCTACTCAAAAAGGTTGAGTGTTATATTTTTAGCACTTCCTTGAATGACCTTTAAGTCGTTCTGAGTCTCTCTGCCTGTATATCAGGGCACTGGGGAAAAAAAATCAGCTAATACCTGAAATGTAATTTGTGAAAAAGCAGCAAAATTGTGTCTGGATAATTTGTGTAAATTTGCTTTTACATTTGTTGTCAAACAGGCATGATTGTTGGCAGCCAGATGTTCCACGCAAGATATTGAAGAGATAAAATCATAGGGCTGGGACCTTGGAGGTCTTCAAGTGCAACCCCCATAGCATTCAGGACAAATGGCTGTCCAATCTCTTGAAAACCTCCAGAGATGGAGCGTCCGCAAGCTGTTCCACTGATGAATTGTTCTCACTGAATAGTTCTAGGTTTGTTCTCTCTAGGTTAAGTTTCCATCCGTTACTTCTTGTCCTGCCTCAGGTACTTTGGAGAATAGATCAATCTTCTCCTCTCTGTGACAGCCCCTCAAGTATTGGAAGACGGCTATCATGTCACCTCTAATCTTCCTCCTTGTTAGGCTAGACCAGGGGTAGGCAACCCTGGCTCTTTTATGACTCGTGGACTTCAACTCCCAGAATTCCTGAGCCAGCCATGCTGAGGGGAAAGGGAGAGGGTTCCAAGCTGTGCCATGCTGGCTCAGGAATTCTGGGAATTGAAGTCCACGAGTCATAAAAGAGCCAAGGTTGCCTACCCCTGGCCTAGGCCTAGGCCACCTTATGACTTGTGGACTTCAACTCCCAGAATTCCTGAGCCAGCCATGCTGAGGGGAAAGGGAGAGGTTTCCAAGCTGAGCCATGGCTGGCTCAGGAATTCTGGGAATTGAAGTCCACGAGTCATAAAAGAGCCAAGGTTGCCTACCCATGGCCTAGGCCTAGGCTGCCTTATGACTTGTGGACTTCAACTCCCAGAATTCCTGAGCCAGTGACGCTGAGGGGAAAGGGAGAGGTTTCCAAGCTGAGCCATGCTGGCTCAGGAATTCTGGGAGTTGAAGTCCACGAGTCATAAAAGAGCCGAGGTTGCCTACCCCTGGGCTAGATATACCTAGTTCTCTCAACTGTTCATCGTATGATTTTTGCCTCCAGGCCCCTTATCACCTTTCTTCCTCTTCTCTGGGCTCTTTCTAGACATCTTTTGGTTTCTTTCTTTTTTCGTCTGTGTGTGTGTGTGTGTGTGTGTGTGTTTGTTTGTTTGTGTTTGTGTGTGTGTGTGTGTGTAATCATATTGTGAAGACAAGCTTCACTTTGATTACTGGATGAGAACATCACTCTGGCTTCCATTCTTGTTCGCAAGGATTGCGGAGGAATAGTCTGCCATGTTGTTGACCCAGAAATACTTTATTTCTCAGATTTTAAAACCCAGCTTTCTTCTTGGGTCTCAACGCAACGAAGACAGCCATCCCCCTTTCAGTTTTATTTCCACAAGCAAACCTCAGGGAGGTGGGGCAGAGAGAAAAACCTGGCACGGTCCCCTGCTGAGCTTCCCTGGTTGAGTATGGATGGAAATGCCAGATTTTCTAGTGCAGCCAACTAGCCACTAGGTCACTGGGACAAAAGAAGGGGAACTCAGGTGCCAAGAATGATACAGGGAAAGTCTTTAAGTCCCTTAAGCCAGGGCTTTTCAACCAGTGGTACGGGTACCACCTGTGGTACATTGCCACCTGGCAGGTGGTATGCGACCATCCTAGAGAAGTGGTAGCAGGGGAGGGGAATGAGCTAACTGGTGGCAGCACCACACAAGCCTGAGCAAGAGACGGCTGGAGCTGCAGTGCTGTCAGGGCTCAGCGGAAGAGCCAGGATCAGCGCCAGGATCCAGCTGGAGCTCAGTGCTGATCCTGGCCCTTCTGCTGAGCCCAGAAGAAGCGCCGATCGGCTGGAATGTTGCAGCATCTCTTGTGATTTACATTCAGATGCTTGGCAACTGATTCATATTTATGATGGTCACACTGTCCCAGGATCATGTGAAGTGACCAAAATCTGCTGCAACCACCCAGCAGACAGGGGGGGGGGAAATAAAAACCAAACACCCCCCACCCCACCCCCGCTACCAATCCTCAACAGAAATGCTCACAACAATGAAAACCTCGGACAGGAGGAAGAACGCCGCCGGGCGGGCAGGTGTCTTGCCCGGTGTCTTGCCCGGCTGTGGTGTCTTGCCCGGCTGTGGCTTGGGGGGTAATTTTTTCAGTGTCACTGTAGCTTCAAACAGTCACTAAGCGAACTGTTGTAAGTCGAGGACTACCTGTACTTCATCACTTTTTTCCTTTTTTTATCATCAAATTTTTGACACCTTGCTAGGCGACTGGTGGTACTCGGATGTTGCCATATCCTAAAAGTGGTACAATGGGTGAAAAAGTTGAAAAGCCCTGCCTTAAGCGGGGGAAAAGAATCAATGTGTTGAATGCAATACTCACCATGAGATGAGCAACTGCTTCACCCAAGAGGGGTAAGGTTTAGTGCTTTGGAAATACGGCTTCTGGCTTCACTTGCTGTCAGGACTAGCTCTAAATTCAGGCTTTGCCAACACTGGACTCCTTATTCCGAAAATGGCTTACTTGGCAGAAGGCTCTCAGGCATAACTTGGTTTGATTAGTCTCTTTATTGAAGAAAGAACAGCTCCCCTATCTAGCCCACAGAAATCAAAGTCCTTACCTTAATTCATGATCTGGAGATTAAATTCTAGGTCATTTCTTCCTTTTACTACCTTTAAAAGTCAACAGATACTTGGCTGTTCCTTTTCTTGACTTTGGAAGATACCCAACTTGTGTTGACATCATATAACAGAATAACAAAGAGTTGGAAGGGACCTTGGAGTCCTCTAGCCCAGGGGTCCCCAACGTATGGGCTGAGGCCTGGGATCAGGCCGTGGACCCTTGGCCAGCAGGCTGCAGAAATGGCTGGCAACCCCAAAAAGTCCAATTGCCTTTTGGGGAAAGCACCTTTGGGTCTCAGTACATGAAATGATCAGAAAGACGTGGCACCAAATATTTGGAGAAAATATAACGTTCTTTCAATATTTGGGGTTCTGCGCTGGGCCCAGTGTGCAGTCAGTACTGACTACAGGGAAGTTCTGCACTTTAATAAAATAAAAAATAAATAAATAAATACTTGTGACCAAAAATGGAGCCATGAGGGTTGTTAAGTAGGTCACCAGGTGTCTGTGCCCAATTTTACAACCTTTTTGCTGGTGATGACCTATAAAGCCCTAAATGGCTTGGGTCCGGGATATTTGAGGGAACACCTGCTGCCGGCATCAAGTTCCCTTCGTCCAGTGCGCTCCCACAGGGAGGGCCTCCTCAGGGTGCCGCCGGTAAAAGACTGCCGGCGGATAACACCCAGGGGGAGGGCCTTCTCTGTGGGTGCGCCTGCCCTCTGGAACCAGCTGCCCGTGGAGCTTAGGACTGCCCCCAACCTCCGTTCATTTCGCCGGGACCTGAAGACCTTTTATATTTTTTCAGGGACTGAATTTAATCTTTTTAAATTGTTTTTTAATTTTTGTATTGATGTTTTAAGCACCTTGTAAACCGCCCTGAGTCCTACGGGAAAGGGCGATATGTAAATTCAATAAAATTTAAATCTAAATCTAAAGCAGTCATTAAGCCCCATGGCAAACAATGGGTTTGCTTAACGACCGCTGCATTCACTTAACAACTGCCGTGCTCGCTTTATAACTGCTGCATTCCACTTTACTACCATCAGTAAAGCAGGCAGTAAAGTGAAATGCGGCGGTCGTTAATTGAACATGGCGGTTGTTAAGTGAACGCGGTGGTCCTTAAGCAAACCCATTGTATAAATTGCAGTCAGGTGACTGCAGGACTTTGCAAACGGTTGTAAATGTGGGTCAGTTGCCAAGCTCCCTATACAGGTAGTCCTCGACTTACAACAGTTCATTTAATGACTGTTCAAAGTTACAACGGCACTGAAAAAAGTGACTTATGAGTGTTTTCACAGTTGCAACCTTTCCAGAATCCCCATGATCACATGATCAAAATTCAGATGCTTGACAACTGGTTCATATTTATGACCGTTGCTGTGTTCCAAGGTCATGTGATCCCCTTTTGTGACCTTCAGACAAGCAAAGTCCATGGGGAAGCCAAATTCACTTAACAACTGGGTTACTAACTTATCAACTCCAGTGATTCACTTAACAACAAGATCGTAGAATGGAGCAAAACTTACTTAACAAGTGTCTCACTTAACAACTAGAAATTTTGGGCTCAAATTCAAACTACAGCTGGAAGGGACCTTGGAGGCCTTCTAGTCCGAAGGCTCAATTGTGGTCATAAGTCAAGGACTACCTGTATGCAGTCATGTGGGGAGGGCTTGGTTGCTTGAACTTCGAATCCAGAGTGTTAGTCCCTTGCTCTGAACAGTCACTAAGTGAATGCTGGACCATAAGTCGAGGACTATCTGTACAGGGGCCAAGACAAAGAGGAAATTATCATATTGGAATAAATATGATCATATTGGAATAAATATAGGGAGAACGCGTAATATGTCTCAAATGAGCACTGCAACTCTGAACCCGCAAGGTCTCTCCCGTCTAAATGGCATCAAAATTCAAGAACGCCTGGTAAATGCCCTGCCAGTAAAACCAGAGACCCATTTTTGATACTGTTTTTGCCAGAAGTCCCCTCTATGAAATCCAGGAACTAATAGATTTGACTTAAAAGTAACCAGCATATAAATTGCTACTGAAGTATTTTTCTACTTTCTCATTGCAAAAAGAGATTGTTGCTAAAACCACAAACTTAGCGGGTCTGGTCAAGTGTCTTATCCTCATTATTTCATGTAGGAGCTCCAGCAATTTTCTTAAATGCATGCTATTGAATTCAGCTGCTACTTTTCATTTGCTGAATTGCTTCAAAGGTACTTAATTATGAGATAATTGACATGTTGATTTCTTTTCAAATGGCTTTGTTTTTTAAAAGATATACTCTGACAGAGATTCCAGGAACCCAGGAAATTTGTTCTCAGCAAAAAAGGAAAAAAAAAGTAATACACACAAGGCTAGACCATCACCCTTAAAATTCAATTGCCAGGGAAAATGACCCATTTCTTAATAGCAACAAGGCTGGTAGATTCTTCCACAAGAAAACACACACTTTAGTACAAATCATTTCTAAAATGCTTTTCATTCAGGTCCGATAATTATTGTGGTAATTTAAAACAATGTCTACTAATTATGTACACACTCTCTCTCTCTATTTCCTGTTCGTAAGAGCTGTTAAGCAGCAGACACTATGCTTAAGACAGTGGTGGCCACCACTTGTGGTTCATAACAGTGGTGACCTCTACTCCCGCTTGGCTGGGAGTTTTTCACTTGGGGTGTTTCTTGGATTCCAACCTAGGTGGTTGAACTATATACTTAAGCAGAATACAATATATATATATATATATATATATATATATATATATATATATATGCTGAGTCCCTAGAAAGAGTGCAGAGAAGAGCAACAAAGATGATAAGAGACTAAAGTGACTACATCGTATGATGAACAAGTGCAGGAACTAAGTATGCCTGGTCTAAGGAAAAGCAGGATTGGGAGTGGCATGACAGCATTTTCCAATATTTGAAATGAGAAGGAAGGACTCACTGGAGAAGAGCCTAATGCTGGGAAAGATTGAGGGCAAGAGAAGAAGGGGACGACAGAGAATGAGGTGGCTGGATGGAGTCACTGAAGCAGTAGGCGTGAACTAAAATGGACTCCAGAAGATAGTAGGGGACAGGAAGGCCTGGAGGAACGTTGTCCATGGGGTTGCGATGGGTTGGACATGACTTCACAACTAACAACAACACAGAGGAAGCCTATCAACCTATTCTCCAAAGCACCAGGGGGCAGGACAAGAAATAATGCATGGAAGCTTATCAAAGAGAGATCTAGTCTAGAATTAAGGAGAAATTTTCTGACAGTGAGAACAATTTAATCAATAGAACAGCTTCCCTCCAGGAATTGCTCCATTGCTGAAGGTTTTCAAGAAAAGATTGGACCTCCATTTGTCCAGGATGCTATAAGAAGACCTCCAAGGTTCTTTCCATCCTTATGTTTCTATGTCTAAGACAGACTCTGAAATTGATATAGGCTCTGCGGTTACTGGATCTATTTCAGTTACCTGAAGAGTGTTTGATCCTGTTGGTCCTAGGAAATAGACATGGTCCTGGAGACTGTTAGTGCAGCCACTTGTAATGGAATGTGGGTTGATCTTGGGGAAAAGAAGGAAGAGAGTTGTAGAGAAAGCAGTTGTGTTGCAGCTTCAAGGAATTCTGGAAAAATGGGATTGGGAATGGCTGGAGAATACTGGGAGCTGACGTCCAGCCATCCTTAAATTGCTGAGGTTGAGAAACACTGCAAATAAACAGCTCTCTCTTGGGACAACAACTGCAAAATTTCTGCACTGAAGAAAAGCTTCAGCTCAAAAAAGTTTAAAATGTTATCTCTGGAATACAGAGGTGTCTCAAAACGTCTTTCTAGATTTTCTAGAGAACTGAAAGCGATCACCAAATTCCCAGTTATATAGCCCACATTCATCATGTCAAAAACTTCACATTATTATTATTATTATTATTATTATTATTATTATTATTATTATTATTATTATTATTATTATTATTATTATTATTATTATTATCATCATCCTGTTTTTCTGTTAAGATCTGAAAGCCTTCCTTATGAACCAAGACTGCCTCTGCTCATACTGAGTTCATGCAGAAAATTCATTTTCAGCGTTCCATTAATGTAACAGAAATCAGAGTCTAAAATTAAAGCATCCAAATCTTCATTATAGGCTTCCGATGATAGGAGTCAAGCCGTCTTCATATTAAATCTACAACCACATCTTTTATTCTCTCATCCAACCTTTTAAAAAGGGGGAAATGGTCCATTTTGAGGTTGAGAAAGTAAAGACAGCAATCCAGTTGGATTTTATTTTTCAGGGGCATCTTCCATAACACAGCGGGTTGTTAACCTTAATAAGCCAGTCCCAGCAGACCTCGTGGTATTTAATTAACAGGCCGTTGAACATAGAAACTGCAGAGTGTCAGGTGGAATTGCGATGCAAGTAACAGGATAACAAATCTGATTAGAGACTTGAACGCAAACATAGCTCACACATTGCAAATTCTGCACCAGTTGCTGGAGGGAAATTAGAGGCCTCCAGGCCCAGTGGAACTGCAAGCTAAAGCCAGGAATTCTACTCGGGCCAGAAGCTGAGAGCCCCACCCCATGTGAGGTGCAGCGGTACAGCCTAGGCCAGGGGTAGGCAACTTTGGCTCTTTTATGACTCGTGGACTTCAACTCCCAGAATTCCTGAGCCAGCATGGCTAAGCACGGAAACCTCTCCCTTTTCCCTCAGCACGGCTGCCTCAGGAATTCTGGGAGTTGAAGTCCACCAGTCATAAAAGAGCCAAGGTTGCCCTACCCCCGGCCTAGGCATTTAGGCCTTCTCAAGGTGGAATGGGACAATTTGCCACAGCCAACTTGCCACGGCCAACTCACGGCTGCCAATTTGCCATGGCCAACGTGCCTTGGCCAGCTCGCCACGGCCAACTCACCATGGGATAATCTGTCGTGGCCAATTCGCCGGGGGAAAACTCGGCATAATAATTGAAACAATCCTTTTAATTTTTGCCATCCGCATTTCATTCTGTCCCTCCTTTTGCA
Source organism: Vipera berus (assembly GCF_964194415.1). NCBI lineage: Eukaryota > Metazoa > Chordata > Lepidosauria > Squamata > Viperidae > Vipera > Vipera berus. The sequence continues at coordinate 4,797,344 of NC_138215.1, read as the reverse complement.
TCCTTTCTTTAAGGATTCTATTTCACCATTTCTTTTCTTTGTTATTAAGTAACTTGTGTCCTGCTGCAAGTTGGCCGGGGCGAGTTGTCCCGTGGCGAACTGGCTGTGTCGAGTTGGTTGTGGTGAGTTGCCCATCTCAAGGATAGCCCCCCCCCTTCATGGAACCTTAGCCACTCTTCTGGTGGTGGGATCTTCTGGTGAATAGCTACAAACTGGGACTCCACAAAATAGAGTAACGCAGGGGTCCTCAACCTTGGCAACTTTAAGACTTGTGGACTTGTGGACTTCAACTCCCAGAATTCTGGGAGTTGAAGTCCACAAGTCTTAAAGTTGCCACGGTTGAGGACCCCTGGAGAAAGGGATTAATTTATGCTGCCATTTTTGGTTTCTTGTATTTTTCCTGACTTATCAAAAAGGAGCTTGGTAATCTAGCTTGTAAATTTCTGTTGTTTTTTCCTGTTTTGTCTTTGTATATTTATGTGTTTTTTACCATTTGATCTGTAAAACAGTCCGAAAATTGAAGCTGAGGGATGGTGGAAAAATTGCTTAAATAAACAGATTAAATCCCCTCCCATCATATTATGCTGATCTTGGTAGATGAGTTATAGAAGAGCTTTCTGCATTATCTTCTCCTTACTGTTCTGAACATTTATTTTAGTATCTATAACTCACATTAATAGAAAGCTGTTGCCTTTTGGCTATTGAGTCAAATTCAATATATTGGATTTTTACAGGAGGAGAAATATCGCATTGCTGGCTGTTTATTCATACATCATTCCCATTTGCCAAAACTGTTATGGTACTTCTGATAAAGCTAATGAGTTTAAAGTCTCCCCTCCCTCCCCAACCCTGGGATAGGATATCTGATGAGTGTCCAAGAAATGGCCAAAAATGGATTTTATTTTATTTTATTATTTGCATTAAATGCTGGAAGACAAAATTGGGGAGACCAAAGAACATAGTTGGAAAGAGAGAGATGCCACAACATTCTCCAATACCGCTTAGGACTTTGGTCCACTTGTAAATCCAAATATACAAATTTTATACCCTATTTCCCGCAAAAAAAAGCATAAAATGCAAGTCAGGGGAATAATATTAAATCCTCCCTCATGGTAAAAAAAAGTTCATAAGCGATGAAGCTGATGATCAAGTAAATTCTAAGTCAGGGGTGTCAAACTGCTGGCCCGCAGGCCGGACATGTCACGACAAAACCACGCCCACCCGTCGCCGGCAATGGGAAAAAAGCTCCGATATGTCGCGCGATGTCACGTGATGTCACGAGTTTGACATGTCTCTTGTAAGTCCTTGACTTACAACCGTAACACAGTGTTTGCAGAACAATACCTATGCTGGTCTGGTAATCCTTGACTTGTGACAATCACTAAGCCCAATATTTCCGTGGCTAAGCCAGAAAATTGTTAAGTGAGTTTTGCCCCATTTTACAACTTTTCTTGCCACATTTGTTAAGTGAATCCCTGCCATTGTTAAAATCAGTAATAGGGTTGTTAAAGTGAATCTGGTTTCCCCACTGGCTTTGCTTGTCACAAGGTCGCAAAAGGTGATCACATGACCTAGCAACTAGCAACCGTCATAAATATATTTAAGTTTCCAAATTTTGATCACATGATCATGGTGATGTTGCAACAGTGTGATAAATGGTCAGAAGTCACCTTTTTCAGTGCTGTTGTAACTTCGAACAGTCACTCAATGAACGGTGGTAAGTCAAGCACTTAGAACAGACATGTCAAACTCGTGACGTCACGTGACATCGCGCGATGTATCGGAGCTTTTTCCCCATTGCCGGCAACGGGTGGGCGCGGTTTCGTCGTGACGCGTCCGGCCCGCGACCTGGCAGTTTGACACCCCTGACTTAGAATTTACTTGATCATCAGCATCATCGCTTATTGACTAACATCTTAAATTGAACCAGTTAGCGTAATGCTTACAAGATTAGATGCATGTCGCCTTATTCTGGACTATCGGAACTTTTGGAAGACTGAGAGTTGTAACAGATAAATCTTAATTTAGCCAGGAAATATATTCTGAGGTCCAAATCTGATTTTTCTAGAAAGGAAATTTTGTCAAGACAACCAATCCCACACACGATAATTGCTTTTTCCTCTTCCAAAAACGGAAGTTTACAAAGCATCCTTCAATCAAGAAGACTGGTTTCCACAGAGTTGTTTTTTTTCCTTGCAGATTTCAATGCTTTCTGAGTCCATGATTATAGAGCTATCTCTATCTCTCCGCTAGGAACACAAAGTCCTCAACCATCCTGAAGTACATTAAAGGCCAATTTTTACTAAGTACCAATAATTTAGAGCAATAAATGTCCTGATTCTCTCCAGGTTTAACCAATTTTGCTTGGAACTTTCATCCTTGTAGGAACTTTCGTCCTCCCAATTATGTCTCTTGAGGGACCATTTGACCATAACATAGTTGCTCCCATCATTGTTGACCCTCTCTTGGCTTCAATTGATCTGCCACATGTTATTCTATTCACCTGGATCAGTTATAAAATCCTTGAGTTCTGCCAGGGCACAACAGATTAACTTTAATTTAAGACACTCAACAGTTGGAGTCCAAGAAGCCCCCCAAGGCTACATATTTTTTTCCATGGTCATTAAGAGAGCACTGCTTCAGCCAGCCATTCCTAGCCTTCACAACCTGCCAAAATACACATTTTAAAATCTCAGTTTGCATGCCAACTCTGGTCTGTCTTGGGATTTCAATGCAAAAATATCTTAATTTCCTTTTCACGGCATGTGTCCAACCAGTGACTGGCCACATGGACAACAGCCAGGATCAAATTTAAAAGTTTAGAACACAGAACATAAAAATAAGCCTGGAGGAGACCTTGGAGGTCTTCTAGTCCAAACCCCTGCTCAATCAGGAGATCCTATGCCACTCCGAATAAATGACTGTCCAGCCTCTTCTTCGTAACGGTTAACAATGACAAAACTCTGCAGACAACCTAGCAGGTATTCCGAACCCAACTCCTGGACCAGGGATGTTCACTGGCTATGGTTCAACAAGTCAAAATGGTGGCCTCTATACAGCAATTGAAGCTCCTGCTGATGATCCATACATGAAACATGCAGGGCAACATCTGGCTGCCATCTTGTCTTGCCAGACCATATTCTGCAAACACCCCTGACCACCACTTTAGGTTTTGCAAGTAGAATACAGGCCATCCTTGACATACAACAGTTCATTTAGTGACTGTTCAAAGTTACAACGGCACTAGAAAAAGTGATTTATGGCCGTTTTTCACAGTTACGACCACTGCAGCATCCCATGATCACGTGACTTATATTCAGACACTTGGCAACTGTTTCATATTTATGACCGTTGCTGCGTCCCAAAGTCATGTGATCCCTTCTTGTGACCTTCTAATAAGCAAACTCAATGGGGAAGACAGATTCACTTAGCAACTGGACTACTACATTTTCATCAATGATTTGGATGAGGGGATAGATGGGGAACTCATCAAATTTGCAGACAACACCAAGCTGGCAGGAATAGCCAATACTCCAGAAGATAGGCTTAAGATACAGAAGGATCTGGACAGACTCGAACACTGGGTACTATCTAACAAATGTTCTGTCCCAGCCTACGTGAGTCCTTGTTATGCTCACAAGGAGAAACCCCTCTTCCAAGAAACAGGCAGGAACCGCAAGAGAAAACCAACCCCTTTTATTCTCACAGACCTGGTCAATGTCCAAGGCAAACAAACACAGTCCACAGAAACTCGATCCTCAACATGAACGGTTGCCTAAGGCAACCAGCACCTCCCACACCTTCCCTTTTATAATTCAGCCAAGGTGTTGCTTCCTAATGACTTCTCCTTTGCCTTTGGAGCCACCCCATTGCATTCCTCTGTCCTACTCGCTTTTCTTGCCTGCACTTTCGTGCATCCTGGATTTGTCCCAACTGTTCTTCATCACTGTCCAACTCAGGCTCCCAGCACAGCTGTGTCTCAGCTTGAGCGCGAGTAGAGGGGGCTGCCAGCATCCTAGGTATCAACCAGGTATCTCCTTAAGATGTAAAATGTTCTGAGTGGCGCAGTTTTTGTAGCTTTGCTGGAGTTATTGCAGGAAGCTGCAATTTCTTGATGTATTTTGTGAAGTTTTTGGACATAGTTCCCAGTGCCCTGATGACAATGGGTATCACTGTTACACGTTTCATCCATAATCGCGCAGTTTTGATGGCTATTATTATTATTATTATTATTATTATTATTATTATTATTATTATTATTATTATTATTAATCATTGCATAGTCAGCCAGATGTTCAGACTGGATTTGGCATTTTTATCTACCTATCGAGTCCTTACCAAGGACCTGGTATAGCCAGATGTGGATGTTTGATGGTATTACAGATATTGTCGCAGGATGGAAGCAGTTCTTAGTAAGTCTGCCTTTTGCAATTGACTAAGTTGCAAATAAAAAAAAATAAACACCTGTTCTTATTGGTGATGAATTTTTGTAACTCTTTCCAAAATAAAATGCTCAAGGTGATTTGATAAATAGCACTATGATTTAAAATATCTCAAAATTCTGAAGACACAATTAAACGGCAGAATAAAACAGGCAAAGTAGAAGCAGATTTTTCTTGGGAAAATGTTGAGACAGGATTTGGGGTAATTTTTTTAAAAAAAATCACTGATTGAAACAAAGCTATTCACATATACCACCCCCACCTCCCAGCCATTGCAGTGGAAAAGGGGAAAAAATATTGAGCAAGAAAGGAAGATAACGGAGTTGCAGGGCTGAGATTGGAAAGCCTCCAATCTCATAGCAATCGTCATAGTATTTTAATATAGTAAAAGAGCCAGAAGGTATCTCCCAGTGGACTAGTGAACCTTTAAATCACATTGCCCGCATTTACAAGGAAGCTCATGTTCATTCATCAGCAATGTGACTCCGAGACTTGGGATTATGAATGACAGCATATGCATCAATTAGAACAACATAGGGAGAAGAACATGGCTAAGAAAGGTGCTAAACTCAGCATTATTTCTGGATCAAGGAGAAGCCTGAAGGCTGGTTCTTTGAGGGGGAGGCCATTCGTTCTCTCTCTTATGACTATGAGTGCCCTATCCTTGTTCGCTTGCCATTACGCAAGCCCACCATGAAATCAAAGACTCTCCCCTTTTTGTGTGTGCTGTGATGGTCTGATCAACCATTATTTCATTTGGAGGTGCATATTGCCACAGAATAGGGACACGGTGGCTCAGTGGGTTAGGACGCTGAGCTTGTCGATCAGAAGGTCGGCAGTTTGGCGTGTCAAATCCCGAGTGCCGCGTAACAGAGTGAGCGCCTGTTACTCGTCCCAGCTTCTGCCAACCTAGCAGTTCAAAAGCACGTAAAATGCAAGTAGAAAAATAGGGACCACTCCGGTGGGAAGGTAACAGCGTTCCGTGCGCCTTTGGCGTCTAGTCATGCCGGCCACATGACCACAGAGATGTCCTCGGACAAGCGCTGGCTCTTCGGCTTTGAAACGGAGATGAGCACCGGCCCCTAGAGTTGGAAACGACTAGCACGCATGTGCAGGGGAACCTTTACCTTATTGCCACAGAACATAGAACATAGAATAACAGGCTTGGAAAATACCTTGTAGGTCTTCTAGTCTGACCCCCTGCTTGAGCAAGAAACCCCATACTATCCCAGCTACTATCTACTATCTCCTTAGTACTAGGTTGGATCCCTTTTTAGCGTTCTTCCACCTGTTACTCCTTGTCCTGCCTGCTGGTGCTTTGTAGAAAAGGCAGACTTTTTCTCCGTGATAGCTCTTCAAATATTGGAAGACTGCTATCTTTGTAAGCATTTTAAAAACCAATCTCTTTTTTAAAAAATACCTTTTTTATCCGATAAAAATAGAAGAGATTATTTGTAGCTCAGGGTTGAGCTGTGGGGTCCCTGGTACTCTCTGAGCTTGGTTGTTTCATTACCCAAGTAGGTAACATAATCAGGGAACTAAGGACCCCACAATACATCACCCATCATGTACCACTGAGAAATCCACATTACTCGGAAAACTTGAAGTAGAAAGAAGAACAGCAAGGTCGGTAGATCTGATTATGAGAACAGTGAATGTACCACTACTAAGGGATTTATAAGGTCAAGTTAAGGGAACATCATTCTGTAGAGAAGCTGTCCGTATGGTTGCTAAAAGTCAACACTGAACTTGATGGCAATAATCAATCAGGCATCATTTCTAAAGCAGCCTTCTATAATTTGGTGTAACGTTAGAGCATGATTGAACTCTAAAGTAGCCGGAGGGCTCCACGTTGGAAAAGCCTGTTCTTAAAAATCTAACGATTTACTAATCCAAACTTGCAAGTCACAACCAGAAGGGAGCATCCTACTCAATGCAATCTTTTCTTGCCTTACCTGTTTGAGTGACAGGCTGCAAACCCAGATAATTTTTAACATGTAGAAGGTGAAGCCCTTCATTGAAATCCTACCATTTCAAATTTATTCTCTTCTGTTAAAATTGGCTCACAGCGCTGATCAATCAAGTAAAGATAAATCAATTAAAGCTCCGGGTCTGAATTTGGGGGCTTTGAACTTTTAAGATGAGCTGGCAGATACAGAACTGAATCAGCAGCAACTCTGCCCACGTCGGATCGGCGCCTCTCTGCCAAAGCATTAAAATCAAAAGAACACCCTGCTCTCTTCTTTTTTTAACCCACATCTTCAATAGCGCTGCCCTCGGTTGTCACAGTTATCCTGGCTCCAGAGACAACAATGTCAAAGCCATAAAACAAAATTTCTTTGTGGCTTAATTTGTGTCAATTGATTTCCTATTTTTAATTAATAATTCTAATTATGATGCAGCACATTTACCCAGCAGACACAACTGCTTTAATCAGGAGGCATTGATTGCAAAGCACAGAATGATCCGAGGGCGCCTGACAACGATCGATTTCCTGTTGCAAGAAGAAAAAAAAACAATAACAGGGGCGACACCCTTGGCAGCCATTTGCGCCCACCCAGCCGAGCGCTACGGCCTGGCGCTGCTGACCTTAACAAAGAAAAGGCAAAAAGTGTTCATCTGTGGCTGTGGTGCTTCACAAATTGAATCTCGTGAGCTTCTGATGAGATAAATTAGTGAGTTCTAGCAAGGAGATGGGTGCAGAGGGAGAAACGACAACCTAGCAGAAGAGAGAGGTGGAGCTGTCTCATTCAATTTGCACAAAAGAAGTGTTAATGGAGTAGAAGTGGACCTTGAGGTGTACAAAAAAATCGGAATTGCACCCTCCATCAATGGTTTATGGTATGGCCAACTGCTCTTGAAGCCAGAAGAAGCTTCAGAGTAAAAAAAAAAACAAAAAAAGCAAAACACTCTGGAAAGAGTGCAGAGAAGAGCAGCAAAGATGATTAGGGGGCTGGAAGCTAAAACATGAAAAACGGTTGCAGGAATTGGGTCAGCCTAGTCTAGTGAAAAGAAGGACCAGGGGGGACATGAGAGCAGTCTTCCAATATTTCAGGGCTGCTGTAAAGAAGAGTGTGTGTGTGTGTGGGGGGGTTTCAACCTATTTTCCAAAGCACCTGAAGGCAAAATAAGGAGCAACGGATGGAAATTAATCAAGGAAAGGAGCAACCTAGACCTAAGGAGGAATTTCCTGACAGTGAGAACAATTAACCAATGGAATGGCTTTCCTCCACAAGTTGTGGGTGCTCCATCACTGGAGGCTTTTAAGAAGAGATTGGACAGCCACTGGTCTGGAATGGTAGAGGGTCTACAGCTTGAGTAGGGGATCGGACTAGAAGATCTCCAAGGTCCCTTCCAACTCTGTTAGTGTGTGGAGCAACAGAATTCCTGCTCAAGAAAAAAAAAGATGGCATTGTTGAATGATGTTGGCTTATGTTCAGCATCACCAGTTGGCTTAGCTCTAACTCTGGGCCATCTAGGACAGCAAGAAGACCCAAATTGGGCTGTTACCATTAATTCTCCCAATAAATTTCTATTACTTGTTCATCCCACCAGGCTGAAGGTTGACTCAGCCTTCCATCCTTCCGAGGTAGGTAAAATGAGGACCCAGATTGTTGGGGGCAATTAAGCTGACTTTGTAATAATGCCGCTGGTGTGTGTGTGAAAGCCCTAATAAGCAGGCATATACATAGAATGAAGGCTACTGCTAAGCTTGTAAGCCGCCCTGAGTCTTCGGAGAAGGGCGGGATATAAATGGAATTAAAATAAATAAAAATAAAATAAATAGTCACTTTTGGGTTATTCAAAGATCTTGGCACCTTTGGGGCAGAAAAAAAATAGGTCTAACAATCTGTTCCCCCATAATTCATGCAGAAGAAGAGCCAGATTTTTTTTTTTTAATGCTATCATTTAGGCCAGGGGTCTGCAACCTTGACGACGTTAAGACTTGTGGACCTCAGTTCCCAGAATTCTTCAGCCAGCTATGCTGGCTGAGGATTTGTGGGAGCTGAAGTCCACAAGTCTTAAATCAGACACCTGATTTAGGCCAATATTTTGCTATATTTTGATCCAAGCCCAAAGGCAGAAAAGTGTTTGGTTAGCACAGTCTTAGACTAAGGCAGGGGTAGGCAACCTCGGCTCTTTTATGGCTCGTGGACTTCAACTCCCAGAATTCCTGAGTCAGCTATGCTGACTCAGGAATTCTGGGAGTTGAAGTCCACGAGCCATAAAAGAGCCGAGGTTGCTTACCCCTGGACTAAGGATTAGGTGCAATTAATTACCCCTAGCAGGCAGTGAAAACACAAGTTTAAACAAAAATATACCACAATGAAACAATGATTTATATATCACTGGAAAATGTCTAACATAGCATCATTCACAGTGGAAACTTTTCAAGAGGAAGGGAAAATATTTGTTCTTATAGAATTTTTTTTTAATGTGGACTTTTATATTTTTATATCTGTTGTTTTTATATTTGCTGTTTAATTCCATTGTTGTATGCTACACAGAGATGCTTTTTCTGAGATGGACATCTATACAAATTTGAAATAACTAAATATATAAGGGAAAATGAAAATGTTTCTATAATACTCAAAATCATAGCAGAAGCAGCTCAGCTGGAATATTTAGGAAAGATTCCACTAAAAAGTCACCCACATGATAAAAAGGGCAAAAGAATCAATCATTCAATCAATCAATCAATCAATCAATCAATCAATCAATCAGAGGCATAAATGTTTCCGAAATTAAGAACCTTGTTCCCTCGCAGCAAAAAAGCACACCAATTTGAAAAAAAGAGATGCCAAAAAACAACTATTATGCTTCAAAACAAGACATACAAACAAGGTTTTAAAATATAATATATCAGAAGTAGTAAACTGACTAGAAGCCCTTGCCAAAACTAAGCTATTTAGGAAGATATTGATGGATTCATTAAAAAATGTAACAATACATGAAACTAACAAGTCACCAGGTCCAGACGTTCTCCATTCTAGATTGCTAAATGAACGAAACACAAGTTCTTCTAATAAAAAATACGTGACGTGTTTCTCAAGTTGAGGGGCAGCACGGGGGCTTGTCGGCTGGAAAGTCGGCAATCTAGGTTCGAGAGCCGAGCTCCCGTTCCGTGCTGCAGTTCCTGCCAACCCAGCAGTTTGAAAGCATGCAAACGTGAGTAGATAAATAAGTACCACTTCATTGGGAAAGTAACAGTGTTCCATGGACCTCTGGAATTTAGCCATGCTGGCCACGGAAATGTCTTCTGGCAACGCTGCATCAATGGCCTTGAAACAGAGGTGAGCACAGCTCCCTAGAGTCGGCAATGACTAGCAGAGTAAAATCCACAGGGACTGCTTCCGAAAGTTGCCAAAGGAATGGAAAATGGCCAAGGCTGCATCCGGTTTTAAATGAATATGATAATTCCAAGGAAAAGTTGGTTGTTACTCTAATACTGGTATATGTTACCAGTTGGTAACTGGTATTGGATAGATTTGTAGGAAGCATTATCAAGGTAGATAGCAAGGCAAGTCATTAAATACATCAAATCCTATTCAATGAAAGTGAATTCCATGATGAGACTCATTAGGAAAGGAATAAAACACAAATCTGCTCATTTGGAATATGTCGGTACAAGCTATGAGAACATTTATAGCAGCATAGAAGCTCTGATGGCTACAGCTACTGCCAAACTGAAACAACTGCAGATAGGGACAACTATGAGGGCTGAAGGAAGAGAAAAAATAATAATCAAGGAGAGAAGCTACCTGGAATTAAGGAGAAACTTCCTAACAGTGAGGACAATCAACCAGCGGAACTGCTTGCCTTCAGAAGTTGTGGGTGCTCCATCACTGGAGGCTTTTAAAAAGAGACTGGAGAGCCTTTTGCCTAGAATTGTATAGGGTCTCCTATACAATCTCTATTCTGATTGACTGAAGCAGAAACACGTAGTAATACTCAGAATCCATGTATGACATTATAGTGGAAACTCATGAAACCCATCCAGCCTCTGAGATGGCATCAAGTGCCCCTCAGAAGCCTGGCTAGGATAATCTTCTGACACCTTAGTGAGTAAGAACTTTGCTTTTACAGAAGCGTAAGGTTGCAATCGAAGAAATCAGAGGTGATTGAAAATGTATTTAGCCATCCGGATGAGACAAGATCTAGGCTATTTTTACTTAAATAGTCATTACCCTACTTGTGCTAACTTAAATTGCACCGTTATCAATCAAGCAGGAAAACATTAGTTAATTTTATTTATGTGGCTTAGTTCGAACAAATCTTGCCGCAATCCGGATGACAAACGACGATACCTCTCTTTTGCTGAAGTTGTTGCATTCCTGCCTAAAATATTTTCTCTTTGTAACAGAAAATTTAAGGTGCCTGCCCATCCACCCACCCAACCATGGAACATTCATTTTTGAAGCTAATGAGAGATTTCCCGTAGCAGAATTAGTGTGTTGCACAGGACAATGTAAAACTACAGCTTGATTGCAAACAAATCTCGGTTTCAAGAACAGGGCTCTGTAATTGGAAGTGCCAGCTGCTCTGGAGTTGGGTGGCATCAAATCAAATAAATAAATTAATCTACCAGGGAGTAATGAAAAATAAGTGATGTAAACCAGCTAATCATTACTATACATCCGGATGTAATTCTGCAAAATGGCATTTACATTTTCACAGGCTGAAATGTAATTTAGTTAGCAAACCAGTAATTCATCTTAATGCGGTGCAGGGGCCCACAATCCTGCTGAAACTTTAGCTGTCTCTGAGAATATACAGCAAATGTAGCTCTATGAAAACACTGGCACGGTGATTTCACTTCGTAAGTACTCAGAAATTCAGCCAACAATGAAATTCCAAGATTTTGGGAGATTCAAACGTAGAGTAAGGCCACACCTGGAATACTGCATCCAGTTTTGGTCACCACAATATAAAAAGATGTTGACACTCTAGAAAGAGTATAGAGAAGTGCAACAAGGATGATTAGGGGACTGGAGGCTAAAACGTATGAAGAACGGTTACAGGAACTGGGCCTGGCTAGTCTAGTGAAGAGAAGGACCAGGGGAGACGTGATAGCCGTCTTCCAATATTTGAGGGGCTGCCCCAAAGAAGAGGGGGTCAAGCTATTCTCCAAAACACCAGAAGACAGAACAAGAAGCAATGGATGGAAACTAACAAAGGAGAAAAGCAATCTAGAACTAAGGAGAAATTTCCTGACAGTGACAACAATCAACCAATGGAATGGTTTGCATTCAAGAGCTTGTGGGTGATCTGTCATTGGAGACTTTTAAGAAGAGACTGGACATCCATTTCACTGGAATGGTATAGGGCAAGGGCAGGCAACCTTGGCTCTTTTATGACTTGTGGACTTCAATTCCCAGAATTCATAAAAGAGCCACAGTTGCCTACCCCTGGTACAGGGACTCCTGCTTCAGCAGAGGGTGGGATTAGAAGACCTCCAATGTCTCTTTCACCTCTGTTATACTTTTGTGTTAAACCAGGTGTGTCCAATCTTGGCAACTTTAAGACTTGTGGACTTCAATTCCCAGAATTCCCCCACTAGCATGGGAATTGAAGTCCACTAGTCTTTAAAGTTGCCAAGGTTGGACACCCCTGTGTTAAAACAATAGGAGAAGAGCTGAAGCTAGCAGTTAGACACCAACCTAGGTCAATCTCTGCTGTGCTGGTGCATCCTACTTTGTCACTCTTCCACTTTGATCTTCCACAGCACAAGGTAAGAGTGCACAATACAGTTTCCGGTTGTCATTATCTAGAAGGATATAGCCATAGACATTAACCGCTATGCCTTGGGGGGGGAAAGTGGAGCTCGCTTGCTTATTTGGTTAAAAGGAAACCTGGCCTGCTTTGCCCCCATCCGTTATCTCTTCCATGGACAAAAGAATGCTGGGCCAACCTGTCCACCCTCCCCAGAAAATTGATCTGCCAATAAGCCCCAAGAACCCATCAGGGAGATATGAGGTCTCCAGGCTGGAGTGCATCCACCAGCAGTGGCGCGATTATCACTGCGTCTCCCCTGCCGAGCGAGGGAATTTTTCAGCAACGGTTCATTCCCCGCCAGTATTAATGGTGAAATTCTTCACACGAGATGGGACTTTGCCGCTGGCTACGTTTCTTCCCCGAGCACTCCTTCTCATCAACAATGAAGGGCATCAAATAAATATCAGCAGCGAAATCAAGGCAACCAACGGTGATACACTCATTGGCACATAAGGTTAGCTCAATCAATAGACCATCATAGAGCAGGCGAGCGAGTTAAGCCATAACAATCATCCAGCAGACATTCTGGGTTTCAGAGAATCTGAGCTGACATTCACCAAGGTCAGTCAGCAGGAACACTTACATTTTAATAGGGTGATTGATCTTGCCATAAATACTGTAAAATTAAATCTACTCTTTGGTGTTTCCAATAATGGGAGAGCCCACAAAGAAGCAGCAGGCTGCCCATAAAAATTGCTTGGTTCCCCAATTAGCAAACTCCATTTTAATTTAGAATATTTCTGCTATGGATCGGACAGGGCAAGAGAAATTTCCTCAGCCCCAAATGTAAGGGCAGAAATATCTACTGTGCTCTAGGTAGGATGGATCAGACTTGGAAAGGTTTTAGCACATGTGCAAAGTTCTCCATGTATGCAAGGTTCAAAGGCCGGGTTTGTCAGCTGTTTCCAAGGGACACCAAAGTGTCTGCGCTACGTATCATAAACTCATAGGGCTGGAAGGAATCTTGGAGATCTTCTAGACCAGGGATAGGCAATCTTGGCTCTTTTATGACTTGTGGACTTCAACTCCCAGATTTCCTGAGCCAGCATGGCTCAGCATGGAAACCTCTCCCTTTCCCCTCAGTGTGGCTGGCTCAGGAATTCTGGGAGTTGAAGTCCACGAGTCATAAAAGAGCCAAGATTGCCTACCCCTGTAAACCAACCCACTGCCCAAGACAGGAGATCTTATAAATGGTTGTCCCGTCTTTTTAAAAAAAGCCTCCAGTGATGGAGCACCCACAACTTTATGGAGGCAAGCTGTTCCACTGATTAATTGTCCTCACTGTCAGAAAATTTCCCCCCTTAGTTTCATGTGTGTGTGCATGTGTGTATAAAATCTCCCAGAGCCAATCAGAAAGTTGCTCCCAATTAAATAGAAGGGATTATGGAGCAATATATGAAAAAAAAGAATGAGCGAAGGCATGATAGCCACGTTCAGGAACATAAAGGGAAGCTACAAAGAAGATGTCAAGAGCCATTCTCCATATACCCTGAAATTAAGGCTGGAAAGAATGGATCCATGTTACAGCTGCCTACTATATAGCTTTTATTTAAATATAGGCAGTCCTCGACTTACAACCATTCATTTAGTGATCATTTGAAGTCATAACAGCACTGAAAAAAGTGACTTATGACCAGTCACCATACTTATGACTGGTCAAAATTTGAGTGCTGGGAAACTGGCATGTACGCCTTGATTAACAATAGTTTAAAGTTACAACAGTTAAGAAAAAGCCTAGCTTTGCAAACAATCCTTGCCTTTGCAGCTGAAAAGACAGTCAAATAGCAAGAAGCACTTAGACTTATCCAGTATATCACTTCATAGTGCTTTCCAGCCCTCTCTAAGCAGTTTACAGAGCCAGCATATTTCTCCCCACACACGCAACAATCTGAGTCCTCATTTTACCGACCTCAGAAGGACGGAAGACTGAGTCAACCTTGAGCTGGTCAGGATCGAACAGTTGGTAGCTGGCAGAGTCAGCCTGCAATGCTGCATTCTAACCACTGTGCCATCATGGCGATAGAAACAGAACAGCAATATCAATATAGATTTATATACTGCTTCATAGTGTTTTACAGCCCTGTCTAAGCGGTTTACAGAGTCAGCCTACTGCCACCAACAATCTGGGGTCCTTATTATACCGACCTCGGAAGGACGGAAGGCCGAGTCAACTTTAAGGTGGTCAGGATCAAACTCCAGGCTGTGGGGCAGACTCAGCCTGCAATGCTGCACTTAACACTTAACCACCAGGGCTCTTCAACTTAATCCATCAGAATAGAGCTGGAAGGGACCTTGGAGGTCTTCTAGTCCAACCCCCTGCTCAGGCAGGAGACCCCATGCCATTTCAGACAAGTAGCTCCCGGAATTCAATGTGAACTTGAGTTGAAGCATCCCTGCATTCACATAAGAAGATGCTTGGGCTCTTTGAAAAGCACACCTCTTTGGGTTTACTGTAGAAGTAACAGGGTTGCTTCTGCATTTCTTTTTTTAATATAAATATTTTATTAATTTTCTAGTTTTGCAATCATAAGTACTTAACAAACAACATGTTGTCTGGGTCCATTAGTAATTCAGTGGTACATATTAACTTCCTCAATCTAGAGCCAATACTACTCCATCCCGTGCTTCCTCTCTTCTTCCAGTAGTATACATTTTTCCACACTGGGCAAATACAATTCTTACTGCTGTTAAAACATATACAATTGAATATCAATATCTTTGTCACATTTTTATAATATTATACATAATATCAATAGTGCCAGTTTAAAATATCTTTTCTAACCAAAACGTATCTCAATTGCATTTGCACTTAAAATCCATATGTTCAATCGATATCCTCTTTTTCCCACTTTGTAAAAATTTTGATTTCCCATCAATGTTCAAAGTGTCTCTATCGCTTGTAGTTTTCTCATATATATATATATATATATATATATATATATATATATATATATATATATATATATATATATATATATATATATATATATATATATATATATATATATATATATATATATATATATATATATATATATATATATATATATATATATATATATATATATATATATATATATATATATATATATATATATATATATATATATATATATATATATATATATATATATATATATATATATATATATATATATATATATATATATATATATATATATATATATATGGGTAACCTAAAGCTTCCTTATCCAGACCCCCTTAGCCTTTCATATTTCCCTTCTCATACCAAAATATTTATTTATTTATTTATTTTATTTATTTATTGATGGGATTTATATCCCGCCCTATCTCCTGAAGGACTCAGGGCGGCTCACAATAAAACATATAATAAGTGCATAAATCAAGATAAAATGAAATTGAGAACATCAGTGCAATAAAAAATTAGAGAATTTAAAAATGAATTAAAAATACTAAATATAAATTAATTAAAATGCCTGTCAGTCTAGGTCAGCTTGGTGGAACAGGTGTGTTTTGAGGCCGCGGCGAAAGGATTGGAGGTTTTGGGCTATCCGAAGCTCAGGGGGGAGCTGATTCCATAGGGTTGGTGCTCCCACAGAGAAGGCCCTCCCCCTGGGGGTCGCCAGCCGACATTGCCTAGCTGACGGTACCCTGAGGAGGCCTTCTCTGTGTGAGCGTACTGGACGATGGGAATTTGTTCCCGGCAGCAGATGGTCCTGCAAGTATCCTGGACCTAAGCCATGTAGGGCTTTAAAGGTAAGTACCAGCACCTTAAATCTCACCCGGAGGGCAACCGGTAGCCAATGCAGCTCACGCAGGAGGGGTGTAATATGGGAGTATCGGGAAGCTCCCATCACAACCCGTGCAGCTGCATTCTGCACCAGCTGAAGCCTCCGGGTGGTCTTTAAGGGCAGCCCCATGTAGAGAGCATTACAGTAATCAATACGGGAGGTAACGAGTGCGTGGGTGACTGTACGTAGGGCATCTCGGTCCAAAAAGGGGCGCAATTGGTATATAAGACGAATCTGGGCAAATGCCCCCCTAGCCACGGTTCCAATGTGATCTTCAAAACTGAGTCGTGAATCTAGGAGGACGCCCAGATTGCGTGCTTTATCAATGGGAGGTAACATCTCTCCTCCTATAGTCAGAGATGGAACCTCTTGGACTAAACGAGATGACGGTATGTACAGCCACTCAGTCTTGGCCGGGTTGAGTCGAAGCCTGTTTTCTCCCATCCAAATCTGTACCGCTTCCAGACAACGGGACATCACATCGAGGGCATCACTGGGTTGGTTCGGGGTGGAGATGAATAGCTGGGTATCATCAGCATATTGATGATATTTCACCCCGAAGCTACGGATGATCTCTCCCAGCGGCTTCATATAGATGTTGAACAGGAGGGGCGAGAGCACCGAACCCTGAGGCACTCCACAATTAAGAGGCCTAGGGCTTGACCTCTGCCCTCCTGCCAACACCGTCTGCGAACGGTCCGAGAGATAGGAGGAGAACCAACGCAGAATGGTGCCTCCCACTCCCAGCCCCTCAAGACGACGCAGTAAGATACCATGGTCGATGGTATCAAAAGCCGCTGATAGATCTAATAGGACCAGGACAGAAGAATAACCTCTATCTCGGGCCCGCCAGAGATCATTCACCAGCGCGACCAATGCCGTCTCCGTGCTGTGCCCCGGTCTGAAACCCGATTGGTACGGATCTAGATATTCAGCTTCCTCCAGGTTCAAAGGGAGCTGTCGTGCCACCACGCTCTCAACGACCTTCGCAAGGAAGCGAAGGTTGGAGACAGGACGGAAGTTGTTTAAAACAGCTGGGTCCAGTGCCGGTTTCTTGAGGAGGGGCCTTACCACCGCCTCTTTCAAGGCAGCAGGGAAGTACCCTTCACTCAGTGAGGCATTGATAACTGCTAGGAGCCAGCCTCGTGTAACCTCCCGAGAAGCATAGACTAGCCAGGAGGGACACGGGTCCAACAAACATGTGGCTCTTCCCAAATGTACTTGGCCAACTTCATCGTTTTCCTCTCGTTAGATACTGCCCAGTCAGAGTCCAGACCAGCCCGAATCTGAGCAATTTTGTCCACCAGATATTTACTAAATTCCTCAGCCCGTCCATGTAGGGGGTCCTCTCCCGTCTCTTGACTTAAAAGGGAGCGGACCACTCTAAATAGGGCGGCCGGGCGATTATCTGCGGACGCAATGAGGGTGGTGAAGTAGGCGCGCTTTGCCACCCTCATTGCCACAAGATAGGATCTAGAAAAGGATCTTAACTGTGTTCGGTCAGACTCAGACCGACTGGCTCTCCAAATGCTCTCTAGGCCCCTTCTCTGGCGCTTCATCTCCCGCAGGTCCTTGGAGAACCAAGGAGCGAGTCGGGACTTGCGCCGGGTCAGAGGCCGCAAAGGGACAACGCGGTCGAGCGCCTCCGAAGCAGCCTGTTGCCAGGCATTAACTAAGGACTCGACCGGGTTGTGGGAGAGGGAGGTGGGAATCGGTCCAAGCGCCATCTGGAATTTATCTGGGTCCAGCAGGCGCCTGGGGCGGAACCACCTGGTCGGTTCCGCTTCCTGACATCGGGGGGTGACGTGACGGAGGCCCAACCGCAGGAGGTAGTGGTCTGTCCATGAAAGGGGTTGTGATGTTGGAGTAACCCCACCCAGCCCATTTAGCCACTGCCCAGAGACAAAAATTAGATCCGGCATGTTTCCTCCCTCGTGAGTTGGGTCCTGAGTAATTTGAGTAAGGTCCATGGCCGTCATGGAGGCCATGAACTCTCGGGCCACTTCTGATGCACTGCCCAGGGAAGGTAGATTAAAGTCTCCCAGTACCATAAGCTTTGGAAATTCGACCGCCAATCCTGAGATGGCGTCAGGTAGCTTGGGTAGAACCGTTGCTGTGCAGCTTGGAGAGAGGTATACCAGAAGTAGGCCCAACTGACCACCAGGACCCCACCTTAAGAGGAGGGATTCACATCCGTCTATCTGAGGGGCAGTGGCCTCCCGCGGATGGAGGGTCTCTCTGATAACGATCGCCACGCCACCTCCCCTACCCTGAGCTCGAGGTTGATGTAGCACACGGAAACCTGGGGGGGATAAATCAGTCAGAGGGACCCCTCCCTCTGGGCCCAGCCAGGTTTCCGTGATGCATGCCAGGTCTGCGCCTTCCTCCTCGATCAAGTCATGGATGAGGGGAGCTTTATTCACAACAGACCTGGCATTAAAATAGATCAGCCTGAGCTCAGGAGTCAGACCTCCCTCTTCCCCAGGGCAGCAAGCGGGAGCCAGAGGGTCAGAGCGCGCCACAGCAAGAAGATAGCGTGGGCGTGATCTCAGAATACGATATGACCCTCTGCTCCTCCATCTGCTGCCATTCCCAATATAGTATTTTAGTTGCAGATCCTATCTTTCTAGTTATGATAGTACTTTTATTTCTAGCAATTATCTATTCTCTTAGCCATGTTCAAACATCTAGTTCAGACATGTCAAACACAAGGCCCGGGGGCCGGATCTGGCCCACGAAGTGGTTTCATGTGGCCCCTGAAGCCATCCTGGAAACAGTGAGGGAATGGTCCCCGCTGCCTTGGCCCTGGCCCAGAGACCCTCCTTCTGCCAGAGACCCTCAGATCTGTCCCACTCCTGCCCAGGCCCCCATAGGCACCCTTGATGCGAACGATGTAGAGCTGGCCATGCCCACCCAGTAGGCCATACGCACTCCAGCTGCGCCCATCCAGTAGGCCACACCCACCCTGGCCATACCTACCCAGCCCGCTGAGGGCAACCACAATGCTGATGTGGCCCTCAATGAAATTGAGTTTGACACCCCTGATTCTACTTAATAGTATAATATCCCATCTAATGGGTCAAAGACTCTATTTTCTTCAGTCTTACTCTAGCTTTCTTCCTTTGCCAACTAACTTTCCAAGTCCATGCATTTCAATCATCAAGTAGTTCTTCCTCTATTTTTGTGTATATTGTTTGGAATAAGAAAGACAATTTGATTAAAGAATTTTTGGAAGAACGCCCAGCCCATTTATATTCATTAAACAGTCTCCCTCCTTCTCCAATTTTTCACCATTCTCCTAACAGGTTTATCTTCCATTCGATCAGCTCTTCTTCCTTATCCTCAAATGTATTCTGAGATCTTGACAAGTAAGATATCTTTTCCATTTCCAGTATTATTGCTACGTCTTCTAATTCTTGGTTTGTCTGAGTCTGTCTGTTGATTCCTTCCTTTTGGTCCTCCATCTTGGGATCAGCTTCCTCTAATTTTTCCTTCTATTTTTTAGGTTACTAGTTCCTTCTTTGTAGTCATTTTCTGAATTTGTAGGTTTAGATTAGAAAATTATTCTTTTATCTCCTTTGCATTATTTTTAGTCTCATCACAAGCTAAGGCAATTGTCACTTGTATTGATTTCAACATAGAAAGAATTTCTTTCTAAGATTCATCAACAACAACATTGTTGGTATGTCAAGCTGGGGGCTTTGAAAACAGGTGTTAGAGATGGTTTTTTTACCATTTAAGGCTAAGTATGGAACATCCATTTTGTTTTTGTATGTGGTCTTTATCTTCCAATCTATTTAGGGATTTAAAAACTTTCAGTCAATAGTCATTTGAACTCCAAATTATCCAGCCAGCCTATCAGTCCATCCTTAAGCCTCCCTTAAACAAATATAAGCAAAATTCAAGTTTTTCTGTCCAATGAAAAACATTTCTGTCCAAAGAGAAAAAAGCAATTAAAAGTTGTTCATCAATCAACGGTTTATAATCCAAAGTATTCCATCATCTCAATCAGTAATGCTTGTTTCTTCTACAGGGAAATAGCTCCACAACACAGCTCTAAATGTCAATTAGTATTTGTATTCATACTCCAGGCAGGCCAGTTTCAAAACAGTTTATCCTCTCTGCCACACAGATAAGCAGGCAAGAGGTTTTTTTCCCCTTTTCCCAGCTTCAGTCTTCAAAAGTGAAAGTTTCCAAGGACAACAAAAGTCTTATCTGAGTCTGGGCTTCTGGCCAAGTTTCCTTTATGCATAATAAATTGAAGTGCCATGGTTTGCCACTGGATGTCGTTGACACTGTCTTCCAGCTTTTTAAATCCAAACTTATATTGCAAGCTTTTCAAGTCTCTTTTCTAAAAAAGTCTCAAAAGTACTTTTAGTCCCCAAATTTCAAAGCTATATATCTGTATTGATTCCAAATTAATCTTGTAATTTTCTCTGTTTTCCCCCCAAGCAATTTGTTTGCTGCTTTTCTTTTCCTGAGGAAATGGGGCGGAAATTCCCCTTCCCTCTCTGATCGGGGAGGATTCTTTGCTTTGGGCGGGTTTTCCAGGAAAATGTCTTAAAGTCATAAAAAGAGGATAAAGTTTCACCCAGTTCCATCCACATTGCTCAAAAGTTGTTCGTTAGTATTTATTTTCTTCAGTTGTCAGCAGCTTCTGACTGGCCACATGAAAGTAGCCAGTCTTTCCCCTGACGGTTTGGAGGGCTTCCTCAGATCAAACAGAAGGGCCACCCCCACCTCTGTGATCAACTAAGGTCCTCTCCTTCTTCGTTGCCTCTCCGGGATGACTTTTGATCCTTTTTAGGGTCCCCAGCAGTGCAAAATCGAACGTGGAAGACACAGCCCGGTCTTCCTGCATCCATTACACTGCAACACATAACTGGAAGTCGCTTCTGCATCTCTTAAAATAGTCTCTTACTCTGAAAGGCAGAAGAGACATTAACGAACAACTGAGAAGAATTCCTTCTTGAAAATATCAAAGTCTCCTTTGAGTTGAGGTCAATTCCTGATGACTGGACATGTCCATGTAGTTTTCTTTGAGCAATACAGAAAAGGCTTGCTGTTGCTTTCTTTGGGAATATTTTCCAGCTTTGCTGCTTAGTCCTAGGATTTCTCCCATTTAAGTAGTAACCAGGTCCGACACTACTTAAGATTTTTTTTCTCAAGGTCAACCAAGACTTCCTCAGGGTTTCCACTTAGCAGAGGCCTTTTAACAAAATCACAATTGAAGCTAATAAAGACTACCTAAGCCCCTAGGGTAAGTCTTTGGATGGTGGAAGAAAAGGAACAGACTTGTGTTTTTCAAACTTGGCAACTTTAAGATGTGTGGCCTTTAACTCCCAGAATTCCCCAGCCAGCTTGTTTTAAGATATGTGGCCTTCAACTCTCAGAATGCTGGCTGGGGAATTCTGGGAGTAGAAGGAGACACATTTTAAAATTGCCAAGTTTGAAAAACACAGGAATAGACAGACCCAAACAGACATAAAGATTTACACATGTGGGGCAGCAGCTACAATCCAATGGTCCAAAAAATGGCCTGTTTCTTCTGCCTTCAGCAATCAATTCCTCAAAGCCGTTATTTGAATGAGTATTCGCCAAGACAAAGATTGTAAGGAAGATGGGTGGGAATCGTCTGGCTGGTTCCTTGATTAGGCTGTTGCTTACCATCCCCACCAACATCGACAGGGCAAGCCACTAGTGACTAGTCAATAAAAATGAGAGCAAAACCAAGCCCCACTCCCTTCTAGCACTGATGATGTTACCTAGTTGGGTTATGAAACGTCTGCAAGAAAATCACCAAGCAGAGAGAGCACCAAGGACCCCACCGCAGATGGCTTTATACAATGTGACTAGTTCATAAACCAGAATCAGAATAGAGATGGAAGGGACCTTGGAGGTCTTCTAGTCCAGCCCCTTGCTCAAGCAGGAGATCCTATACCATTTCAAACCAGTCTCTTCTTAAAAGCCTCCGGTGATGAAGCACCCACAACTTGTGAAGGCAAGCCGTTCCACTGATTAATTGTTCTGACTGTCAGGAAATTCCTCCTTATTTCCAGGTTGCTTCTCTCCTTGATCGCTTTCCATCTGTCGCTTCTTGTCCTGCCTTCAAGTGCTTTGGAGAAGAGGTTGACCCTGTGGTGGGATTCAAATACCTTAACACCTGGTTCTCTGTGTGGATGAAGTGACATCAACGCACTGCCGGCGAGCCGTTCTAGGCCTGGGAGACCTCCACCAGGCCTAGAATGGACTTCCGGAAGTGACATGAATGCACTTCCGCCGGGCCGTTCTAGGCCTGGGAGACCTCCACCAGGCCTCCGAGGCCTAGAACGGACTTCCAGAAGCAGCATGGGTTCAGCCGGTTCTCCGAACTCAACAACATTTAGCTATCAGTTCTACCGAACCGGTGTGAACTGGCTGAATCCCACCACTGGTTTGACACGCTCTTCTTTGTGGCAGCCCCTCAAATACTGGAATACTGCTGTCATGTCACCCCTAGTCCTTCTTTTCTCTAGACTAACCAAATCCTTTATGGTTGTTCTTCTCTACATTAGAATTTCCTCCCTTTCTGGAATGAGGAAAGTTTTTTTTCTCTTTCTCCCTTCCTCCCCTCTCGAAGGTCCTTTTTTCACTAGGCCAGGGGTGTCAAACTCAATTTCATTGAGGGCCGCATCAGCATTGCGGTTGCCCTCAGGGAGCCGGGTGGGTATGGCCAGGGTGGGCGTGGCCTACTGGGTGGGCGTGGCTAGAGTGCGTATGGCCTACTGGGTGGGCGTGGCCAGCTCTACATTGTTCGCATCAAGGGTGCCTATGGGGGCCTGGGCAGGAGTGGGACAGATCTGGGGGTCTCTGGCAGGAGGAGGGTCTCTGGGCCAGGGCCAAGGCAGTGGGGGCCGTTCCCTCACTGTTTCCAGGATGGCTTCGCGGGCCGCATAAAACCACTTCGTGGGCCGGATCCGGGCCCCGGGCCTTGTGTTTGACATGTCTGCTCTAGGCAACTGGACTTTCTTTTTTTCTCTTTGAAGATGTTTTGCTTCTCATTCAAGAAGCTTCTTCAGCTCTGAAGAACTGAAGAGCTGAAGAAGCTTCTTGGATGAGAAGCGAAACGTCTTCAGAGGGAAAAAAGAAAAAGAAAAGAAAAGAAAGTCCAGTTGCCTCATAAAAAAAGCACCTTTGGGACAACCTTGACCCTGGATGACTGAGAAACTCCACAGATATTCCCTCCCCTCCATTTTTTTTTCTTTTTCTTTCATTCTTTCCAAAAAGGAACTTAATTTTTTCCAGGGAATGCACGAGATCCACAGAATTCAAAACGGCAGAGCCTTTAATCTTTGCTATAAGTGGTCTTGGCAGTATTAGTATAAATGCTTCACACGGTAGTTTTCTGAAAATAAAGCATCCAAGAGAACAGATGGGGAAGGCAACCTCAAACATTTTCCCAGGGAACCCTGAAGAGAATGTTGAACATTGTGCAACTTTAATTTGCAGGATTTACTGGTGTTTAACTTTTTGTTTTTTGACAACACACTGACTCAGTTCATACAGCTCTAAGCTACAGCTTTTTAAAGGGTGATTTGTGGAATCAGACAGCACTGGCAAGGTTCACAGTGTGTGATAAGCCATGGCTTGTTTTAAACAATGGTTTATATTGGATAGGGTAGAATGATGACTTCACTACACCACGAACCATGGTTTATTTTTTTATTTATTTATTTTAATTCCATTTATATCCCGCCCTTCTCCGAAGACTCAGGGCGGCTTACAAGCTTAGCAGTGAACGAGAAGGGATGGAGTCATACTTTGTGGTAAGCCAAAACCCAAAAGACACATTAGGGTTTCTGAGACTTTGCTTAAAAGATGATACAGTTAGTCCTCACTTAACGACCGCTTGCTTAATGGCCATTTGACATTACAGTGGACCGCTTCTACAAGACCTGGCTCCAGACTTCTAAATGGTGGCATATGCACTCCCATGTGGGCACATGTTGGCCTTCCAGGCATTTGGCAATCAGCTTGCCTTGACAGCCAGTTGCCATCTTCTGCTGACAAGTGAGGTGATCTATGACATTTTTACTGGAAACCAATCTCTTTGGGTGGTTTCTGGCAAAGAACACCCACAGGATTGCATTCACCCACTGAACAGCCACGTCATTCACTTGGAGATACTGCACACTGAGCATCTCTCATCTTGTGCCGTTGGATAACCTCAACCACTGATTTCAGGCAGATGTTTAAAAAGGGAAGAATCGGCACCAAGCTCTGTGGCACCCCACATAGCAGGGGTCACAAGTTGGACTTCTCCTCCTCTATCAACACCAACTGGAATTGGCTCCAGAAGTAAAATCGATACAGTGCTATCAGCCCCCAGCTCCCATATCAGCCCAGGATATCATGATCCATGGTACAGAAGCTACTGAGAGCTCACCACTGGTGGCGTAGTGGTGAGAATGCAATATTGCAGGCAAACTCTGCCCACTGCCAGGAGTTCGATCCTGACCGGCTCAATATTGACTCAGCCTTCCATCCTTCTGAGGTTGGTAAAATGAGGACCCAGATTGTTGAGGGAAAGAGGTTATAAACTACTTAGAGAGGGCTGTAAAGTACCGTGATGCGGTATATAAGTCTAGGTGCTATTGCTAAGGATGGACACACCGGAGATCATCCAAGATCAATACTATCTCGATTCCGTACCCAGGCTGAAGACATGTGGTGGCTCACTGGCTTGAAGGAGCTAGAGAAGGTTTGTACACTGGAGGTTCGAGTCCTAGCATTGCGTGACAGGATGAGCTTGCCCCGGCTTCTGTCCACCTAGCAGTTTGAAAGCATGCTACACACGAGTAGATAAATAGGTACCACTTCAGTGTGGAAAATAACCATGCTTCATGCAGAAGTATAAACCCAAATGGTGCCAGGCCTGCCTGAATACGATGCCCAAGCACGAGGAGACATCGGTGGAGGAAAAAAGCCCTGGATATTACTGCAGAACGCCATTAGCCATTCTGAGTGTGGCACTAGTTCGCCCCCTGTGGTGCACCCTGGGTAGTGCACGAGCATGAACCGAATAGATTAGCACTCTTATGCAACTAAACAACTACTCCGTATTAACACTGCAGTCTCCTGGCTAATGTACCATTAGGTAAGGTAAAGGTTCCCCCGCACATGCGTGCTAGTCGTTTCCAACTCTAGGGGCCGGTGCTCATCTCCGTTTCAAAGCCGAAGAGCCAGCGCTTGTCCGAGGACATCTCTGTGGTCATGTGGCCGGCATGACTAGACGCCAAAGGCGCACGGAACGCTGTTACCTTCCCACTGTAGCGGTCCCTATTTTTCTACTTGCGTTTTTACGTGCTTTTGAACTGCTAGGTGGGCAGAAGCTGGGACGAGTAACAGGCGCTCACTCTGCTACGCGGCACTCGGGATTCGACCCGCCAAACTGCCGACCTTCTGATCGACAAGCTCAGCGTCCTAACCCACTGAGCCACCGCGTCCCTCTAATGTACCATTGCCATATGCTAAATAAATAAACAACCCAGGCTGAATCCTGACTGAAGGAGGTCCGAATAGCCTTCTTCTTCCTGAGTTCTCTGAAGCTACTGTTCAACCACCTTGGGTTTTTGGACACAATGAAAACTGTCCACTACCATCAATGTCCAGTAGTATCAATGGCCTTTTGAGGAGGGGGCAAGACTTAATCAATTTGCAAGGAAAGCCTGGGAATGATCGGCACATCCTGCTTTCTCTTTGTAGGGGGAGGAAATTCCTCTCTATGAGGCCAAAGGGTGGTGGGAGATGAACTTCAGAAGAGAAGTAGGGATGGGCTACGCAAGAGAGAGAGAGAGAGAGAGAGAGAGAGAGAGAGAGAGAGAGAGAGAGAGAGAGAGAGAGAGAGAGAGAGAGAGAAATCCTTCATAGGGATCAGTTAATTTGGACTTTCAGACTTGATGTTTTCCCATCCTGTCTATTCACAACTAATTAGTAACAATCAAAAGATATCATGTTGAGATGCTCCTCCGTCAGAAAGATATACTTTCAATTAAGAAAACAAGCTCCATATTTCATATGAAAAGAAATTCAGGAACCGGAAAAAAACATGCATGGTGCCCAGGGTTGAAGATGGTCTGGCCTCACAGGCACTCGTTCCTCGCAGCAAGAATTTATTTATTGACTGGGAAAAAAATAAAAGGCTTCTTAGGAGACTATTTTTGCATCTTTGGTCACAGAACTGCCAAGGGATGCCCATAGAGAAAATGACTGCTACAGCCAATCAGGGATACTGCTGCTAACCCAGGGAAGTTTCAAGAAGGGGATGGGACAACTGTGGGACCAGAACTGGGTGAGAAGCAACCAACAAAATCACTGGATTTAATTGGCAGAACAAAGAAGAAGCACCAAGGTCTTACTGGTGAGACCACGCTTGGAATACTGGATCCAATATAAATCTAAACAAGATGCTGAGACCCTGGAAAGAATGCAGAGAAGAGCAACAAAGATGACAAGGGGTCTAGAAGCAAAACCGTCTGGGGAACGATTGAGGGAACTGGATATGCTAGTTCCAGGGTAGGCAACCTTGGCTCTTTTATGACTCGTGGACTTCCTCAGCCCCAAATGTAAGGGCAGAAATATCTACTGTGCTGTGCTCTAGGTAGGATGGATGAGACTTGGAAAGGTTTTAGTACATGTGCAAAGTTCTCCATGTATGCAAGGTTCAAAGGCCGGGTTTGTCAGCTGTTTCCAAGGGACACCAAAGTGTCTGGGCTACGTATCATAAACTCATAGGGCTGGAAGGAATCCTGGAGATCTTCTAGACCAGGGGTAGGCCACCTTGGCTCTTTTATGACTTCTGGACTTCAACTCCCAGATTTCCTGAGCCAGCATGGCTCAGCATGGAAACCTCTCCCTTTCCCCTCAGTGTGGCTGGCTCAGGAATTCTGGGAGTTGAAGTCCACGAGTCATAAAAGAGCCAAGCTTGCCTACCCCTGTGCTAGTTTAAGGAAGAGAAGGACTAGGGGTGGCCTGATAGCCGTCTTCCAGTACTTGAGGGGCTGTAATAAGAGAAGAGGGGATTGGCTTATTCTCCAAAGCACCAGAGGGCAGGCCAAGAAGCAACGGGTGGAAGTTTGTCAAAGGGAGATCCAACCTGGAACTAAGGAGACACTTCCTGACAGGAAGAACAATTAATCAACGGAATAGTTTGCCTCCCCGACTTGTGGATTGCTCCATGACTGGAGGTTTCCAAGAACAGACTGGGCAACCATTTGTCTGGATTGGGATAGGATCTCCTGCTTAGCAGGGTGTGGGACTAGAAGACCTCCAAGGTCCCTTCCAGCTCTATGATTCTATGGTCGGTGTTCTAAAATGAGGAGGAAATGCTCAGCGATCTTCTCTGTCAAAGATCAAAGCATCTGGGGGGTGCTTTATGGCAGGGGTCTGCAACCTTGACAATTTTAAGACTTGTGGGCTTCAGCTACGCTGGCTGAGGAATTCTGGGAGCTGAAGTCCACAAGTCTTAAAATTGTCAAGGTTGCAGACTTCTGCTTTATGGAATAGCCCATATCATCTAAGTTTGGTTTGATTCTTTGGAGATACAGAATATAGTTGCATGTAAGATATTATTTAATGCATGGCAAAGTGGCCGAATTATTTTAGAAGAGACCAACTGTAAATCCACAGTCGGGTGTGACCCTCCTGTTTGTGCACCAAACAGCTAGTTAACACAGAAAATGCGAGGAAAGGTCTTAGAAACCTCTATGAACTGCATCTGAAGCCTGTCATCATGAAATTGGTTTGTGCAATGCTTCCTCTAGGACAGCGGCCCTCGCGAGTGTGTGGGAACCTGACAGAAGAGTCTGTGATCAGCAAAAAGCTTATCCAATAATAAATTTTTCAGCGCTATAAATTCCCTGCAAAAGACTAACACAGCTACCCCTCTGGAAGGTTCATTAAACATGGAGTAAGCAATTGAGGAAGGCTCAGCCTTCTGCTTCTATATTGATTTGTAAAGATAGGAAGTTATTTAAATGTAGCACTTAAAAACCCCATGCAGGGCCGTTAACTTCAAGGCCGGTTTACTGCAGTCCTTTCTTTACGGGACAGCCCTTGATGACTCCACGTAATAAGGGAGCCCACAATTTACAACTATTAGTTAGTGACCATTTGAAGTTAAAACGGCACTGGAAAAAGCGGCTTATGACCGTTTTTCACACTTACAACCGTTGCAGCCTCCCCGTGGTCATGTGATCAAAATTCAGACGATTGGCAATTGACTCACATTTATGACGGCTGCAGTCTCCTGGGGTCATATGATCCCCTTTTGTGACCTCCTGACAAGCAAAGCCAGTGGGGAAGCCAGACTCACTCAACAACTGTGTTATTAACTTAACAACTGCAGTGATAGACTCAACAACTGAGGAAAGAAAGGTTGTAACGTGGGGCAAAACTTACTTAACCAATGTCTCGCTTTGCAATATAAATTTTGGGCTCAATTGTGGTTGTAAGTCGAGGACTTCCTGTTTATACAGTTTAGACTTCATTAGACCTCTGGCTTACTACAACTTTGTACAGTTTGCAAGGAGGTTCAAAAATCTACCTCTATTCATAGGTCATTCAGAGGTTAAAAGAGGGGGGGGGTTGCGTTTATATTTTACCGGCAAGTAGACTTCAATCAATCCGAATAGAGCTAGAAGGCATCTTGGAGGTCTTCTAGTCCAACCCTCTGCTCAAGCAGGAGACCCTACACAATTTCAGATGAGTGGCTGTCCAGCCTCTTCTTAAAAGCCTCCTTCTGAAGGCAAGCCCTTCCACTGGTTGATGGTTCTCACTGTCAGGAAGTCTCTCCTTAGTTCTAGGATGCTTCTCACCTTGATTAGTTTCCATCCGTTGCATCTTGTCCTGCCTTCAGGTGCTTTGGAGAACAGGTTGAACCCCCTCTTCTTTGTGCCAGCCCCTCAAATACTGGAATACTGCTATCGTGTCCCCCCTAGTCGTTCTTTTCTCTAGACGGGCCAATCCCAAATCCTGCAACTGTTCTTCATACACTTTAGTCTTCAGGCTTTTAATTATCTTAGTTTCTCTTCTTTGCGCTTTTTCCAAAGTCTCAACATCTTTTTTGTAATGCGGTGACCAAAACTGGATGCAGACCTAACAATTATTCATTTAGTGACCATTCAAAGTTACAATGGTCCTGAAAAAAGTGATTTAGGGCCAGTGCTCACACAGTATCCCCAAGGTCATACGATGAGAATTTGGGTGCCTGGCAACCTGCAGTCATTCATGATGGTTGCAGCATCCTGGGGTCATGTGACCACCCTTCTGACAGGCAAAGTCAATGGGAGAGGCCCGATTAGCTTAGCAACTGTGTGATTCATTTAACAACTGCAGCGATTCCCTTAACAACCCCGGCAAAAGGACTACCTGTATTTGTATTTCTGCAGTTCTCTCAGGATGACTTGAGAGTCGACAACATAAATACTGGCTATACAAACAAACAACAAACAGACAACCCCAAATTTTTTTTTTCAAAGAAGTGCAAAAGTGCTAAGTTGGAATTCTGCAAAGCACCAGTAAGACCAGAGCGCAGAGGATTAACCATAGAATCATAGGGCTGCAAGGGACCTTGGAGGTGTTTTAGCCCAACCCCTGCCCAGTTTGGGCACTCGGTCTCTAAAAAGTTCACCATCACTGGACTAGGCAATTGTCAGGCAAAAGAACTGGTGGTGTGGGAAACATTTCAGAAAAAGTCCCACTTTGTTTTGGGGAGTAAAAGGAAAGGAGGGGAGAAAAACTTTCAGTCTTCCAAGAGTTTGTTAATGTAACTACAGTAAAGACAGAATGACTGTTTGATGTACTTTTTGCCTGGACTATCTCGAAGGGCTGACAGATATGGAAGAACATAGAGTAGAACAGAGTTGGAAAGGACCTTGGAGGTCATCTAGTCCAACCCCCTGCATAAGCAGGAGAATCTACACCATTTCAGACATGTGGCTCTCCAGTTTCTTCTTGAAAGCCTCCAGTGTTGGGGCACCCACAACTTCTGAAGGCAACCCATACCACTGGTTGATTATTCTCACCTTAGGAAATTTCTCCTCAGTTAACATGAGTGCATTTGTAAATAAAACAACAACTTTAAACAATGTTTATTTGCTTACTTATTTATTTACTTATTCTGCACCTGAAGACAGAACAAGAAGCAATGGATGGAAACTAATCAAGGAGAGAAGCAACCTAGAATGAAGGGGAAATTTCCTGATAGTGAGAGCAATCAACTTGTTCTGTACCAGCCTGCTACCGGCCCTGCAGAAAAGGCAGGGACAACCCCTTTACAAACGGCAAGAGGCTGGAATTAAGCCTGCCAAATTTATTAACATAAAACAGAGCAAAACAAGACACCAACCATGAAACAGGAGCTATGAAACAGGAACTATTCAAGCGGTTGCCTTCAGCAAACCAGCCCTCCCACGCATTCCCCTTTTATACAGTTCAGGGCGTGGCTTCTCTCTGCCTCCTTCTGAGGTGCCCCATTGCCTTCCTCTGTTTACTCCTGATTGACTGCCTCCTGCATCGGGCGTCCTTGAACAGGGCCAGCTGTGGGTCATCTTCATCCACGCTGTCAGGCTCACACAGCTGGGTCTGCGTCGTGACCAGGTGGGAGGGGCCTGGCTGAGGGCTCTCATCAGCAAGCTCTCCAACTGCCTCAGCAAGCTCTTCAACACCCCCCTCCTCCTCTGAGTCGTCCGACCCAACTGCCGAACCCACAGGCTGACCCTGAATCACAACACAACTAGTGGAACAGCTTGCCTTCAGAAGTTGTGGGTGCTCCATCACTGGAGGCTTTTAAGAAGAGACTGGAGAGCCATTTGACCAGAATGGTATAGGGTCGCCTGCTTGAGCATGGGGTTGGACTAGAAGACCTCCAAGGTCCCTTCCAATTCTGTTATTCTGTCCTGTTATTCTGTTATTCTTTCTAAGTTCATGTATCCATCACAACAAGCTCAAAGAAAGTCTGGAATGGTATAGGACAGTGATGGCGTTCCTTTTAGAGACCGAGTGCGCAAACTGCAACCCAAAACCCACTTATGTATCATCGGGTGCCGGGTGGGCGTGGCCCATTGGGTGGGTGTGACCCATTGGGTGGGCGTGGCTGCAGTGGTAACGGCAGACTGGGTGGGACTAAAAAGTTCAATCAATCAATTCCAACTTTGCGAGATCTTTTTTTTCCCTGCGAGAAGTTGAAATTGATTGATTGAACCTTTTTTATTTTTTGCACACGGCGGCGGAGGCCTACAGTGAAAAGGTTTTATAACACCCGGCTGAAGGCCTAGGACTGGGGCATTGACATGCGTGCCCACAGAGAGGGCTCTGTCTGCCATCTGTGGCATGCATGCCATAGGTTCGCCACCACGGGTATAGGATCTCCTGCTATGGGCAGAGGGTTCGACTGGAAGATCTCCAAGGTCCCTTCCAACCTTGTTATCCTATGTTCTATATTGCACTAGATTTATAAGGCCACCCAACTCCGATAAGGTGGCTCTGGATGGTGTACAGCACATTTATCCATAAAAGGCCAAGAAGCCTATTCCATGAATTTGTGAACAACAAAACAAGCAACCCTCCTGAACAATGCGGAACACACTCTGCAAAAGTTTACCTTTACTGCCATTAAGGATTAAAATGTGAATTTTACTTCCCCCCTTCTCTCCACGCCAGGAGAACCTAAAGCCAACAGCCCATGGATTTTGCTCTCCCAACAAATCATCCCTTTCAGCATTACATAAAATTAGTGGATGCACCATCTTTCTGTCACCTGAAGAAAGGATGGTCGTGCAGCATCCGAGAGGCACCGTGCAAGTTCATTCTGTATTATAAATGTCTTTATACAGATCTGTCTTGATCTCAACACTGAGGCGATAACCAGAGTTTCGCACCATTAGTTCTGCAGAGGCCCCGTTAATACACAGTCTGCAAACTGGTGAAGGCAGGACTTTTTTTTTAAGTCCTTCTCACTTTTTTCAAAGCTACCTTTTTAAAATGCAAAGACACCGCTCAACGGTCAGGGAATGTTGACATTCCAACAACCCTTATATTACAAGCTGTAACTGTAGACCAGGCAGTTCTGTTCTCCGTTGACTAGCAGTGATTAAACTATGGGGCAGGCATTATTATTTGTTAAGCTCTTTATATTTCCAAGTCCAGCTTTCCATTTGATGCATACTAGATACAAGGGAGACAGGCCATTAAAACATTCAAACCAGCCGCTTTTCAGGGGATGGAGGTGTGGAATTTATGCCTCTTTTTTAACGCATACAAAGTTAAGGATGTGTCTCCATCTATATCTGGTTCATTAGGCATGCTCACATCAATATATGCATATTTTGAGAAGCTAATTTTAACATTTTGCTTACAAAGAACAGGGAAAGGGAAGGGAGAGGAAAAAAAGAGAAAGGGATAAGCTTTTTTCTTCTTCTCAGATAAGGTTAGAATGCAGAGGAAGTTCTCCAATGAATCTGGCTTCTATTGTCAAAGCTGAAGTGAAAAATACAGGAATATTTAGTCACAGTTCTTCTAGTGGCCAATCCAAGTTACAACGGCACGGAAAAAAGTGACTTACGACCGTTTTTCACACTTATGACTGTTGCCATAACCCCAGGGTCACATGATCAAAATTCGGGCGCTTTTGGCAACTGGCTCCTATTTATGACGACTGCAGTGTCCCGGGGTTCGTGTGATCCCCTTTTGCAACCTTCTAACAAACGAAGTCAATGGGGAAGCCAGATTCGCTTAACAACCATTTTACTAACTTAGTAACTGCAGTGATTCACTTAACAACTGTGGCAAGGAAGGTCGTAAAATGGGAGAAAATTCACTTAACAATCATCTTTTGTTTGCATATTTTAGATTATGTTTGTTTGTATTTTTATACCCTGTATTCAGCTCTGGGAAGTCGGGGAGGTGGGAGGGGAGGGTGGAGAGGGGTTGGGGAGAGGGGAGGGGGAGGAGGGGGTTGTTTGTATTCAAAAATGTATTGTAAAACCTTTCAATAAAAAAAACAATCATCTTTCTTGACAACGGAAATTTTGGGCTCAACTGAGGCAGGTTAGATTGAGGAACTACCTGTACACTGAATTCTTCAGAGGTAGCCAAGGAAGCAGCTGGAGGGAGAGAGGGATACCTATACATCCAATACTGGAGTCAGCATACCTATTAAATATCAGCCGGTAAGAAATATCACCCCCAAAATGCCATTCCCTCCTTCTAATGTTCTGAGAGATTACTCATCAAGCATGGTTAAAAGAGAAAGCTAGATTGGAGGGATTGTTTGCCTGTTTACGTAAAAACATAGAAAAAAGTTAGCAGAAAAAGACCCAGAGGAGCATCGAGTCTGCCCTTTGAATTTTTGTTTTGTTTTGTTATTCATTTTTTATTTTTTAACTATTGTTTTTTATTTTATTTTTATTATTTTTTAATTTCTTTCTTTATTTTAAATTTTTTTGTTGGATGATAGATATGTGTTTATCCCAAGCATGGTTTAAACTCAGTTACTGCCGATTGACCCTGTAACTCCACTGGAATTTGATTTCAAATTTCCGCTACTCTTTCTGTGCAGTCGAAACTTTGAACATTAGTTCTCAATTACTTCCCTCCTGTCAGTCTGAGGTTATGCCCCTTGATTTTTTTTCCTTAGCTTTTTAATACAGGTAGTCCTTCACTTACAACCACAATTGAGTCCAAAATTGATGTTGCTAACTGAGTCATTTGCCCCATTTTATGACCTCTCTTGCCACAGTTGTTAAGTGAACCACAGCAGTTTTTAAGTTAGTAACGAGGTTGGTAAGCGAATCTGGCTTCTCCATTGATTTTGCTGGTCAGAAAGTTACAAAAGTTAATCACGTGACTCCAGGACCCTTGCCAAGTGTCTGAATTCTGTTCACATGACCACGAGGACGCCGCAATGGTCGTAAATGTGAAAAAAAGGTCACAAGTCCCTTTTTTCAGCGCTGTTGTAACTTCAAATGGTCACCAAATGAATGGTTGTGAAGTTGAGGACTACCTATATTCTTAAAACTCACATACACATCTGTATACTACTAAAAACTCTTGTGTTTGTTTGACTGTTTGTAACCTTCAGTTGGGTGAAACAGTGCGGCACAGGGCAACAATTTTTGAATCAGCATACCTCCAATGGGCTAACTTACAGAAAGTGTCCAAAATCTGGGACCGCTGACTCCTGTGGTAATGAAATTTGGCAAAGTTGTGGTCACTTCAGTCCTGCTACCCTGCTACCCTGCTGTGGCCAGCTGTGGTTATGTGATATCCATCTGCAAACATGCCCTGCCAGGGGAAGCCGGCAAGAAGTCAGACGTTGCTTCATCTCCCATTGCTTTTTTATTCGCTGGTAGTCATTCTATTTCTCGGTTTGTTGTTGTTGTTGTTGTTAGTTGCGAAGTCGTGTCCGACCCATCGCGACCCTATGGACAATGTTCCTCCAGGCTTTCCTGTCCTCTGCCAACTTCTGGAGTCCATTTAAGCTCACGCCTACTGCTTCAGTGACTCCATCCAGCCACCTCATTCTCTGTCGTCCCCTTCTTCTATTGCCCTCAATCTTTCCCAGCATTAGGCTCTTCTCCAGTGAGTCCTTCCTCCTCATTAGGTGGCCAAAGTATTTGAGTTTTAGCTTCAGGATCTGGCCTTCTAAAGAGCAGTCAGGGTTGATCTCCTCTAGGACTGACCGGTTTGATCGCCTTGCAGTCCAAGGGACTCGCAGGAGTCTTCTCCAGCACCAGAGTTCAAAGGCCTCAATTCTTTGGCGCTCAGCCTTTCTTATGCTCCAGCTTTCACTGCCATACATTGCAACTGGGAAGACCATAGCCTTGACTATACGCACTTTTGTTGACAGGGTGATGTCTCTGCTTTTTAGTGTGCTGTCTAGATTTGCCATGGCTTTCCTCCCGAGGAGCAAGCGTCTTTTAATTTCTTGACTACAGTCCCCATCTGCAATGATCTTGGAGCCCAGGAAAATAAAATCTGTCACTACTTCCATTTCTTCCCCATCTATTTGCCAGGAATTGAGAGGGCCGGATGCCATGATCTTGGTTTTCTTAATGTTTAGTTTCAACCCAACTTTTGCACTCTCCTTCTTCACTCGCAACAAGAGACTCTTCAGTTCCTCTTCACTTTCTGCCATTAGAGTGGTATCATATGCATATCTTAGGTTGTTGATATTTCTTCCAGCAATCTTAATTCCAACTTTTGATTCATCTAGCCCTGCCTTTCTCATGATGTGCTCTGCATATAAGTTAAATAGGCAAGGCGACAGTATACAGCCTTGCCGGACTCCTTTCCCAATTTGGAACCAATCAGTGGTTCCGTGTCCAGTTCTCACTGTTGCTTCTTGGCCCGCATATAGGTTTCTCAAGAGACAAATAAGATGTTCTGGTACTCCCATCTCTTTAAGAACTTGCCACAGTTTGTTATGATCCACACAATCAAAGGCTTTAGCATAGTCAATGAAGCAGAAGTAGATGTTTTTCTGGAACTCTCTAGCTTTCTCCATGATCCAGCGTATGTTGGCTATTTGATCTCTAGTTCCTCTGCCTCTTCGAAATCCTGCCTGTACTTCTGGTAGTTCTCGATCCACATACTGCTGGAGTCTAGCTTGTAGGATTTTAAGCATAACTTTACTAGCATGAGAAATGAGTGCAATGGTGCGATAGTTTGAACATTCTTTGGCACTGCCTTTCTTTGGAATTGGAATGTAAACTGATCTTTTCCAATCCTGTGGCCACTGTTGAGTTTTCCAAATTTGCTGGCAAATTGAGTGTAGCACTTTTACTGCATCGTCTTTTAAGATTTTGAATAGCTCAGCTGGAATACTGTCACCTCCACTAGCTTTGTTGTTGCTCAGCTTTTCTAAGGCCCACTTCACTTCACATTCTAGGATGTCTGGCTCGAGGTCAGTGACCACCTCATTGTGATTATCAGGGACGTTAAGCTCATTCTTGTATAGTTCTTCAGTGTAATTTTGCCACCTCTTCTTAATCTCTTCTGCCTCTGTTAGGTCCCTGCCATTTTGGTCCTTTATCATGCCCATTTTTGCATTGAACGTTCCCTTCATCTCTCCAATTTTCTTGAAAAGATCTCTGGTCCTCCCTATTCTATTGTTTTCTTCTATTTCTTTGCACTGTTCATTTAAGAAGGCATTCTTATCTCTTCTAGCTATTCTCTGGAATTCTGCATTCAATTGGGCATATCTTTCTTTTTCTCCCTTGCCTTTTGCTTCCCTCCTTTCCTCAGCTATTTGCAAAGCTTCCTCAGACAGCCATTTTGCTTTCTTGCATTTCTTTTTCTTTGGGATGGTTTTGGTTGCTACCTCTTGTACAATGTTGCGAACCTCTGTCCATAGTTCTTCAGGCACTCTGTCTATCAGATCTAATTCCTTAAATCTATTTGTCACCTCTACTGTATATTCAATGGGGATATGATTTAATTCATACCTGACTGGCCTGGTGCTTTTCCCTACTTTCTTCAGTTTAAGCCTAAACTTTGCAACAAGAAGCTCATGGTCTGAGCCACAGTCAGCTCCTGGTCTTGTTTTTACTGACTGTATAGAGCTTCTCCATCTTTGGCTGCAGAGCATATAGTCAATCTGATTTCTATGTTGACCGTCTGGTGATGTCCATGTATAGAGCCGTCTCTTGGGTTGTTGGAAAAGAGTGTTTGCTATGACCATCGTATTCTCTTGACAAAATTCTATCAGCCTGTGCCCTGCTTCATTTTGTACTCCAAGGCCAAACTTGCCTGTTATTCTGGTTATCTTTTGGCTTCCTACTTTAGCATTCCAATCCCCCATGATGATAAGGACATCATTTTTTGGTGTTAGTTCTATAAGGTGCTGTAGGGCTTCATAGAACCGGTCAATTTCATCCTCTTCAGCACCGGTGGTTGGGGCATAGACTTGGACTACTGTGATATTGAATGGTTTGCCTTGGATTCGAACTGAGATCATTCTGTCATTTTGAGGATTGTATCCCAGTATTGCTTTTCCTACTCTTTTATTGACTATGAAGGCTACTCCATTTCTTCTGAGGGATTCTTGCCCGCAGTAGTATACCTGATGGTCATCTGAATTAAATTCACCCATTCCTGTCCATTTTAGTTCGCTGATACCTAAGATGTCGATGTTCAGTCTTGTCATCTCTTGTTTGACCACGTCCAGCTTGCCTTGATTCATGGATCTTACATTCCAGGTTCCTATGGAGAAAAAATCTTTACAGCATCGGACTTTCCTTTCACCACCAGACATATCCACAGCTGAGCGTCCTTTCGGCTTTGGCCCAGTCGCTTCATTCTTTCTGGCGCTACTAGTACTAGCCCTCTGCTCTTCCCCAGTAGCATATTGGACGCCTTCTGACCTGAGGGGCTCATCTTCCAGCGTCATATCGTTTTGCCTTTTGGTACTGTCCATAGGGTTTTCATGGCAAAGATACTGGAGTGGGTTGCCATTTCCTTCTCCAGTGGATCACGTTTTGTCAGAACTCTCTGCTATGACCTTTCCGTCTTGGGTGGCCCTGCACGGCATAGCTCATAGCTTCATTGAATTACACAAGCCCCTTCGCCACGACAAAGGAAATTTCTCTGAAACAATGACACAACTGGTCACGATAAAAGGTGTCCCTGAGGATATTATTCCGCTAGCCGTGACTGACTTTAGGAGGGGGTGCTCATTTCTGTTTCTTAAGCCTAAGAGCCAGTATTGACCGGAGATGTTTCCATCGTCATGTGGCCAGCATAACATCATGTTGCAGCACAAAAAGGATGCACACTGAAACATGGAACACTGTTACCTTCTTGCATGCTTTTACATGTAGCAATTATTCATCTACTTGCACTTACACGCCTTTGAACTGCTAGGTTGACAGGAGTTGGGACAAGTGACGGGAGCTCACTCTGTCTCATGGCACTTGGGTCTCAAACTGTCAAGCTATAAACCTCTAATGCAGGGGTCTTCAAACTTGGCCCTTTTTTGACTTGTGGACTTCAACTCCCAGAATTCCTCAGCCAGCATGCCTGGCTGAGGAATTCTGGGAGTTGAAGTCCACAAGTCATAAATGGGCCAAGTTTGAAGAAGCTCTAATGGTCTAAGACTCAGCATCTTCACCACTGAGCCACTGTGTCCCTAACTAGTCAATAAAATGTCGACCTTAATAATCTTACGCATGTCCTAATAACCAGATTACATTTCAAACCCATCAGCAATATAGCAGTGAGCATTTTTCTTCCTTTTCCTTGATATTTTTAAAATTATCCATGCTGACTCATTCAAATGGAGACAAAAATGTAGCAAGGGAGTATCAACATTGGGATGAATTAATACGGCAGCAAAGAATAAGCAGCATTACTGTATGAGTGGGGTATAGAACAAAATAATGAGGACCCTCAAAGTCGGCAACCTATTGAATTTGGAGATGAAATGCAGGAAGTGTTAGGCAGACTTTGCTGTGCTCAAACTCTGTTGGCTACAAAATTATTTTGTGATACGAAAAATTGGAAGCAGAGAAACCCACCGGGTTTCTATTCTCCACATTATATTTTGAATATATAAAATCTACCAGTCTCTGGGTCTTTCATTGTACTATTTTCCCTCCAAAGCTCTGCAGCTTTCTTCGCTTCCCACACTCCCATTCAATCCCAGAATAATTTAACAAGAGAAAATTCCTGCCATGGGGATTTTTCAGCAAAATAATGTCCTGCCCCTGAACAATCAGTGGAAAATGACTTCTTTTTCTAGATACAATGTAAATTCAGAAAGATCGTTTTTCTTCTCCCGAGTTTGGTGGAAAATGTCAAAATACACTTGTGTTTTCTGACATTTACTTTTCTCTTAATAAATTTTTTTTTCTCGTACTCTGAAAATCCTCAATATCTCAGGTTCAACCCGGAGCAACAGATATTCTCTTGTACTAAAACTCAACTCTTCAAGGATGCTATCCAAGGACCTCAACACTCCTTGGCGACCCTGAATGGGATATTTTAATTTTTTTCTACCACATGGTGGGTTCCTTCCAGGTGTCTGAGAGCAGCACTTAAGCTATCTTGCATGGTTGAAACCTGCAGTGGTAGGTAAGGCACTGATGGAAGTGTTCTGTACCAGCCTGCTACCGGCCCTGCAGAAAAGGCAGGGACAACCCCTTTTACAAGAAGGCAAGAGGCTGGAACTAAGCCTGCCAAATTTATGGACACAAAAGCAAACAGAACAAGACACGAACCATGAAACAGGAGCTATTCAAGCGGTTGCCTTCAGCAAACCAGCCCTCCCACGCATTCCCCTTTTATACAGTTCAGGGCGTGGCTTCTCTCTGCCTCCTTCCGAGGTGCCCCATTGCCTTCCTCTGTTTACTCCTGATTGACTGCCTCCTGCGTTGGGCGTCCTTGAACAGGGCCAGCTGTGGGTCATCTTCATCCACGCTGTCAGGCTCACACAGCTGGGTCTGCGTCGTGACCAGGTGGGAGGGGCCTGGCTGAGGGCTCTCATCAGCAAGCTCTCCAACCCCCTCAGCAACCTCTCCAACACCCCCCTCCTCCTCCTCCTCTGAATCGTCCGACCCAACTGCCGAACCCACAGGCTGACCCTGAATCACAACCGGAAGTGGGTGAAGCTACCTTATGAATACAGTATAAGTGGACCTGCTTTTTCCCCACAATTTTGGGCTCCATTGTGGTCGTAAGTCAGCAAATGATGTTCAGCAAATAGACTGCTATGATTTCAGGATTTCTACAAGCTTTTAAAAAAAGATTGATACTACAAGCTCCAGACTTTCCATTCTTACTGTACCCTACATGACACAAAACAATCAAAACTTTTTTCTCACAATAAATTCACCCACGGTTAACTGGACATTTACTAGACATGTCTCCTGGGTCTAAAAAGCATTAAGCATAGGTTAAAAGCATGTGGACTGAGTTCACACAACACTCTAGAAAAAAATATGCTTCACAGATTTGGGGTTGCAGTACAGTTGTGTAGCAGGCAGTTTTTCTGGATGCTTCAGCCACGTCAGAAAACTTGATTGCGTTCACTGAATAGCTAATGCAAATTAAAATTTCCACTTTAACCAGGAACATATAACAAACTTCCATTACT
The DNA here is from genome assembly GCF_964194415.1 of Vipera berus. Lineage (NCBI taxonomy): Eukaryota > Metazoa > Chordata > Lepidosauria > Squamata > Viperidae > Vipera > Vipera berus. The sequence continues at coordinate 4,757,223 of NC_138215.1, read as the reverse complement.
CTAATTCAGAAAATTCAGTGGAGATAGCTAATGGCCATAAAAGTAGATAATGGTGACAGGCTCACAAATACCATGCAAAGCAGTTGTGTGATTTATTTCATTTTGGCTTTGCAGGACAAGGGAACCGAGTTGTTCTAGCTGATAACCTGTAGAGGAGTTTTGGGGGGAGGGGGTTGTCTGTGAGGGGTCAAAAGAGTCAAGATAGAGGAAGCAGCGTTACAGTCACCAAACTGTCCTAAAAGGCCACTGCATGGTGGAGAAGGGGTTGGAATGCAGTATTGTAGGCTACATCTGCCGACAGCCAGCAGTTTGATCCTGACCGGCTCAAACTTGTCTCAGCCTTCCATCCTTTTAAGGTCAGTAAAATGAGGACCCAGATTGTTGGGGGCAATTTCCTGACTCTGTAAACCGCCTAGAGAGGGGCTGCAAAGCACTATGAAGCGGTATATAAGCCTAAGTGTTGTTATTATTTGGATTGAGCTCTACCCTATCCCATACTACAATTAGGATCATATTGTGTCAAATTTGCAACCTTTGAGTTAATAGTGATAGTTGATGGATTCCCCACCCCAAAAAGGAGTACGTTAGTATAAGTCCCTTCTGTAGGAGTTAAGCCCAAAGATTTTTTTAGAACACCAAGGTTCACATCATCTGAACAATCAGGAAGCACACAATACCCCAGTCAAGGAACAACCAACTCAGACGAACAAGCTAACAGTAAACAACAGCCCAAATGAGGAACCATAAAGTCCACTCCACCAACCATGGTAGGGCAAGCTACTAGTACAGTATATAAAATGAGAGCAAACCCCACTCCCTTCTAGCACTGATGATATTACCTAGTTGGGTAATGAAACGTCTGCAAGAAACAACCGTGCTCAGAGAACACCAAGGACCCTGTAATCCTCCTCCTCCTCCTCCTCCTCCTCATACCACACTCCATTCTAGCACTGATGATGTTACCTAGTTGGGTAATGAAACGTCTGCAAGAAAACAAGCAAGCTCAGAGAGCACCAAGGATCCCACAAAAAAGCTTTCATTTCCCTTCATGGGCCCTGACCTGGTAGGCTGCTATTGAATCCAAAATGATGCCTGAGGGAAAAAAAAGTCTGAGGAGTTTTTTTTTTTGTTCTGTTATAAGCAGCATCTTGAAGTCCTTCCTTGTGATTGCAACTTTCTCTCTCCCCCTCCCTCCCTCCCTCTCTCTCTCTCTTTCTCTACCTACCTACCTACCTACCTACCTACCTACCTACCTACCTACTGAACTTATATGCCACCCATCTCCCTGAGGTGGATAGCATATAAAGGGCATATAAAGGATGACTCTTTAAAAGCTCAGGGCAAATCTGAGCTCAAAGCTAAGAATGGTGGAGAGGCTACCTGAAAAGTCCCAGAGCTGTAGGCAAAAAAAAAAAAGTGACGTGGTCTTGTTCGCACAGTCAACAAGAGTTAGCTCATTTCATGTGTATCAGATCCACCAGCTTCGGCTTGGCATCTTGTCGGCGTTCCGCCATCAGTCAGGGAGGAGAGGGGGGGGGAACAAATGGGCAATAAACCCATATACCTTTATGATGGGAAATTGGGAAGGGGGAATTGGCAGCTGAAGAAGAAAGAACAGAGCAGTTTGGAATCCGGTTCACGCTGGCATCTTCAAGGCAGTTTGCCCTGAGAGTGGAATTTCACCAGCCAAACACCTCAGCATTTCTCATAACATCTCGGCGGTGGGAAACTGGCATGGGAATTTTAGATTCTGCTCGACTCTCCTGGAATCAGCATCTCTTAGCAAAAGTGCCTTTTCACTTCAGATGGAGTCGAGAGTTTTATTTCCCTAAGGCAGGAGTGTCAAACTCGCCGTGTCACGTCATGTGTCGCAAAGTATCGCGACTTTTTTCCCCTTGCCGAAGCTGGGACGGGTGCGGCTTCTGCGTGACGCATCCGCCCCGCAGGCCAGCAGTTTGACACCCCTGCTCTAAGGGATCAGACTGGGGCAGGTCTGACATCAAGGCAGTTTCTGTATTGACTTTTGCAATGAAACCAGATGCATATAAATGGCAAGCCACACTGTTTCTCTGACAACATAAACAGGAGGGCTAGTTTGGCCTAGTGGTTAAGGCACCAAGTTAGAAACCAGGAGACAGTGAGTTGTAGTCTCGCCTTCTTCCACATAAATGACTCACTGCCTTGAGTTACTTATAAAGTAATAAAGATGGGATAAAAATCTAATAGAGAATTAAATATGTACTTATTTAATAAATAAAATATCAGGTTATTGTGGTAGGGAAAATAGGAGGAAGTAGTTAGATATGCTCGCCCCCTTGAGTTATTTATAAGAATAATAAAGACGGGATATAAATAAAAAATATTAATAATAAATATTTATTTCCCCACTGGCATCTGTCCAGCTCCTAGATCAGGGGTGTCAAACTAGAATGTGGCCAGATGCATCATGCAGAAGCTCCGCCCACCCTATTGCCGGCAATGGCAAAACCATCCTGATATGTGGCGCGACATCACGTGACGTCGTTTGACATGTCTGTCCTAGATGATTTTCATAGGAATCTTTGTCCCAAATTTCTTTGTTTGGCCCTTATCTTACCAACCTCCAGAAGACATCCAAGATGGTAGGTGGGTTGGTAAGTGGGTAGGTAGACAGATAATAGGTAACAGAAGAAAAGAATCAATTCTTAAAAACACATTTAAACCAATAAATTTGTATTGATTTAAGAGGAAAAGGCAACAAAACACTCTCAGCACAATCCCCAAATTACCAAGCAGAGACAGGCATAAAATATATTGCTACTGGACTGTAGTTTTTAAAAAGTTACTTAGCCAATTGACCTTTTTTCCCATTTTCTTGACTTTAAAGGAGAGCCCAGGGAGATTTTAAAATAAGTGAATCACTCTGAATGCAGGGATGAAGAACATTTTCCTTTTGTCTTAGGAGGTCACCATTTTGTAGGTGCTTCTAGGGCTGATTTTCCTACCCGTCCTAAATATTTCAATGTCTGCCCAAAATCTCATGTCTGGTGAGCATAATTGGAGCCCTCTTTTCTGCCTTTTCTTTGTTCCCATCTGGGTTTGTTCTCTCCGCCAGCTTTACCGTTTTATTTTTGTTGCTAATGCTTTGTGTGATTTTTCTTGTTTAAATTAAAAAAAAAAAAACAATTTGTAAGCTGCTGGGAGTGAGATGGCAGACGCTACTGCTGATGATACAATTTTTTTCAGATTTTTTTTTAAAAAGTTATGCCATCATTTTTATTTCTTGCTAGACCACCCATGACCAGTTGGATCATCGTTTCAAGAGATATTTCATTACCTAAATAGAGACATTGCAAAAAATCAGTGCGAATGGGAATGACTTCTGATTTCCCACTGGCTTCCCCATGGTTGCTGCCTGTGAGAAGCTTGGAGGTTCTTCTTGTCAGCTGACCCACAGAAGTACTTGCCACTTTGCTGGGGGAGTGGGAAGAAAGGGAGGTGTGGACCACAAGGAAAACTGCACCCTACTCCCCTTCCTGGCATGTCCCCATGGGCCCTCTTCCTCTAGTGAGGAAGAAGGCTCACCTGTCAACCACTGGAGTCCCCCAGCCAGCCCTACCTTGCCAGCAGGCATCTGAGTTACTGCCTCCACCTTCACTCACCACCCACTGCCAGTAAAAAGATTTCAGATGTCAGCCTTGGTTTCAAAGCAGCCAATTGCTACTCACCTGTCAGGCCTTGCTGCCAGCCGATTGGGTGCAGGGGCCAAAGGGAGGTGGGAATGAGGGCAGGCATGTGGCCCCTTCTCATGTTCCTTTGCACCATGCAACCTACGGGTTTTGGGGAAGTATAGTTGGAAGGTGCGGTGGTGCTGAAGCAGCCACGACTTCCCCAGATTTCATTCCCACAAGAGTTATGGGTCCCTGCATTCTGTAAGTTAGTTCATTTGGTTCAATAATTGTTGCCCCGTATCTTCCCCTTTTGCCCAATTGAAGGTTACAAACAAACAGATGTGATAGCTTTAGTAGAACATAGCTTTCAATTCGGGACATCTTCAAGCAGAACAGGGCACCAACAGATGCTATGGCAGCTGCAGGCCCTTTCTTGTTCCCGAATTGATTGGACGTTGGCTCTCATCTTATTCTTTAGTCCTACGTTCATAGGAACAAAAAAAAAGTAAAAAAATAGGCTCTGAGTAAATGCGAGCTTCTTTGTTTCGCTCTGCCAGTATAAAGAATCATTCAAGTGAGAAGAACATCTTGCCTGTGGTGGAGAGCACTTGCCATCGCTAACCTTCAGAAAATCAAGCTCAGTTTGTTAGAGGAATTCTTTTCCCATAAACAGAGATTTCCCCCAAAATCTCGGAGGGACAGAAGCAAAAGAACAACGGCTGCGCCTGGCCAAATCCTCCGATGGGAACGAAAGCCCGTCTGATGCGCTCATTCATTAAATGGACATCTGGAAACAATAAACGGCCATAATCAACTCCAGAATCTCATGCCCAGAGCACAGCGATGGATGGGCTGCCACGTTACGTGGACTTCTCAAAGGAAGTAATTTGAGGCTAATCGGCAGCCACGGGGAAGAAGTCCAATCCACCGTGGCGCAGGTGCATCACCAGTACAACTTCAGCCGCATGCACGAAAGCCTGGCTGAAAGACGAATTAATCACAAGGCGAGCAGGAGAATAAATGCCACGGACATTACACTGCAGAATGTGTTGGGCACTTCAAAGCTCTTTTGCAAGAATAAACAGCCGGGGTGATTTTTTTTCCTGGGTTTCTCAGCTGCAGTTTTGTCCCCCATTGGTATTCAGAACCAGAACTATCCCATAAATCTCCAGGTTGGAAGGAGCAGTGCAAGTTGATTACAAAAGGTGAGCGTGAACGCAAAGCGCAGCTATCGACTGCTTGACTCGCTAAGATGTGCTGCGTGGTGTTGGCTTGATGAAAGTGCTCTGGGCAATGTCTCACTTTGTTGGAAAAACATCTGCACGCTGTCTACATTCTGCCAGCTGTACCAAGTATGCAAATACCCTTCGTTTGCATAATTTATTCTGAGCTTCCAAGTCATCTCCTGCTTTCCTTAATGGACTGTTTGTTGCATAAATGTTAGAGCTGTTTTACCTGCCCGTCTAAAAGGAGGAACTTGGGGGAATCCAATCTAAACCAACTTTGCGATTGGGATCGGTATTTAGAACGAGGCACCACTTCTCTAATCTGTGCAAATATTATGACTTCTAAAAATATCTGGAAGGTTAGAGAGGGATGAACTAAAAGCAACATAATGGGAATCAGGTGGCTGTACAGAAATCCAGAAATCTTATTCATAAAGCATAGACACTCTCGACTAGAGTCTACAGCGCAAGGGAACATCAAGGTTATATGCTCACAGCTTCCATGCCACAGCTTCTCATAAAGCTCCTGAGCCTTAATGAAGAGAGAAAGTGTGCTGTAGTGGTTAGAATACCAGATTAACCCTGGAATAAATCACAACTGGCTCTATTCACACCACACATTAGGCTGTAAGACATGCTTTGCAGTGCTTAAAATAATATAACTGTATAACTGTAGATTAAGATCTCTTTTGAGTTGAGCGCAATTTCTGTGACCTCATGGAAAAGTCCATGCGATATCCTTGGCAAACAATACAGAAGAATTTTCTAGGGCGTCGGGAGTTTTTTTGAGGAAGGGGGGGCCATTTTATTTTATTTTTTTATTTATTTTAATTCCATTTATATCCCGCCCTTCTCCGAAGACTCAGGGCGGCTTACAAGCTTAGCAGTAGCCTTCATTCTATGTATATGCCTGCTTATTAGGGCTTTCACACACACCCCCAAGCGGCATTATTACAAAGTCAGCTTAATTGCCCCGAACAATCTGGGTCCTCATTTTACCTACCTCGGAAGGATGGAAGGCTGAGTCAACCTTGAGCCTGGTGGGATGCGAACCTGCACTAATTGCAGGCAGCTGGTGTTACTTAAGGAGGCATTAGCCCACTGCTCCACTAAGGCCATGCCAGTCTACCTTCCATGGCAGTTTCCCATCCATCTACAAGCCCAATCAAACCCTACTTAATTGTGTATCAATTAATGTAGACAATCTACCATTATGTAGCTGGAAGCTTCACATAACACGTGAAGCTAATACAGTCCCATCAGGTTCTGGCTTGGTGGGACATGTAAATCCTTACCCTAGTCTATCTCAGGGGTTACTTGTGAGGACAAAAAGGGGTGTGTCCCAGGCATGCTGGCTTGAATTTTTCTGAGAAAAAGGCAAGCTATTAAATATGATTGCCACCTTGAGTTATTTATACAAATAATAAAGGCAGAGTACAAATAAAATATATATACATACATATATACATACACATACACATACACATACACATACACACACACACACACACACACACACACACATATATAAAATTTGAGAAACATAAAATTATTTAACAGTGAAAACGAAAAAAAAGAAAGAAAAAAAGAATGAGCTTCATTTCAACACATGATTGTAATTTGTATATATTGGCCTGGGAATTTCAGGGTTCTGTGCAGGATCTTAGGCGTTCCTAGCACTGCACTCCTCTGGGTGGAGAGGTCTGACCTTGTTCCTGGGATCTGTTGGAACCACTCTCCCCAAGTGGGATCACAGCCCCAAGTGGTCCTACCACTACTGGGATCACTTTGGCCTTTACTTTCCACACCGTCTCAAGTTCCTCCTTTAGGCCCTGTTACTTCTTCACCTGCTCATCTTCCTTCTTCCTGCTGTTGCTGTAACTTGCCACTGCTACATCTATCACTTCTGCTTCTTTCTGGTCCTTGTCTACTGCCACAAGGTCTGGTTGATTGGCCAGTATCTGCCTGTCCATCTGGAGCTAAAAGTCCCACAGGACCTTAGCTTTCTTATTCTACATGACCTTTTTTGGGATCTTCCATCTGGATTTAGGAGAGTCTAGGCCAGAGATCCCCAACCTTTTGGGCACCAGGGACCGATTCCAGGGAGAAAGGTTTTTCCGCGGACTGGAGAGTTCGTGGTTTTGTGTGCTACCTGCATCCCACAGTTGGGGCTTTGGTTGTTTGTGTGGACCAGTTGGTGGCATGCCGTGGCCTGGTACCGATCCACAGGCCGGGGGTTGGAGACCCCTGGTCTAGCTCGTACTCTGTACAGATGTTCCTATACATTAGCTATTTGTTTGTTCTGTTCGGTAACAGCTGGATAGTGTAGTGCTTAAAGCATTGCCTTTGGTATAAGAGAACCTGGGTTCAAATCCTGGCTATTATCTACCTAAAGTCATAGGGGTCCTTAGGATAGTATCCCCTAACACCTCACCTGCCCACCTCAAAATATGACAATGAAATGAACTTAGGAGAGTCATGATCCCTCAGACTTCACTTGGATTAACAAGATCCACATTAGATGTTGAGGAACCAGGACAATCTTTATCTGATACAGATAAAGAAAATTGCATGGGGAGCCTTTGCTTGTAAGAAGGAAGATCCCAAATAAATTCATACCTGAGATAAAAGATAAAGTGAAAACAAAGATCCTCAGGAATGTCAATAGGATGCCTTGTGTTGACGCAGAACTGAATAGGCACAAGAGATGTCCTTGGTTTCCCTTTGTCCCAACCACCTCTTCTTTCAGGCAGCCGTGGTGCAGCTAGGTGGCTTCAAGCCAAAAAGTTGTGGTGTTGTGTGTGTTTTTTTCTAAGACAGAAAAATGGACCTAACAAGACACTCTTTCAAATACGGTCTTTGTGAACCTTGCTTTTCAAAATCAAAGCCCACGAACAGAAAGCAAAGGAATTGTGAAGTATAATAATACAGTAAGATGTTTATTACCTGACAGGGCTTTTTCAAAAGCTACCTGCTGAACTCCTGAAACCATCTGGCGGTTGATCCAATTACTCACCACCCACCTGTAATTGTTCCTCATACATTTCTTGTTAGCAGCGATGATAAGCATCTTTTGAACTTCCGGAGCTAGGAGACTGGCATTGTCTTGCAGCTTCCCCAATTTTTACAGGCAATCTGTTACATTTTGGCTTGCTTTGGAAGAGAGGCAAACTCCGGATGCCAGTTTTTAAAGCCTCATAATGCAAGGTAGAAAACAGAAGCCAGATACCTGAAGCTACATCCAACTTCCTGTTCACTAGGTCTGCCTAATAAAGAACAAAGGCAATTCTAACAGCAGCTAGAGAGGGTTTACAGATCGAAGAAAGCCTACTGAGCAGTGGCAAAAATCTGTATTTAAAAATGCCAAGTCAGAGTCTTTCTCCATCTCCAAAATACTAGGTCTGGGCAGATTTCCAGGGCAAGAGAAGAGAGAGGGGGAGAGGAAGATCTAATCTGTATTCATGGATTTTTCAGTGGTTATAAATTCTAGCTCCATTTATTAAGACTTAATTTGCAGTTGAGATAAGCCCCAGAACTGTTTTCAGAACTATTATTCAGCTTATTAGTCACTTTTCTCTTTTAAAACATTCTTGGTGTTTTCCTTCTACAAATTCCAGTTCTAGATAGCTGAGAGAAACCGAAGCCATCCAGATCTGGAAAAACGCACAGATCCTTCAAAGCACAACCTGGACAAAGTGTGCGTCAGGAAGTCATTAGCCCTGCTCCCATAACTCCCCGTGCCTGATTTTCTCCAGATGTGCTGAGTCAACGTTTCCCAGGATTCCCAGCTATTCTGCTAGCTCAGGGATAGGCAACCTTGGCTCTTTTATGACTCGTGGACTTCAACTCCCAGAATTCCTGAGCTCCGGCTAGCTGGAAACCCTTGGAACTTCAGCACCCTGGACAGCACCACGCTGGTGATGCCTGCTCTGTTTAAGCTTCAGTTCACAGTGGAGCAATGCCCATATTTCATAGACTTCTTCCAGCACTGCCTGAAGACTTTGCTTAAGCTAATAGGTATAATCAATCACCCAGGCCTGGAACAGGATGATCAGAGTCTCTGGTGCAACATACATTTAGGAGGAAGACAACAGGGAAATTTCAAGGACAGGACTCTCCCTTAGTGGTGATAGTAACAGAATAACAGAATACAAATTTGGAAGGGACCTCGGAGGTCTTCAACCCCCTGCTCAAGTAGGAAACCCTATTTCAGACAAACGGCTGTCCAATCTCTTCTTAAAAACCTCCAGCGATGGAGCACCCACAATTTTCTCTGTGAGATGTTGGGACTGAAGGGAAAAGAGACAAGCTGAGAGGCTGAAGCTTGCTGAAGTAATGAGAGGGCATTGAGAGACAAATGCATTCACGTGCACCCTTTATCTCCCTTATCGGTAAATGTGTGCATGAATGCTACACCTCATCCGAGAGAAGAGCTCTTTCTTTCAATTACAATAGTGAACATTGTTTCACTTTAATCAAACTGAATGGAAACCGGGCAGAAAAACATACGGCAGCTTTTTTATGCTCAGTGTTAGTTTCAAAGAGATAAACTCTAGATTTTGACAGGCGGGCTAACAAATAATGGTGGATAAAGAAGAGGAGAGGAGTAGAGTTAGGGATGCAGTTATACAGGTAGTCCTCAACTTACAACAGTTCATTTAGTGACCAAAAGCACTGAAAAAGTGACCTATGACCGTTTTTCTCATTCATGACAATTGCAGCATCCCCATGACCACGTGATCAAAATTTAGATGCTGGCCAACTGGCTCATATTTATGACGGTTGCCATGTCCCGGGGTCATGTGATCAACTTATGTGACCGTCTGACAAGCAAAGTCAATGGGGAAGCCAGATTCACTTAACCACCGTGTTACTAACTTAACTGCACTGATTCACTTAACAACTCTGACAAGAAAGCTCATAAAATGGGGCAAAATTCGCTTAACAAATGTCTCACTGAGCGACAGAAATGATGGACTCAATTAGGGTCATAAGTTGAGTACTACCTGTAGATCCATTGTCACTGCTCTGTTGCCCAGCAGTGTCAGGAACTGAAGGACAAAACTCCATGGAAGAACTTGAGGGGAAAGCAAAACCGAACAAATAACACTGTGAAAAGGATTCTGGGAAAGTGACCCAGCAACAAAGGTGAAAGGGTACAGGTAATCCTCCAGCTGCGATTACAACTGAGCTCAAAATATATGTTGCTAAGTGAGACATTTTTTGAGTCTGCCCCATTTTTACGACCTGTCTTGTCACAGTTGTTAAGTGAATCACTGCAGCTATTAAGTTAGTAACAGGGTTGTTAAGTGAATCTGGCTTCCCCATTGACTTTACTTGGCAGAGGGTCACAAAAGGGGATCACATGACCCTGGGACACTGCAACAGTCGTAAGTACATGCCAGTTGCCAAGCAGCTGAATTTTGATCATGTGACCATGGGAACGGTCCAATGGCCGTAAGTGTGAAGAAACCGTCATAAGTCACTATGGTCAGTGTCATTGTAACTTTGAACAGTCGCTAAATGAACTGTTGTTAGACAAGGACTGCCTGTACTAAATTACCCAAACTATTTAAAGAACTGCAAGGATCCCTCAAATATCTTTCTCCTTTTTCAGGTAAGGCCCATAATCCCACTTTACAAATTATGCTTTTTCAGTCTATGTCTCAAATATCCTAGATCCTCAACCAACGTCTGTTGTAGTGGAATTATGAGAGGTGTACTTCAACTATTGCTGCCAGAAAGGTGTCCTCCATCCTCACTAACAAGGGCAAAATCTATCATTATAATGAGCTCTCAAATGGTGCTACCTGATGTTAGCCTTGACTGATCTTATTTGGTTTCAGAAGCTGGACAGGATCAGGCTTGGATAGTTTTTCAAACAGGAGATATCCAAGGAATCCAGGACTCTAGGCAACATTAGGATGTAAAATACTGCAGAAGACCACAGCAATGTGATTTCGTGCTGTGGCTGAGAAATCCACATGCCTATTTTCATGAAGTCAGCAAAAATTAAGCTCAGTTTGAAGGAGACGTTGTCTTTTCAGCATGTGACCAATTGAACCTGTATGGTAAAGAGTCACCTGAATATTCTTAGTATCCATACAGAAGGGCTCTTACCCCATTCTTGTTGAAAGACTTGATGAAGATATTTACTCCAAAATTTGACGCTAAGCCCAGTCTGAATGATGGCTGCCACCATCCAGAGGCAGAATGCACCATTATTCCCTCACATTAGTGCAGGGGTGTCCAACTCAATTTCATTGAGGGCCGCATCAGCATTGCGGTTGCCCTCAGGGGGCAGGGTGGGTGTGGCCTGGGTGGGCGTGGCCTACTGGGGGGGCGTGGCCAGAGTGCGTATGGCCTACTGGGTGGGCGTGGCCAGCTCTACATCGTTTGCATCAAGGGTGCCTATGGGGGCCTGGGCAGGGGTGGGACAGATCTGAGGGTCTCTGGCAGAAGGAGGGTCTCTGGGCCAGGGCCAAGGCAGTGGGGGCTGTTCCCTCACTATTTCCAGGATGGCTTCGCGGGCCACATGAAACCACTTCGCGGGCCGGATCCGGGCCCCGGGCCTTGAGTTTGACATGTCTGCATTAGTGTGAAAGGAATAGAATACAATAGAACAGAACAGAATAGAGCTGGAAGGGACCTTGGAGGTCTTCCAGTCCAGCCCCCTGCTCAAGCAGGAGAACCTATACCATTTCAGATAAGTGACAGTCCAGTCTCTTCTTAAAAGCCTCCAGGGATGGAGCACCCACGATTTTTGGAGGCAGGCTGTTCCACTGGTCGATTGTTCTCACTGTCAGGAAGTTACTCTTTAATTCCAGGTTGTTTCTCTCCTTGATCAGTTTCCAACCATTGTTTCTTGTCCTTCCCTCTGGTGCTTTGGAGAATAACGTGACCCCTTCTTCTTTGTGGCAGCCTCTCAAATACTGGAACACTGCTATCATGTGTCACCCGTTTCTTCTTTTCTTTAGACTAGTCAAACCCAAGTCCTGAAGCTGTTCTTCATATGTTTTGGTCTCCAGGCCTTGGATCATCTTAGTTGCTCTTCTCTGGATTTTTTCCAAAGTCTCAACATCTTTTTTGTAGTATGGTGACCAAAATTGTTTGCAGTATTCCAGGTGTGGTCTTAGTAGGTTTTTATAAAGCGGTAGTAATACTAACACATGATCAAGGAGTTTGCCTTCACCATAAGATTTCATTGCTCATATCCTAGCACATATAACACCTTTAAGAAGCAAGATTTTTAAAATAATCTTATGCACACCAAACATGTCAGACGGTCTGGCTTAGAAATGCTGTCTGGAGCTCTTTCATCATAACTTAAGGGAAATATGGAATGTTAACCTAAATTTATTTTGCTTGGTTTGTCACATTTATATTCTGCTTTACCTCAGGAGTTCCAGGAGGCACCCATAGCCCTCCTTCTGCCATCGTTTTTCCAAAAATAACAATGCTGTAGGATAGGACAGGCTGAGAGAGAGAGAGAGAAAGAAGCAGACCCAAAGTCACAGAATGAGCTTCCATAATTAAGGGAAGTCCTGAAACTGGGGCATTCTTTAATATGGCTTCCAACCATTCACTAATTTGCACAAAACTAAAGATTATAGCTGTAAGCATTTACAAGGAATTGGCAGCCTATTCACCCCTATTTCTGAAATGTCCTTAGAGATTGGCAACTTCAGCCTAAAATCTCATGGCACCTATCTCAATATATCTAGCAGAAATTCTATCTTCTTAAGAAATGCCTGTGGAGATTCTTAATCATCCAGGTCATGATTGTCCCAATGGTGATTTTTCCAAAAGGCAACCAAACTGTTGTGGTGTTTTCTTTGAAAACATTTCACTTCTCATCCCAGAAGCTTCTTCAGTTCTGAAGAACAGTCAGAAGTCAGTTCTGAAGAAGCTTCTGGGATGAGAAGCGAAAAGGTTTCCAAGAAAGTATCAAGAAAGTCCAGTTGCCTTTTGGAAAAGCACCTTTGGGACATTTTTAAGAAACAGTTAAAGTCCAGCCAGAATCCCTACCCATAGATGCACACAGATGCATATTTTTAAGGTTGGCAGATACCTCTTCATATAATTTTTTTCAAATCCGTCAGGATGGACATTAAAGTGCCCAGACTCTGGTCCTCAGGAAATCAGCATTGGGTGTACATTCAGATTACATTTCACCCTCACCTTTGTTATGGTTATAGGTTTTTAAAATTTATAAAATTAGAGCTCTTCCTTCACCTAGGTCAGCAGGGGGGCAGAAGGAGTCAAGCTCTTATGACAAAGGGAACATAGAATTGCTGCATAAAGGACAGCATAAAAAAATGAAATTTGTCACTTTGCATAAATGTAGTTCTTTGGGATCCAACATGGTGGACCTAGATTAGTAGAAGCTAAGTGACTTCCAAGGATCTTTTTGAGAAGAGAAGGAATTGCTTCTCCAAGGAGCTTCATACTCATTCCAACTCATTCCAAGTTGGGACAATTCAAGACAAAATGGACAGGAACACCCACAGGGTTTCCAGTTCTGGACCGGATCTCAGGAAGGAGAAACTATTTGGCAGACCATCTAATACGGTGCACCCCAGAAAGGGGGAGGCAATGTCAGTGGCCTTGTGCAATTATCTTTTAATTTTAAAACACTCTTTTGCAAGATACTGCTTTTTATGGTCTAGTTAATTATCACACTTACGGAAACGAATTTAATGTGTAGTAAAATGACTTTACTATCAGCTGTTTCTTTCAGAGAGTGGGAAAAGGAGAGAGAGAGAAAGAGAGCCAGAGGAACAAGAGGCAAAGTAATTAAGGTAGAAATACATAAGTTTCCCCCTTTTCAGGTAGATGGTGCATAACACCTTCTTGTTCTGATCTGCAGGGGCATCCATTAGTTGTCAAGAGAGTAAGGATAGTGGGCAGGCTCTTGGGATTGAAGCCCCTCTCCCTTTTAATAGGCATTTCTTGTGCAGGTGGTCCTCAACTTAGGAGCTTTTAATGATGGTTCAAAATACGATGGTGCTGAAAAAGATGGCAATTGGAGAACTGAGGCAGCCACCCCCCATTTTTTGAATGTACATGTGTCATGCATGCAATGCTTCTCTCTCTCTCTCTCTCTCTCTCTCTCTCTCTCTCTCTCTCTCTCTCTCTCTCTCTCTCTCTCTCTCTCTCTCACACACACACACACACACACACACACACACACACACACACACACACTGAGGGTGCTTCTGATGAGAGAGATGTCCACTTCTCCCTTTTGCCCAGATTAGATAGCATGTTATTACTGGAATGAAGAGTCTAAACTGAGACCTTGCTCTTATGAGGTTCTACCTGGAGGGGCCTTTTCTCCCCCCACCCCCCCGAGGCATGGGAGTAATGGAAGGTGTAATGGTTGGTCAAAATTCTCCTCCCCAGGTTTTGAGCTGGAGGTGGAAGGGAACATCTCAAAATGTTTCCTTCCTTCCTTCCTTCCTTCCTTCCTTCCTTCCTTCCTTCCTTCCTTCCTTCCTTCCTTCCTTCCTTCCTCTTTTTCTTTTCTTTTCTTTCTTTCTTTCTTTCTTTCTTTCTTTCTTTCTTTCTTTCTTTCTTTCTTTCTTTCTTTCTTTCTTTCTTTCTTTCTTTTCTTCCTTCCTTCCTTCTTTTTTCTTTCTTTCTTTTTCCTTCACTTTTTTCCTTCCATTGTTTCTCCTTCCTTTTTTCCTGTTTCCCTTTTTCTTTCTTTCTTTTCTATTTCACCTTCCTTTTCCTTCCTTCCTTCCTTCCTTACTCTTTTTCTTTTCTTTCCTTCTTTCCTTCTTTCTTTCTTTTTCTTTCTTTCTTTCTTTCTATCTATCTTTCTTTCTTTTTTCTCTTTCCTTCCTTTTTTCTTTTTCTTTCTTCTTCCTTTTTCCTTCTTTACTTTTTTCCTTCCATTGTTTCTCCTTCCTTTTTTCCTTTTTTCCCCTTTTTCTTTCTTTCTTTTTCACCTTCCTTTTCCTTCCTTCCTTCCTTCCTTCCTTTCTTTCTTTTTCTTCCTTCCTTCCTTCCTTCCTTCCTTCCTTCCTTCCTTCCTTCCTTCCTTCCTTCCTTCCTTCTTTTTTTTCTTTCTTCTTCCTTTTCCCTTCTTTCCTTTTTTCTTCCTTTGTTTCTTTCTCCTTCCTTTTTTCCTGTTTCCCTCTATCTTTCTTTTCTTTCTGTTTTTCACCTTCCTTCCTTCCCTTTTCAGCACTCTATATTCACTCCAACGTCATCAGAGCCCGCGGCTGCTCCGATCCGCTCCTTTTGTCCTGTCAATGACCAGGAGCTGCACAGCAGCAGACGGCTTCATCGCCACACCGTGAACACCAAACTGCCATCAAGGGCAGCACTTGGCTCATTCAAGGTCTGCCAAAGTCGCTCAGAAGATCGGCAGCCAACGGTGACAAGTCATCAAAAGAGTGGGTTGACTGAGCCAGGCAGTCAGCAGAAGAGATGTGAACTTTGGGGCTAAACGGACTCGCTCATCTCTTTCACCGTCTCCAGCTACCACTGAGGCAGAATAACGGCCGCAGGGAGGGGGTCAGCAGAGGGGTCAGGATCCAGAGCCAGAGAAGGAAAACACCCCGGTTGTAAGGAGAGGAGACACCAGGTGGTCTTCCTTCCCACTCCAGGAGCCCTCCTGAATCAGGGTCACCAGGGCCCTGTGTGTCTCCTTCCATCCTTTCATAACTCGGGAGAAGGGCGGTATATAAAAACAAACAAATAAATAAATAAATAAATAACTACAGAGAGAATCAATAAAAAAGGACAGGGAGATTCTACAGAATATGAAGTCTACAAGTAGGAAGAGAAAAAAAAAATCAACTGGGAGGCAGGGCAGCAAGAACAGAGGATCACGCGGCCCAAAGCGAGAAGAAGTGAAACTCAAGCATCCTTTGCAGCAGCAAAATCTTTTGCCTTCCATGTGATGTTGTTGCACATGAAATACATTTAGTCCTCGCCTTACAGCCATTGGTTTAGTGACCATTCAAAGTTACATCTGAATATAACAATTCCCGTTACAGCTAGTCTGCTTACAACCACAATTGAGCCCAAAATTTATATGGCTCAGCGAAACAGTTGTTGAGTGAATTTTGCCCCATTTTACGACCTTTCTTGCCACAGTTGTTAAGTGAATCCCTGCAGCTGTGAAGTTAGTAACAGTGTTGTTAAGGGAATCTGGCTTCACCGTTGCTTGTCAGAAGGTCGCAAAAGGTGATCGCACAACCCTAGGACACTACAACCCGTCATAAATATGAGACAGTATAGCCAAGCCTCTGAATTTTGATCATGTGACCTTGGGGATGCTGTAGGTGTGAAAAAAGTCATGTCACTTTTTCAGTGCCGTTGTAACTTCGAACAGTCACTAAATGAACTATTGCAAGTCGAGGACCACCTGTATGGCCACCAGCTTCCCCAAAGTTTGGGACCTCAGCAATATGTCCCCTAAACCTGGGAATGGAAAGAAGCCGTCAAGAAATGGGTTGATAGGAAATATGCCAGCACTGTTCTATCAAAATTGAGCTGTTTTATGCATTTACTTTGCTTTTAGTGCTGAACATGCTACACTTAATTTTCTCAAAAAATGAAGGGGAATTGAACATCATTACATTATCGCCATCACCTTATTTATTTAATAAGCATCTTATAACCAGTTCTGGGCAGCTTACAATCAAAAGCTCAAATAACATACCAAACCACATCAAAACTACCCCTAGTCCTCAACTTACAAGAGTTCATTTAGTGACCATTCAAAATTACAGCAGCACTGAAAAAAGAGATTTGTAATTGGTTTTCACACTTACGACCCATTACGGCACCCCCACGATCAGAATTCAGGCTCTTGGCAACTGGCTCATATTTATGATGGTCTCAGCATCCTGGGGTTGCGTGATCCCTTTTGTGACCTTCCGATAAACAAAGTCAATGGAAAAGCCAGATTCACTTAACAACCATGTTATCAGCTTAACAACTGCGATGATCCACTTAACGACTCTGGCAAGAAAAGTCTTAAAATGGGGTAAAATTCGCTTAACAAATGTCTCCGTTAGCAACATAAATGTTGGGCTCAACTGTGGTCATAAGTCGAAGACTGTGGTATGTTGTTTGAACTTTTATTTATTTATTTTTTATTTATTTAATTTAATTTAATTTAATTTAATTTAATTTAATTTAATTTAATTTAATTTATTTATTTAATTGGATTTGTATACCGCCCTTTCCCGAAGGATTGTAAGCTGCCCAGAACTGGTTATAAGATGCTTATTAAATAAATAAAATGATGGCAATGATGTATTTAATCTTATAACCAGCTCTGGCTCCCAAGCAAAAGTTCCAAGAACATACAAAACCATATCAAAACTGTAAAACTAAACACATTAAAACATGAAAAGCAATAAAAACCTGGAAGATCATCATCGTTGAGGTAATTTTTGAATTCAGACACCATGTTTGCATCTCTATTGACTTTGGACATCATTTTTCTTTCCAGTGGGTAACTATGTGAACAAATCAATCTCCACAATTCCTGGGAGAGGGACTCTGGTTAAGTTTTATTTCAAAAAATCAATGGGATGGGCTGATGATATTTCAAAATGGGCAGCCCGCAAATGAAAACCTCTTTATCGATTGTTTAGAACACCTTAACTTCCCTCAGAATGCACATTTGCAAGCATATTTGAGGGAGCCAGATGCCAAAATAGGGGTAAATAAGGTTTATCCTTGCTTAATAGGAGACAACGGCCAATAAGTTGCAAAGTAGCACGATATTTTATTTATTTATTTGTTGCGTGTCTGTGCCGCCCTTCCCTTTTCGTGTTCTCTTTTCCTCCTCAATTATCGAAGACTTCTCAAAATGTGGGGCCCGATCATGTTTTTGCAGGATGTTCTATTTGTATCATTAGGAATAAATGTCAAGAACATTCTCCCTATTCATTACACATTTATCAAAGTGTAAAGAACATTCATTAAAATATCTGTCTAATAAAGCAGAAGAGAAGCAGAGGAATCTAGCTGTAGAAAAGATCCAATGAGGTTGTTCTTCGGAACAGTTAAGCTAAATCATACAATCACAAGGCTGGGAGGGACCTTGGAGGTCTTCTAGTCCAACCCCTAACCCTATAGTGTTCCAGACAAATGGCTGTCCAATCTTTTCTTAAAAACCTCCAGTGTCTGAAGGCAAGCCCTTCCACTGATTAATTGTTCTCACTGATGGGAAATTTTTCCTTAATTCTAGATTGGACCTGTCTTTAACAAGCATCCACCTGTTGCTTCTTGTCCTGTTCTCAGATGACTGAAAGGCGCTTTTTTTTTAAAGGCAACTGGGCTGTTTTTCCCCTGAGGAAGAAGAAATTTTGCTTCTCCTCCAGGAAGCTTCATCAGTTCTGGCAGTGTGGCGGGGCGATGGAAGGATTATTTCTGACAGGATGTGGGGGAGAAGATTGGAAGGATTATAGTAGTCATCTGGTCGTTGGCACTCTCTCTGAGAGCTCTTGAAGTCACTTGGGCATCTATCTACGGCCTCAGGGTCGCCTGAATCAGAGTGCAAATGGGGTTGGAACCGTCTTGGAACTGCGGAAAGGGCTGCGTTGTAGACAGGAGATAGGTGGTGTCTGATCCCTCCCCCTCCGTTGAGAAAGGGCTGCTCAGTGTTAACATAAATGGCCTTTTTTTTTTACCCGTCTTTCAAACCAACTGTCCTCTCCATCCAGAATGTGAACTTTGCTGCCTTTGATCTCAGGTGCTTTGCTCAAAGGCCCCATTCCAAAAGACCCAAATGAAATGTATCACGCTCCATCAGCTCATAGAAGCAACCTGAATCCATGTAAGTAGAATTTAATCTTTGCAGAAGAAAGCTCATCTAAAGATCAAGCTCATTGCTCGGAAGGGCATTTGAGTGTATCACGTCAGTTCTGTATGATTTTCAGTCGTTGCCAAATTATAATCAGTCCCGATTTAAGATGCTTATATTAATCGGTACATTTTGGGGACAAGAACATCTGTTCTCCTAGGCTTCTTTCCCATACTTTAAAGCTGCCATCAGAGTTTCTGCTCTGCATTTTTTTTCTTACAGATGTGCGGGGAAAAGGTCTTCTCACTGGCACCTTCCCAAGCCTGAAATACCCACCCACCTGGTCCTTTATTATCTTTCTGGTGCCAAGAAATGCCGTTTCTTTTTTTTTAAAAAAAAAAATCTCCCAGTCTTTTTAATATCATGAACTGCACAGGTGTTCTGGAAGCTGTTTCCATCATTCACGTTCTTTTTAAAAATATATATATTGTTATTGTTGTTAATTCTTTGTAAAAAAAAAAACTAATGTCCTGCAGTTCCATTTCTGGCTTATAACTTTTCCCATCTATCTTCGGCAGCGTTAAGCCTCACGTCGCTGGCAAGACCAAAGAAGCAGGAATGACGTGCATTTCAGCAAGGCCTCTTTAATGCTTGTCTGGGGTAAATGCAGAATTTCTCGGCGTCAATTAACTCACTAATAGGCTAAGGCAGGAAGGCAAAATCTCTCTGAAAGGCTTTTTCCTTGAGTTGCCATATCAGATCATTTTTCAACAGGCTGCTTTGCAGCCTCCCCGCATCCTTCTGCAATTACAGAGCAGCGACAGTTGACAAGATCTGAAGAAACTATGGGTTGGTCCCCCTTATTGTCTGGATCCTCATCCAAGGGTCTCCAGATGTTTTGGGGGGAGGCAACTCCTTTACTGCTCCCCTTAATGTTTTCAATTCCGTTAATACCAGAAGGGATGTTAGGGAAACACCTCTACCAGTTCGCCTTCCGATGAAAGACATTTGTGTTCAACCATGTCTCTCCTTGCAGCCATTTTATTTGGGTCTTCTAGTCCAACCCCCTGCTCAAGCAGGAGACCCCATACCATTCCAGACAAATGTCTGACCAGCCTTTCCTTGAAAACCTCCATTGATGGAGTACCCACAACTTCTGGAGGCAAGCCGTTCCACTGATTTATTGTTCTCACAGACAGGAAATGTTTCCTGAGTTCTAGATTGGATCTCTCTTTAATTATCTTCCACCCCTTACTTCTCAAGTGTTTTGAAAAAGAGATCTACCCCCTTTCCTCTGTGACAGCCCCTCACATATTGGAAGACTGCTACCACACCACCCCAAGTCCTTCTCTTTAATAACTAAAAAAGGTTCCCCCGCATATGCGTGCTAGTCGTTTCCAACTCTAGGGGCCGGTGCTCATCTCCGTTTCAAAGCCGAAGAGCCAGCGCTTGTCCGAGGACGTCTCCGTGGTCATGTGGCCGGCATGACTAGACACCAAAGGCGCACGGAACGCTGTTACCTTCCCACCATAGTGGTCCCTATTTTTCTACTTGCGTTTTTATGTGCTTTCGAACTGCTAGGTTGGCAGAAGCTAGGACGAGTAACAGGCGCTCACTCTGTTACGCGGCACTCGGGATTCGACCCGCCAAACTGCCAACCTTCTGATCAACAAGCTCAGCGTCCTAACCCACTGAGCCACCATGTCCCTTTCCTTTAATAGCTAGACATACCTAAAAGTAAAGGATTCCCCTATGCAATTTTGTCCGACACTAGAGGTGATGCTCACCTCCATTTCTTAGCTGAGGAAGCCCATATTGTCCGAATGTGGCCAGCATGATTGTACATCAAAGGTGCACGGAATGCTGTTACCTTCCCACTGAAGTGGTACTCATTTATCTACTCACATTTGCATGCTTTGAAATTGCAAAGCAGGCAGGAGATGCAGCTAGTGACGAGAGGTCATCCCATAGTGCGGCAAACCTGATCTGTCAGCTTTCCAGTTGACAACTTCAGTGTCTTTCACTGCTGAGCCATCGCGTCATACCTACATACCTAGTTCCCTCAATGGTTCATTGTACAGTTTAGCCTCCAGACTCCTCATCAACTTCGTTTATTTAAGAAAATTTACATGGCCACCCAACTCATTCTTGGTGGCTCCCAGCAGCTTGAAAATCCCAATGCAATAACCAACAACCTCCCCACCCACTGGTGACAACAATCAGACAAGTCACTTGATGGGGTCTCCAGGCCCATTGACAGAATCAATTCTTCTGGGCTGGCTAGCTTGGGAAGTCGACAAGTTTTAATGTTCCCAAGTTTAGAGTTCCCTAATTTAGTGCAGATGAATGTATGGGGTCTCCTGCTTGAGCAGGAGGTTGGACTAGAACAGGGGTAGGCAACCCTAGCTCTTTTATGACTCGTGGACTTCAAATCCCAGAATTCCTGAGCCACCATAGGGAACTATGGCCCCTTCATGACTTGTGGACTTCAACTCCCAGAATTCCTGAGCCAGCATGGCTCAGCTTGGAAACCTCTCCCTTTCCCCTCAGCATGGCTGGCTCAGGAATTCTGGGAGTTGAAGTCCACGAGTCATAAAAGAGCCAAGGTTGCCTACCCCTGGACTAGAAGGCTTACGATATTCTGTGTTCCATATAAAATGGCTGGCTGGCTGGGGAATTCTGGGAGTTGAAGTCCACAAGTCTTAAAAGTTCCCAAGTTTGGAGACCCTTGTACTAAATGATCCAAGCCTGATAATTTACACCTGACCATGGTTGGGTCACCAAAGCAACTCCTTTGGCTTTAGCACACTGCTGTGAGCCCCAACTTTGCATGCCAACAACAACAACCACAACAACAACAACCATCAGTTTTTAAGCCTGGTCTCTTCATTATGCAAGGCTGAGCAAGCAGAAGGTCAGCTAAGCAAGCCAGCTCGATTGTACATCACGGGTGTCATAATTCTCTGTCCAAGGCTGGGTGTTTGCTGCAGGCTCTCCTTGCCAGCAGGGCAGCGCCAGGAGTTATGAGTGGAATAAGCACGAGCTGATAGATGGTCACTTGGGGCCCAATTTTAATCAATGGGCTCAGCACAAGCAGCCCGATTCTATTATTTACACCATTCCACAGACCCCCATTCATGTTATTTTAATGCCGGTTTTACAGATCTGCTGTTTGCAGGATATTTTATGTGTGAGAGTTATTTTATTGGGTTTTTCATATCCTTTCATAAGCTGCCCTTATGGGTATTTGTTGGGGTATAAATAAGGCTCAGGATGCCATGTGCGAAGGGGCTCCTGCTTTGTCTTCGCCAGTATTCTACGCAAGGGAGGCGAAGGTCATTCAAGGAGAAGCAGAGCCCGGCAAAAAAGAGGGCTCTGAGCATCTGTACACACAACCAACTCCTACGGCTCTGTGTCATTGCCCCTCATTGCCTGGGAGACAGCTCAGGTAAGGCATATTAATATTGGCAGTCCTCGACCTATGACCAGAACTGAGCCCAAAATTTTCATGGCTAAACAAGACATTTGTTAAGTTAGTCTTGCCCCATTTTATGACCTTTCTTGCCACAGTTGTTAAGTGAATCCGGCTTCCCCAATGACTTTGCTGGTCAGAAGGTCGCCAAATGGGATCACGTGACCCCGGGACACTGCAACCGTCATACATATGGGTCAGTTGCCACAGGTCTGAATTTTGAATCATGTGACCATGGGAACGCTGGAATGGTCAGAAGTGTGAAAAACGGTCATAAGTCACTTTTTTCAGTGCCGTTGTAACTTTGAACGGTCAGTAAATGAACTGTTGTAAGTTGAGGACTGCCTGTACTGATCTAGAAGCTCTTCTCTGCATTTCTATTTGTCTGGCAACCCCACACATACCTATATTCTTAAATACACATGCACAAGCACGCATGCAAACACACACAAATGTACAATCAATTGGTTATAACAAGACAAATCCTCAGAGATAATCCTCATTTAGTGCCTGCCCCACTTAGTGACCATTCACAGTTACGACAGTGATAAAAAGTAACTTTCCAAGCAATCCTCACAGTGATGATGTTTGCAGGTCTGCAAAGCTAAGTCAGATTATAAGGACAGATGCAAATTTCATTTAGTCACTGCTTCACTTAATGACCAAGCAGCTGGTCCTAATTGTGGTTGCGAAATGAGAACAAGCTTTAATTGAAGATTAATGGATTTGCAAATTGTTAAGAAAATCAAAATGGGCCAGACTCAAAAGTCATCCAATATGGGCCATTTTACCAGATTATTCCTCAGCCATCCAAAATACCTTAATTCCTATTGTACATGGGAAAGGTATAGATATATAGATATAGATATATAGATATAGATATAAATACAAAAAAATAGGCATACAAATGTATTTTGCATACAAATACACAATCCAGAACAAAAACCAGAGAGGTGAAAAAGGGTGAAAGAGATCAAAATGTCTTGCACCCTGGATCAAGAACCTGTGCAATTAAAGCATAAAATAAACCCAATTTAGTACAGGATGATAGAAAAGGAATTTCTCCAGGGTGCTGTTTGTCCTATGGATCTTAACCTTGAAACTACTCTTTGCAGTAGTTTGCTAAAAATAATCCTCACTTTCCCAAATATTTACTGCCCCCAGCAAAATAAATGCATTTTCTTCTTCCACTAATATTTTGGAGGGGAGACCCAGTCAATGCTGTTCAGGGCAGTTTATTCTCAATTATGCGTGCAGAGGATTGCGCCGGGCACATTCTGCTCTGATCTTTACTTGACAAGCTAAACATGTTCGCCGATATTTGCATTTTTGTATAAAGACTCTAAGAAATCTATCAAACAGAAAATGCCAGCGGTGCGCAAGGCTATGCAAAGGGTTCCAGGTACCAGGTGTCCAGCTTTCGATAACAATAGCAACAAGAATAATGAGACAATTATGTTTTGGCAGCCTGGTACATTTTTTTTTAAAAAAAAATCAGTTTTGACATTTATATGAGTGGCATTAATGAAAAAGCTCGGTGCAAGATTATCTCTTTATCATACGACTAAAACAATTAGAGGCATTCCATTGATGGATGCAGCGTTTCTCTCTGTGGCACAATAATTATCTTTTAATGAGCCCGCATTAATGTAAATTGGATTCATCAGGAAATAAATTTTGCGACGAATGGGAGACGCTCTCTCCAGCTAACCTTTCCTGAAGCAGCTTAAAGTCAAACTTTTGTGGGTTGGTGGGCTTAGAGAGGCAGTTCCCGGTTCGGAAAGGGGAAATGGCTGCCACGAATTCACACCCTGGACCCAACCTTGTGTTCTTTTATGGGGCTGAAAAATCAAAGTCAGATTAGTTTGTTGCTTCACCTTTGATTAAACATGGATTTATGGTTCATTAATCATGCCGATCTGATCCCTTTTGCCCCTCCTCCTTTCCCATTAGCAAAGTTTCGCCCTCCTTGGGGGCACAGTTGCTCAAAAGTACACACTAATTATGACTGTTGGAACCAACTAGATGAGAGACTCAAATCTAAGCAGAAAATTACTTTTCCCGTAGTGCCAGCTAATTTACATTTCAGTCAAACTCTGTGGCATTCACCATAACTTCCCCAGAATATCTATCGTTCAAAATGCAGAATGAGTTAATCTACTAACTTCAGGACCTGGTCATCAAGAAAAATGAGGCTCATGTTTCGCACCAGGTGCTTCCAGGCTAAGATTAGAGAAGCTGGAGGTTTTAAACTAATTTGGTAATCCCAATCTTACTTCCAGAAGGATACTTGTGTGTTTGTTGAGCTGGATTTGGTCACAGTCTGAAGAACAGAAAGCTGTTCAACTAGGGGAGTGTTCTCCAGACCTCAGTAAATTACTCAAAATTGGGTGCACGTGGTTGTCCTTTGGGGAACAACAAACAATCCCATTACCCATCACAACAGGGACCTTTAAATTGACTTAACAAGAGTGAGTTTGGTATAGTGGTAAGGCACTTGGCTACTGTTGTTGTTAGTTGCAAAGTCATGTCCGACCCATCGTGACCCCATGGATGACGTTCCTCCAAGCCTTCCTGTCCTCTACCATCTTCTTGAGTCCATTGCTTCAGTGACTCCATCCAGCCACCTCATTCTCTGTCGTCCCCTTCTTCTCTTGCCCTCAACCTTTCCCAGCATTAGGCTCTTCTCCAGTGAGTCCTTCCTTCTCATTAGGTGGCCAAAGTATTTGAGTTTCAACTTCAGGATCTGGCCTTCTAAAGAGCAGTTGATCTCCTCTAGGACCGACCGGTTTGATCGCCTTGCAGTCCAAGGGACTCGCAGGAGTCTTCTCCAGCACCATAGTTCAAAGGCCTCAATTCTTTGGCACTCAGCCTTTCTTATGGTCCAGCTTTCACAGCCATTGGCTACTATAGAAAGTGGGAGGCTGTGAGTTCAAGGATCTTGACAAACCTGAACACAGGGCCTTAACTGACAAGACACAGATTTGTGGCAAGAAAATTAAGGTTCTGCACAAAGGCAGGAAAAACCGAATGCACAGGGACAGAATAGGTGGCACCTGGCTGTGCCACCTATAACTGCGAGCAGGATCTAGGACCAAGTTTGAGTTAAGTATGAGCCAGGAGTGTGAGACCGTACTTAGAATGCTGCATCTACAGTAATTCTGGTCACCACAATACAAAAAAGATGTTGAGACACCCCCCCAAAAGAGTACAAAGAAAAACAACAAAGACAATAAACAGTCTGGAGGATAAATTGTATGATGAACAGTTGAGGGACCTGGGTATGTCTAGCGGCCTATCAAAGGACTGTGGGGGGACATGACAGCTGTCTTCCAGTATCTGAGGGGCTGTCATGAGAAGAGGGAATTCACCTATACTGCAAAGACCTGAGATCAGGACAAGAAGTAACTAGTGGAAGATCATTTAAATTTCCTAAGAGTGAGGACAATTAACCAGGGGAACAGCTTGCCTTCTGAAGTTGTGGGTGCTCCATCACTGGAGGCTTTCAAGAAAAGATTGGGCAACCATTGGTCCAGAACGGTATAGGACTCACGCCCTGGGCAAAGGACCTCCAAGATCCCCATGAGTCTAAGAAGAGATTCTATGATTCTAAGCTAAGTTCTATGATCCTTACCACCTGCACCCAGCACTCAGCTTGACCCATCGATGGAATCGATGGGCACGTTTTCAAATCCACAAGTTACGAAATTCAGGAAAGCAACCAATTCTTGACTTCCCTTTAGGGTTCCTCAATATCATTTTCAATCTTTGATGTTTGCTGCAATGCAGTCATGCAGAGAGAGCTGCCCTTCCCCCGCTCCCCCCAATTCCCATTGTGTATTTGCCAGGCCAGAGCCCCACCTTGTCCAATGAAGCTTCTTTCTAAGGGCTAAATTAGATGCGACCTGGAAGATCTCTGAAGGCAATGTTTTGGCTGTTTTGATCCAAAGTCAGGGTTTCTAAATTTAATCAGAGCAGCAGGAGATGAACAGGAGTGTGTGTGGGGGGGGGGCCTTCAAGTTTTCACTGCTACTTATTTTTCCTCAGACGAAAACTGCCCTCCCCCCTCACAGCGTTTTTTCCCAACCAGCCGAAAATGTAAGGATTTTTCTAGGTTCTCAGTTCAGGACTTAGGGATGGCAATCAAAAGAACAGTCAAAACGAAGGGGGTGGGGAAACAATCAGCCAGGACCCAGATGCAACTCAATCAGGGGGGGAAAATTGCAGCCCCCCTAGCGCCCCCCCCCCAAGATGGCAAGATAAAACTCTAATAATCCCTTTCGTTCTCCACTGGGAGGGCAAAGGGGAAAATTTTCATTTTCTGCAACCGTTCAGCATCCAATTGAAGAAATATTTCCAAAAATCCTCCCAGAATACCCCATCCAGCAAAGACACTCCTACATGTGTACGAAGCCCAGCTTGGGAGAGCCTAGATTCA
The DNA here is from genome assembly GCF_964194415.1 of Vipera berus. Classification (NCBI taxonomy): domain Eukaryota; kingdom Metazoa; phylum Chordata; class Lepidosauria; order Squamata; family Viperidae; genus Vipera; species Vipera berus. The sequence goes on along the minus strand of NC_138215.1, from coordinate 4,730,660 downwards.
TTGCCCCAGACAGATCTCCTTTGAAGAAACTCTGTTTTTTACCGAAGAGAGCCACTGGGAGAGAACGTAGCTCTCCCAAACTCTCCTCTTCATTTTCGGGGTGTCAGACGCATCATTGTTAGGGCTGTCGGGCTCCAAACAGATGGAAGAACAAGAAGGGAATCATTTCTGTGCCCACTAAAGCTGGTTGGAATGCTGGACCAATGAGATGACTTTGCTATTTCGATGCCAGGAAGTATGGCCTCACACTTAAAAGATATAGCATCAGTTTCAATCAATCAGAATAAAGCTGGAAGGGTCCTTGGAGGTCTTCTAGTCCAACCCCCTACTCAAATAGGAGATCCTATACCATTTCAGACAAGTGGCTGTCCAGTCTCTTCTTTAAAAAAATCTCCAGTGATGAAGCACCCACGATTTCTGAAGGCAAGCTGTTCCACTGGCTAATTGTTGTCACTGCTAGGAAGTTCTTCCTTAATTTCCTTAATAATCTTTCCTTGATTGTCTTCCATCCATTGTTTCTTGTCCTGCCCTCTGCTGCTTTAGAAAATAGGTTGGCTCCCTCTACTTTGTGGCAGCCCCACAAATACTGGAATACTGCCATCATGTCACCCCTAGTGCTTATTTTCTCTAGATGTCTTTTCTCTTGACTTTTCAATAGACTGGTTTGGCCTTCAAATGTTTCGATCAAGAAATAGAGGATTCATGCCTTCTTACTGTAAGGTGCCAAGAATCAGGAACACACATTAAGTTCCAGTTAAGTTGATTTATTTCTCATGCCTATACACAAGAAGCTAGTCAACTAATGGCCAGCACTAAATTGGTGTTAGATAAGAGTTAAGGGAATTCAAGAGGGGGCTGGACTTTGAAGCGTTTGTGGACACGTAACAGTTCTAGGCCGAGTCCTCTCTTGACTCTGTCCCTGGGCTTTCCTGTCCTTCTCCTACACCTGTTTCTTTAGAACAGGGGTCTCCAAACCTGGCAACTTTAAGACTTGTGGACTTCAACTCCCAGAATTCCTCAGCCAGCATAGCTTCTGTTGAAGTTCACAAGTTTTAAAGTTGCCAAGTTTGGAGACCCTTCCCCTACAGATGCCAAGACTGAGAATCCCAAGAGTTTCTCTCCTCTACTATCTTGTGCTTGTTCAGGGTACTTGGAGTATTTTGGCTTCAGGAAGCTGTTTTAGATATGGAAAGAACATGGTCAATCTAGTTCAGGGGTAGGCAACCTTGGCTCTTTGATGACTCGTGGACTTCAACTCCCAGAATTCCTGAGCCAGCCATGCTGAGGGGAAAAGGAGAGGTTTCCAAGCTGAGCCATGGTGGCTCAGGAATTCTGGGAGTTGAAATCCACCAGTCATAAAAGAGCCAAGGTTGCCTACCCCTGGCCTAGGCCACTTTATGACTCGTGGACTTCAACTCCCAGAATTCCTGAGCCAGCCATGCTGAGAGGAAAGGGAAGAGGTTTCCAAGCTGAGCCATGCTGGCTCAGGAATTCTGGGAGTTGAAGTCCACCAGTCATAAAAGAGCCAAGGTTGCCTACCCCTGACCTAGGCCACTTTATGACTCGTGGACTTCAACTCCCAGAATTCCTGAGCCAGCCATGCTGAGAGGAAAGGGAAGAGGTTTCGAAGCTGAGCCATGCTGGCTCAGGAATTCTGGGAGTTGAAGTCCACGAGTCATAAAAGAGCCAAGGTTGCCTACCCCTGATCTAGTTCCATGTTTTCCTGAACAATTTTTAGGGAGCTCCGGATTGCTTCCATGCAAAACAGGCATTCTGACAGCAAGGCATGGGAAGCACATTTTCTCATTTCAGCAGCTGTACTTGCAATCACAACTGAGTCTGGAATTACATTCATAAGTCATGCTGGACATTAAGCAGTCATTATTTGACTGATCTGATTTTATGGCTTTTCTGTGGTGGTCGTTAAGTGAACCCATTGCCCACAATGGTCTTTTTTTTTTGCTAGAAACCAGAAATAAGTGCCTGCTTCCACCTCTTCTTCTCACATCTCTATATCCAAATAATCTCAGCAAAAATCAAGGGCCTCGTATTAGAGGGCTTACTAAAGAAGAGGGACACCCCAAGGTACTCATTAATTGCAACAAGGGAATCCCAGTTGGATCGATCCATAAAAATACACCGAAATAAAGTCTGAATGTCAGAGACTGCTGAGGGCTAAAGAGTTTTCAGCTCTCACTGAAGGGATTGAGGAGGTGGAAGGGTCAAAGTAATACAAGTTCCTAGCTCAAGTGACTAATTCCTGGGATGACAGCAGAGACTAATTAGACATCAGATGAAGGTAAAGGAGTTCTGTTGAATGCATCCTGAGACTGAGTTTTCAAAGGGGGTCATAGGATACCACCCAACCCAAAGAGGCCTAAACAAAGTGGGAGGCTTTGTGGGTGTTTTCATCACTGGAGGTTTTTATAAAGAAGAGACTGGACAGCCACTTGTCTGAAGTGGTATAGGTCTGTGGTGGCGAACCTATGGCACCCGTGCCACAGATGACACACAGAGCCCTCTCTGTGGGCAAGCGCGCCATCGCCCCAGTCCTAGGCCTTCAGCTGGGTTTTATAAAACCTTTTCGCTTTAGGCCTCTGCTGCCGTGTGGAAAAAAAAAGTTTCAATCAATCAATCAATCAATTTCACCATCTCGCGGGGAAAAAAAAGATCTCGCAAAGTTGGAATTGATTGATTGAACTTTTTAGTCCCACCCAGACTGCCGTTACCACCGCAGCCATGGCCATCCAATGGGCCACGCCCACCCAATGGGCCACGCCCACCCAACGGGCCACGCCCACCCAACGGGCTACGCCCACCCGGCACCCAACGATACATAAGTGGGTTTTTTGTGTTTTGCAGTTTAGGCACTCGGTCTCTAAAAGGTTCGCCATCACTGGTATAGGTTCTTCTGCTAAAGCAGGGGGCTGGACTAGAAGACCTCCAAGGTCCCTTCCAGCTCCATTCCGATTCCTTCTGTCAGACTGTTGCCCTCTGGAACACCAGAGATTTGTAAGGCTGCAACTCTGATGACATTCCAAATGTCTCTGAAGGCTCGCAGTTCTCCAGGTTTTGGAGAAGGGCATGTGTTCATAGTTGTTTTGTTCTGTTTTTTTTTAAAAACAAACAAACAAAACAAAATGCATGCATGAGGTATTGTTGTTTTTTTGCTAGGTTCATTTGGTCTTTTCTTAAGCTGCCCAGACTCATCTGAGTGGAGTGATCTTGAAATTTACCAGAACAAACAAATGCTCCCTTTAGGAGGGGAAAAAAACCCAGGATCGTCTTGGTGCTAGTATTAACTTTGCCATGGATAGATTGATTTGCTCCCTCTAGCTTCTGAAAGCTTTAAAATCATGCCGAGGTATTGAAATGCTAGAATGCATTCAGTGTTATGATTTCTAATTTGCTACTGATGTTGATGGCAACTTGGTCTTCCAGAGAGGACCATAATTTTGGCTCGGAGTAGTCCCTGATCAGCTTTCCTCTTTTTAATCTTCTGCTAAAGTCACAGATTTCCCCACAGACCCACCTGAACAGGAGAAAGAATTGCTGCATCATCGCCGCACGGCAACCCTTGCCCAACGCCGGGCACCACACTAAAGAAAGTGGATTTCCTTCTGGGTTGGAGCTCAGAGAAATACTAAGCTCAGATAACCACAGAACCGCAGGGAGCTCCAATATAGCCTATTTTCCCTTGGAATAGACTCGAAGTCTGATTTCAGATCAAGGAAAGTCGTGGGCAGGTAGTCCTTGACTTACAACCACAACTGAGCACCAGAATTTCCATTGCTCGGCAAGGCAGTTGTAAACTGAGTCGCGTCCCATTTTATGATCGTTTTTGCCACCGTTGTTGGTTGAACCGAGTGGTCATTAAGCGGACGGGACTTTCTCTATTGACTTTGCATGTTGGAAGCCAACTGAAAGGGCGATCACATGACCCCAGGATGCTGCAACCATTGTACATGCGTGCTGTTTGTTAACACCCTGATTCTGATCACGTGACCGCGGAGATGTTGCAATGGTTGTAAGGGTGAGGGCCAAATTGTTAAGTAACTTTTTTGTAACTTCGAATGGTCACTAAAAGAATGGTTATAAATCAAGGAGTTCCTGTACATCTGGAAACAACTGGTTCAATCTTATTTCCCACAATGCTCCGGAGCCTCGCCTTTACCTTGTGCCATTATGGGTAGTCCCTGACATACAACACTTCATTTAGGGACCGTTTGAAGTTATAACAGCCCTGAATGTGCTGTTGTGATCATTTTTCACGCTTACGATCATTGCAGCATCCACAGTCACCTGATCAAAATTCAGATGGCTGGCAACTGATTCACATTTATGACAGTCAGAGCATCCTGGGGTCACGCGATCCCCTTCTGCGACCTTCTGACGTGCAAAGTCAATGGAGAAGCCAGAGTCACGTAACAGCCATGTTACTAACCGAACAACTGCAGTGATTCACTTTACAACTGTAGCAAGAAAGACCATAAAAGGGGGGGGGGAACTCACTTAACTATCTCCCTTAACAACAGAAAGTTTGGGCTCAGTTGTGGCCATAAGTCGAGGATTACCTGTACTTTTCCTTCAACAGGATTAGAGAAAGGTACAGTAGAATCTCGTTCGCCGAGTGACACTGCCTTGTCACCAGATTGAGCCCAGGTATGCATAGTCCTCAATTAACGGCCATCTGAAATGACAATGGGGCTGAAAAATGTGATTTATGACCAGCTGTCATATTTACTGCTGTCCCAGAATCCTGGGGTCACAGGATCACCATTTGCAACTTTCCCAGGGGGATTCTGACAAGGAGGCCAAAGAGGAGAGCCAGATTCATTTAACAACTGTGGCAGAAAAGCTCATAAAATCGGGCATGCCTCACTGAATGACTTCATTGCTTAGCCAAGTGTGATTATAAGTTGAGGACTTTTTTTGTTGTTGCTTCTGTAATAAATGTTTCTTCTCCCCTCCAAAAAATTCCAATCTGGAAAAACAACTGGTTTCCTACAGTAAGACTGGAATCCCATTAACATGTTGGTAAGTTTTCATTTTCATCAGTTTCCTTAAAATATTATATATATATATATATATATATATATATATATATATATATATATATATATATATATATATATATATATATATATATATATATATATATATATATATATATATATATATATATATATATATATATATATATATATATATATATATATATATATATATATTCTTTGCTAACAAAGAATAAAGGGAGACCGATATGATCATTTCAAACTTATTTGTTCTCATCAGTCAGCCATACTCTTCTGAGATTCGAACCTGGGCCGACTGCGTCTTAAGCAGTTGTTTTAACCCCTAGGCCACAGGCTCTCTCTCTCTCTGTTAGCTGAGAAGCAAGGAAATAAGATTTGTCCCGTGTCTGGGACTAAGCAAGTGTATTCTGAATGCTTAACAAACATTTAACATAATATTTATATATATTTAACATCAAGGTTCCCCCGCACAGGCATGCTAGTCGTTGCCGACTCTAGGTGAAACTCGAAAAATTAGAATAGCGTGCAAAAGTTCATGTATTTCAGTAATGCAACTTAAAAATTCAACATAATTACAGTCAGTAACCAGTGATATAAAATACAGAAAGAATGACCAAAGGAATAAAAGCAATGAAGCAATAAAATCTGAAAATAGTGACTTTTAAAAGGGGCAACATACATACATACATACATACATACATACATACATACACACACACACACACACACACACACACATACACAGATGAAACTCGAAAAATTTGAATATCGTGCAAAAGTTCATTTATTTACATTTATTTCAGTAATGCAACTTAAAAGGGGAAACTAATATATGAGATAGACTCATTACATGCAAAGCAAGATAGTTCAAGCCGTGATTTGTCCTAATTGTGATGATTATGGCGTACAGCTCATGAAAACCCCAAATCCACAATTTCAGAAAATTAGAATATTGTGAAAAGGTGCAATATTCTAGGCTCAAAGTGTCCCACTCTAATCAGCTAATTAAGCCATAACACCTGCAAAGGGTTCCTGAGCCTTTAAATGGTCTCTCAGTCTGGTTCAGTAGGAATCACAGTCATGGGGAAGACTGCTGACCTGACAGTTGTGCAGAAAACCATCATTGACACCCTCCATAAGGAGGGAAAGCCTCAAAAGGTAATTGCAAAAGAAGTTGGATGTTCCCAAAGTGCTGTATCAAAGCACATTAATAGAAAGTTATGTGGAAGGGAAAAGTGTGGAAGAAAAAGGTGCACAAGCAGCAGGGATGACCGCAGCCTGGAGAGGATTGTCAGGAAAAGGCCATTCAAAAGTGTTGGGGACTTTCACAAGGAGTGGACTGAGGCTGGAGTCAGTGCATCAAGAGCCACCACACACAGACGGATCCTGGACATGGGCTTCAAATGTCGTATTCCTCTTGTCAAGCCGCCCCTGAACAACAAACAACGTCAGAAGCGTCTTACCTGGGCTAAAGAAAAACAGACCTGGTCTGTTGCTCAGTGGTCCAAAGTCCTCTTTTCTGATGAGAGCAACTTTTGCATCTCATTTGGAAACCAAGGACCCAGAGTCTGGAGGAAGAATGGAGAGGCACACACTGCAAGATGCTTGAAGTCCAGTGTGAAGTTTCCACAGTCTGTGTTGATTTGGGGAGCCGTGTCATCTGCTGGTGTTGGTCCACTGTGCTTCATTAAGTCCAGGGTCAACGCAGCCGTCTACCAGGAGATTTTGGAGCACTTCATGCTTCCTTCTGCAGATGAGCTTTATGGGGATGCTGACTTCATTTTCCAGCAGGACTTGGCACCTGCCCACACTGCCAAAGGCACCAAAACCTGGTTCAGTGACCATGGGATTACTGTGCTTGATTGGCCAGCAAACTCGCCTGACCTGAACCCCATAGAGAATCTATGGGGCATTGCCAAGAGAAAGATGAGAGACATGAGACCGAACAATGCAGAAGAGCTGAAGGCTGCTATTGAAGCATCCTGGTCTTCCATAACACCTCAGCAGTGCCACAGGCTGATAGCTTCCATGCCACGCCGCATTGAGGCAGTAATTGCTGCAAAAGGAGCCCAAACCAAGTACTGAGTACATACGCATGCTTATACTTTTCAGAGGTCCGATATTGTACACTCCTTGTTTTATTGATTGCATGTAATATTTTGCACGATATTCTAATTTTTCGAGTTTTACCTGTGTGTGTGTGTGTGTGTGTGCATGCATGTATGGATGGATGGATGGATGGATGGTGCCCCTTTTAAAAGTCACTATTTTCAGATTTTATTGCTTCATTGCTTTTGTTCCTTTGGTCATTCTTTCTGTATTTTATATCGCTGGTTACTGACTGTAATTATGTTGAATTAAAAAATATAAAAACCCACAACATCCTCTTTTAAAAAACATGAAATCAATGCCGTCCTTACACATTCGGTCTTTGTATGTGGAATTTAAATGTCAGTTTTTTCCCCATGATAACAGGAAGACTGCTGAAAGGTTAGCAGATTTCAGAAGTTAATTGCCATCGGCAAATTAGGAAATGTACTAATCCTGCTTTTAATTGTCAAGAAAATATTAGTATCTCCAAATCTACAGTTAAGACACAGAATCTAGAATATTGCAAACGTTAGCAGGCTTTGTTTTAGCGTATTCTTGCCACCGGAAATTAAAATATATCCATTAATTCTGCATTAATCAGTTAACTTTTTTTTCTCAGTTTACTAGTGGATTCTTGAAAGAATCCCAAATCTCTGGGAAAAATCATGACTCATCATCTTTTTCCCTTCTTCTCTAGAGAACGAATTGTAACTAATGGATATTTGATGATAAACCACAATCACTTTAATTAAAACAAGGAAAGGTAGGAGCTAAGCAACTTCCATTTTTAAGTAAAAACTGCTCTTTTTCTGCTTGCATTTTGCCAAGAATCAAATTTACTTCTACATAGAAAAATCGGAATTTTTTAAAATCTTGTTTTTCCAACATTGGAGCAGGTGTGAAAATGTGAGACCTTTGCTCAGACAATCAAAGAAAAGCATTCCTTGGATCAGGTGAAAAAAATCTGTTATGTTGTTTTCACTGTGTGTGTTTTTTAACTTAATGTATTTAATATAAGTCTCCCAGAGTCTTTTTGGAGCTCAATGGCCTTAACAAATCTAATCAATATAAAGCAGGGGTCTTCAAACTTGGCCCTTTTATGACTCGTGGACTTCAACTCCCAGAACGCTGGCTGAGGAATTCTGGGAGTTGAAGTCCACAAGTCATAAAAGAGCCAAGTTTGAAAGCCCCTGATATAACCTAATAAATAATTTGCTAAAAATAAAAGACTTAAGTCAAGTTCACCGCTGAAAGAGGGATACCAGCCATGCTGTCCTTCTCCTTTGAAACAGCACTCGGCTAAAAATGAGATCAAGACCAATTCTGTCGCCTTTTAGTGGTTGCGTGACTGGGTGGCTGTCTGACTCATCGCCCTCCATCGGGTGCCCTATGCATTTAAATAAATAAATAAAGCAACCTGATTGGAACGATGGTCTCAGTATCACAATAACCTACCGCTGTCAGGCCTGCCATCTTTGCTTCGCATTGCTGGCATCCTGCCATAAAAGGCTGGGGAATGGGTAGGTAAAGGGAGAAGGGATGACAAGGGGACAGCAACCAGAGGTGCCAAGCTGGAATAAACCAGCTGGCCAAGGACGAAGTCTAAGAATGGAATGTAAAACTACATCAAAGAGACACCAAACCTCAACGCCGTTACCAAACCCTCAAAGACGAAGGGTATTGGACACCGGTGAACTGGTCGAAGAGGGAAGGCCAGGGAAAGGGGAGGGAGAAATGCAAACTTTACGCGGGAATACTCAGATCCAGCTTTGTTTGTGCTGTAACCACTTAACTTTAACAAAAGAGCCTTCCACCCAGCTTTTTATTTCTACCCCAAACCACCCCAGTGATGCCCTCTCTGTGATGTCCCGTTGCCTGGAGGCGGTCCGGGTCTGGATGGGGAGGAACAGGCTTTGGCTCAACCCTGACAAGACTGAGTAGCTGTGTGTGCCGGCGTCTCGGGAAATTCAGAATATTCCATCGTTAATTATGGGGGGTGAGATATTACCCCCCGTAGATAGGGCTCACAACTTGGGTGTCCTCCTAGATTCACAGCTCTCCTTGGATGATCATATAGGAGCTGTGACTAGGGGGGCCTTCGCCCAGGTTCGCCTGGTGCGTCAGTTGCGACCCTATCTAGACCGGGATGCCTTGCGCACAGTCACTCATGCACTCGTGACCTCCCGTTTGGACTACTGCAATGCTCTCTATATGGGGCTGCCCTTGAGGACTACTCGGAGGCTCCAGCTGGTGCAGAATGCAGCCGCGCGAGTGGTGGTGGGGGCTTCCCGATACTCCCATGTAACACCTCTACTCCGTGAGCTGCATTGGCTTCTGGTTGCCCTCCGGGTAAGATTCAAGGTGCTGGTTACGACCTATAAAGCCCTAAATGGCATGGGTCTGGGTTACTTACGGGAGCACCTGCTGCCGGCATCAACTTCCCTTCGTCCAGTGCGCTCCCACAGAGAGGGCCTCCTTAGGGTGCCGTCGGTCAAAGAGTGTCGACTGGCGGCCCCCAGGGGGAGGGCGTTCTCTGTGGGCGCGCCAGACCTTTGGAACCGTTTACCGGTGGAGCTCCGGATGGCTCCCGACCTTCGCTCCTTCCGACGTGACCTAAAAACATATTTATTTGAACAAGCCGGCCTGGTCTGATGGGTTTAGGGGTATTTTAACGCTTTGTATTAATTTATTGAATTGGGCTGTTGTATTTAATATTTTTTTAATCTTTATATATTGTATTTTATTGTATTGCCCTGTACACCGCCCTGAGTCCTTCGGGAGAAGGGCGGTATAAAAATTAAATTAAATAAATTAAATAAATAAATATTCACACAAACAGGGGATAATCTTTATTTAGCTGCTGTCTTGGACAACAACCATTTGCAGTTACGGTGATAAATGTAATTTTGTGACCAAAGCCCACATTCATGACATTTGCAGTAGTTCGTATGCATTATTCTGTGCCTGACCTGTTTATCCACCCTAACAGATTGCCTAACAAGCAATCTCTTCCTGAGCATTTTTTTCTCCACAGTGCAGCGTGTCCCTAAAAGGTGCAAACTGCAAGTGAACAAACTGGGATCTATGACCTTCATTAATTGATTAGAATTATCTGGCTGGCTAGGGCTGCTGCCTAAAACTGACAAGACCCTAATCATTTCACACTGAAGGCTTTCCTTTACCTTCTAAGCAGCTCTAAGATGAGAAATATTCTGGAAATCTTCCCTAGTTGCCCAGCTGTTTGAGGTTGTATATACTTCTAATGCAAAATAGTAAGCACAGTCTCAGTCACATGAATTTTCACTTTGGCTTTGCTTAATGACCAAGTTTCTGGTCCCAATTGTGATCACTAAATGAGAACTATCTGTATAATTATCATTTATGTTTTGCTTCAGTTTACATTTTTTAAAAATTATTTTATTTTTTTCTTGCGGCATTGGATTAGCAGCATAGAACCCTCAATGACTGAAATGCCCCATCAACCCAAATGAATTATTAAATAACTCAGGATATTATTTCACGAAATACAGGTAGTTCTCAACTTACAACAGTTCATTTAGTGACTGTTCAAAGTTACAGTGGCACTGGAAAAAAGTGACTTATGACCGTTTTTCACACTTACAACCAGCGCAACATCACCATGGTCACATGATCAGAATTCAGATGCTTGGCAACTGGCATGTACTTTTGGCGGGTTGCTGCATCCCGGGATAACGTGATCAGCTTTTGTAACCTCCAGTCAAGCAAAGTCAATGTGGAAACCATCTTCACTTAACAACCGTGTTGGTAGCCTAGCAACTGATTGCAGTGATTTACTTAACAACGGTTGTAAAATGGGGCAAAAGACTCTTAACAAATGTTTCACTTAGCAACAGAAATTTGGGGCTCAGTTGTGATCGTAAGTTGAGGACTGCCTGTAGGAGATTCCTCCAGCTTCAGTGGCTTAGCATCAACAGGGTCCACTGTGTTGATACAGAGTTTGCCAGCATTTTTATTTTTATTTTTATTTTGCAGTAACCTTCTCCAATTTGGCACCCTTCGGTTGGTCTGGAAATGAGGCCTATAAATCATCCCTAGAATGTCAGGTGGGAGAATGCCAAAAGAAAAAAAAAACAGTGAACATAAACTTGCCTATTTTTTGAATCACTAAGTCAACTGAAATTGAGTTGTCTTCTCTGAATTCTTACAAAATAAATGCACATTAGGGGAAAGTTGCACAAAAATACATATATTCATGAAACTGTACACAGTGTAATGCATTAAGGAACATATTGGAGGAAAAGTATACATTACATCGCGAACAAAACTGAATCCATTTAAAAAAAAACAGGCACAAGGTTCACATTTTAACGTGAGCTTTCAAAAAACTTGTAAAACTAATCAAAGGACGAGATGAAGCAGATTTATGGGTCCTGGAATGAGAAAGCTAGAGAGACTGAAACTGCTGAATATATATATATTGGCGGGTCGAATCCCGAGTGCCGCGTAACAGAGTGAGCGCCTGTTACTCGTCCCAGCTTCTGCCAACCTAGCAGTTCGAAAGCACGTAAAAATGCAAGTAGAAAAATAGGGACCACTCCGGTGGGAAGGTAACAGCGTTCCGTGCGCCTTTGGCGTCTAGTCATGCCGGCCACATGACCACGGAGACGTCCTCGGACAAGCGCCGGCTCTTCGGCTTTGAAACGGAGATGAGCACCGGCCCCTAGAGTCGGAAACGACTAGCACGCGTGTGCGGGGGAATCTTTACCTTTTTTTATATATAGAAGTGAGTTTTGCCCCATTTTCTGACTTTTCTTGCCACATTTAAGTAAATCTCCGCAATTGCTAAATTAGCAACACAATTGTTAAGTGAATCTGGGTTTCCCCATTGACTTCGCTTGTCAGAAGGTCACAAAAGGGGATCACATGACCCTGGGACACTGCGACCATCAAAAATGTCAGTTCTCAAGCATTCAAATGTAAATCACATGACCGTGGGGATGCTGCAATGGTCGGAAGTGTAAAAAACGGTCATACCGGTAAGTAACTTTTTTTTTCACTGCCATCGTAACTTTGAATGGTCACTAAGCAAACTGTTGTAAGTCGAGGACTACTTGCAGGCTGATGCAGGTATCCTGGAAGTCACCGCAACCCAGATAGAGAATCTCAAGTTCTATAGAAGACACCCTAAGTCTTACTTGTCCCCCTCCCGGTTTACACGCAGACCCCAGTCTCGCAGCAGAGATGAGGCAGAGTTGAAGTGGATATAAGTCTATGCATAAGAGAGCTAACTCTTGGGACCAATAAATTAAGTTAGCCTTGGATGGTAATTTATTCCACTCTCTTTCATCAACTAGGGTGATGCAGCTGGGACCCAGAGGACCTGTGTACTACCCAATTATTCTTCCCCCCTCCCCATTTCAACCTCCCTTGGGGAAGCAATATTGCCACGAAGGCAGATATGATCAATGTTAGCTCAAATCAATCTTGCAGTTGCTCTAGTGTTGCATACAATGTATAAATTCTCCAAATCTATTATTGCACTATTGCCAGCAGCCTGGAAGTCAAGTAAACAAGAATAATAGCAGATATAATGGCACTGTTTATGGGGGGAATAAAAAGAAACCCCAAACATGCCCATCCTGTAGTCCATAAATCTATTTTAAAAAATTGCATCCTATAGTTTAGAAGGAAGTTTTAATTTACTTGTTCCAGAACCATAGAATTGATGCAGAACCAAATTAAATTTTGCAGAATGGAGGGGGTTTTTTTTAAAAAAAAACTGGATAGTGATTTTTTTTCCCTCTTGCATTTTACACCGATAAGCAACATTAGAGAATGTTAATTTTGCTCTGGTAATTTAGAGTTATTTGGAAACTGCCTTAATGCTCATTGAGTTCCTTCTCTGAAATACATTTTGTGTGCTAAACTATGATTCCCCTTCTGAAAAAAGCAATATCGTCTACAGATAGTCTCTATTTACAACCACTCATTTAGTGACTTTCACAAGTCACAAGTACCCACCAGGTAGCAATAGAATTGCAACAGCACTTAGACTTATATGCCGCTTCGTAGTGCTTTACAGCCCTCTCTAAGAGGTTTACAGAGTCAGCATATTGCTCCCCCAACAATCTGGGTCCCCATTTTACCAACCTTGGAAGGATGTAAAGCTGAATCAAACTTGAGCCTGTCAGGATCGAACTGCTGGCTGTGGGAATGCAGAATCAGCCTGCAATGCTGCATTCTCACCACTGTGTCATCTTGGTAGGTGCATTGGGACCTCAAACAGTAAATGGTTATAAGTCGAGGACTACATGTACAGATAGTCTTCAACTTATAACCACAACCGAGCCCAACATTTCTGCTGCTAAGCAAGACAGTTGTTAGGTGACTTTTGCCCCATTTTACAGCCTTTCTTGCCACAGTCGTTAAGTGAATTACTGCAGATGTTAAATTAGTAACATGGTTGGTTAAGTGAATCCGGCTTCCCCATTGACTTTGCTTGTCAGAAAGTCACAAGAGGGGATCACATGACCTCAGGTTGCTGCAAACCGTCATAAATACGAACCAGTTGATTTTGATCATGTGACCATAGGGATGCCGCAACGGTTGTTAAATGTGAAAAATGATCATAAATCACTTTTTTCAGACATTTTGTCATTTTGAATGGTCACTAAATGAACTGTTGTAAGTCAAGGACTGCCTGTACTCTCAGGGTAGATCTGTTCCTGCCTCTCATTGGTTTTCTATGATCCTGGCATACCCCACAACCCACCATGTTAACCCTAAGAAGACGTGGGGAATAGAAGCAGAAAGGATTGTCTTATTTGTATTCTTCCACATCTGGGTTAAAAGCAGGGCTCTTCAAACTAGGCCCTTTTATGACTTGTGGACTTCAACTCCCAGAATTCCTCAGCCAGCATGAGGGAACTATGAGCCTTTTATGACTTGTGGACTTCAACTCCGAGAATTCCTCAGCCAGCATGAGGGAACTATGACCCTTTTATGACTTGTGGACTTCAACTCCCGGAATTCCTCAGCCAGCGTCAGGGAACTATGACCCTTTTATGACTTGTGGACTTCAACTCCCAGAATTGCTCAGCCAGCGTGAGGGAACTATGACCCTTTTATGACTTGTGGACTTCAACTCCCCCCCCACCCCGGCTGAGGAATTCTGGGAGTTGAAGTCCACAAGTCATAAAAGGGCCAAGTTTGAAGAGCCTTGGTTAAAACAAAGCAAAGGTTTTGCTGGGCCATTCAGAGAGCAGATTTATTCCAGGGGAGAACGAAGGGCTGTCAGCTAGTTTTTAAAAGTGGCCACCCAGAGAACTGAGCCGCATTAATCGTTTACAATGACATCCGTCACAGCGCTCCTCTCGCCCTCGAAAAATCACAGAATCCCTAAACATCACCCAAGTCCAAGACAGTCATCCATTACACGAAAACGTCCTTTGACATTTAATCCAATCTTGTTCTTAAACTTAATAAAGCGGATATGCATGCTTCCATTTTGATATTTGCTCCTCATCTACACTCCCAAACAAAAAATGAATCCAAATATTTACGACTACTCATCTTCTCCTCCTGTAGAGATGTGTGGCTGAGGCTTGCAAGCGAGGCTGCAAAATTTATCAGCCTGTGAAACTATTTTATTAGAAAGCCTCTGTTAGTCCCACCTGGCCTGACAATGGACACATCGCCAAGCTTCTTCCAGTTAGCTTCTTGGAGGAAATTCCCTCTTGCCATAAGTAAACAACTTACAAAATAAACACCGGTAGTCCTCGACCTATGACTATTGGGACCACAATTTTCACGGCTAAGCAAAGCGTACCTGAGCCATACCTGAGTTTATGACTCTTTTTGACATAGTTATGAATCACTGCTGTTGTTAACTGAATCACACAGTTATTAAGTGGATCCAGCTTTCCCCGTTTGACTTCTTGGAGGAACTTCCCTCTTGCCATAAGTAAACAACTTACAAAATAAACACCGGTAGTCCTCGACTTATGACTATTGGGACCACAATTTTCACGGCTAAGCAAAGCGTACCTGAGCTGTACCTGAGTTTATGACTCTTTTTGACATAGTTATGAATTACTGCTGTTGTTAACTGAATCACACAGTTATTAAGTGGATCCAGCTCTCCCCGTTTGACTTTATTTGTTTGTTAAATGTATTCGATTTTGCTGGCAGGTTGCAAATGATGGGTCACAGGGCCCCTGGGATGGTGCAACCGCTGCAAATGCATCCCAGGCGCCAAGGGCCCAGATCACGCAGATACTGTCAATCATAAGACTGAGGACCTGTCGATCACACGTCACTTTTCCCAATGCCGTTGCAACTTTGAACGTATTGCGGGGTGAATGGTTGCACATAAGGAGAAAATGGAAAGGAGATTTGATAACTGTTTTAAAAGATCTGAAATCAAGAAGACTAGCTCTTTCCTGTCCCAGTGTGCAAGAGAGGAAAGAGCCATCGACAGAAAAATCTTCTAAGCAGTAGCCGCAGCTCAAACAGCCGAAACCAGTGAGCCATGAAGGTGAATCAAATCTTTGCTGCTGCTATTCTGTAAACATTTGTAGCCCCTTGAGGCATTTCTCTAACAAAAAATGCATCTACTTAAAAAAAAAGTTGTGAAGCCTTCTTCCTGTTGTGTGCCCCTTCAATTTATTCTGAAGCACTGTTAGATTTGGAATCTTTCTAGAAAGGGCTAAAGGTCCACCGTGTGTGTGTGTGTGTGTGTGTGTGTATGTATATTATATATTCTTTCAAGAATAAAATATAAGAATGTTATAAATATAAATAAGACATACACAAACAAAGATATATATATATATATATATATATATATATGCAATAGTGGAGAATATCTGTAGCTCGGATGTAGGATGAGGGTGGAGATCCCTTCTCCAAGCTTGTGGGTTGGTTTCCGAACGTTTCGTTACCAGGCTGGGTAGGCAGCGGTAGGCAACCTCGGCTCTTTTATGATTCATGGACTTCAACTCCCAGAATTCCTGAGCCAGCCATGCCTATCCCCTAGGGGATGCCGGTCTAAGTGTTCTGTTTATATTTGGGTGTGTCAAGTGAGGGTCTTGTGATGGGTCAGGTGTGAGTCTTTAGTGAGAGGCTTGTGGTGGGTTTCACTGATGACTCATACCTGACCTATCACAAGACCCATTACAAGACCCTCACTTGACACACCCACACCTTAAGCCCTTATAAAGAGAAGAACACGGACATGACATTCCCTAAACTCTGCTGAAGTTGTTACCTAGCCTGGTAATAAAATGTTCAGAAACCAACCACAGGCTCAGAGAATGAACCTTCACCCTCACACACACACACACACACACACACACACTTTCAAGAAGTAAAATAAAAATCATGTTTTAATGTTCAAAGGAGCCTTTTTGTAGCCACAGGATATCCATACATGGGTGCTTTATCCTTTGAATACACTTTCCTAGAAATAGGAAAAAAATATTTGATGGGTTTCATCAAATTTGAATACAAATTTCATACAAAATGGGAGTGCAGGAAGATTATGAAGTTCTTCCCTTTCTGAATGGTGCGAAGATTTTTTCTTTCATAAGACATACATACCATCTTCCCTCCCCATCCGTTCACACACACAGAGATAGAGAGACAGACAGACAGAGAGAGAGAGAGAACACAAACAAAAAGTTCATTAAACAACACGAACAAATAGATAAGAGAAGTACATCTATTAAGAACAAAAAAATAAGCTAAAAAGGTACGGGTGGGACTCATCTCCATTTCTTGGCCAAGGGACCCACAAGATGCTTCTGTGGTCATGTGGCCAGCATGACTATATGTCGAGATGCAGAGAACGTTGTTACCTACCCAACAAAGTGATACCTATTTATCTACTTGCACTTGCATGCTTTTGATCTGCTAAGTTGGATGGAGCCGGGCTGAGGACGGGAGCTCACTCCATCACACAGTGTTTGGGTCTCAAACTGCCAGACTTCCAGTCGACAGTAACAACTAGGCCATCATGTCCCTATTTAAGAAAAAAACTACACAAAACATTAATCTTAGGAGACATGAATATAGTCAAGCAAAAGCATTTCCATGCATTTTTTTAAAAAAAATCTAAAACTGATGCCAAAAAATAAGACTATGAATCTAAGATTTGAAAAATAATGAGCACAGCTACAATTGGCAGCTTCCATCATCCATGTCCTCATTTTTATCGACACGGCCTTATCAACTGGGCAGGGAGCACATCAGGCAAAGGCATTAACGTTTGGTGGCATCTATGGGAGAAGGCAAGTTATTTGTTTAGTGCCTTGAATATTAATGCAAACACTTCAAAATAGGCTCCAGACTAATTTAAACCTGTTGCGAGTTAGTACAGCAGAACGCCAGAATAATATTCTGCAGTTCAGAAGAAGTGACAGTTGAGACTCCAACTCAATATATTGTTGGAAAGTACGAATCCTCTCTATACCCTGACAGACGGAGCATTAAAAAAAAAAAGTCGAGGGAAATTTGTAGTCTAGGACAGCATCTTCCATAAAAGTTCACATTTTTTTAAACTCGATTCAGTGTTCAATTACTTTACCCTTTCGAAACTGTGAGAGATGCGGGTGTTAATCAAACAAGTAATTTGCAAATGTTGTTCTTCGGTAAATGTCATGCGCAAGCAGATACTTAGAATGAGGGATGCAGGGAAAAACACTGCAGCCAGGTAGCTGCACGTGGCTTGTGTTCATCCCTCTTTTGTCTGTCTCGAGGCAGAAAGGAAGAAAAACCCATTGCCATCTCCTCTGCAAAGAGATTGTTTCAACAAACGGATGGCGGCATTGCCCCCCAACCTAGCTTCAGAAGAGTTTCTCTCCTACTCTGCCCATCTCTTTTTCTCTCTCCCTCTTCCCCTTTGAAAGATTCATACCGCATCCTGGTGTGTTCCATAATTTATGCTTGTCTGCAGCTCAAGCAGGAAAAAAGGAAAAAGATTGTGGTTCCTTCTAGCTGACCCAGAGCAAAGTTTTAAAAGCCAGAGCCAGGGAGGGAAACATCTAAATAGTTCCATCAAGAGTCAATGGACACAATCGAGAAAGAAATTTGGGAGATTGTCGGCTTCCTGAGCCTTGTTGACTATGAATACTTAGCTGCTAAGGGCAGCCATAGGAAGGAGAAAGTTATAAAAAGTCTTCAATTTCATTAGCTCCATGATCTTCTGTAGATGGGCTGAGACCTTCCGTAGGATGGTGTCCTATTCTAAGGAGATGTAGATCCCCAATACTGGGGAAGGGGAAGGAAAGGGAGATGGGGGATACATAATATAGCATAACAGAATTGGAAGGGACCTTGGAGGTCTTCTAGTCCAGCCCCCCTGCTCAAGTAGGAGACCCTATATCATTCTGGACAAATGGCTGTCCAATATCTTCTTGAAAATCCTCCAGTGATGGAGCACCCACAAGTTCTGAAGGCAATCTGTTCCACTGATTAATTATTCTCACGGACAGGAATTTTCTCCTTAATTCTAGGTAGGATCTCTCTTCAGTGATCTTCCATCTATAGCTTCTTGTCCTGCCCTCAGGTGCTTTGGAGAATAGGTTGACCTCCTCTTCTTCGTGATAGTCCCTCAAATGTTGGAAGACTGCTATCATGCCACCCCTGGTCCTTCTTTTCACTAAACTAGATATACCCAATCCCTGCAATCATTCTTCGTGTGCTTTAGCCTCCAGCTCCCTCATCATCTTTGTTGCTCTTCTCTACCTCCGTTCTAAAGTCTCAACATCTGCTTTGTATCGTGGTGACCAAAACTGGATGCAGCATTCCAAATGTGGTCTCACCAGTGCAGTATAAAGTGGTATTGACACTTTATGTGACTTTGATACTATTCCTGTGTTGATGCAGCCTAGGACTGCATTGGCTTGGAGGAGGAGGAGGAGGAGGAGGAGGAGGAGGAGGAGGAGGAGGAGGAGGAGGAGGAGGAGGAGGAAGGGAGGGAGGGAGGGAGGGAGCATCCTCAGAGAAGCAGCGCTTTCTGAATTTTTACCCAAGTAAAAAGTAACCTGCTGGCTCCAGCAATTCACCCAAAAGACAACCCAATAAGATAGCAAGGAGGTGGGTTGATTACTCCACTTTTGATTATAGTCTCTATCCTAAAGGCTTAATTAAAAGTGGCCTTTAATTACAACAGCTAGAAGCAGCACCCATAAATTACTACAGAATATATAACCCAGAGGTCCATCAGAGGCAGGGTGTTTGATTAGACGTGACGACAGATTATCTGCCCAGCCTTCAAATTCCCAAGCTCCACGGGACGCCTTGTTTATGCAAACCTTCCATTTCTTACAAAACAGACAACAGGAAGAGGGTGGAAGAAAAAAAAGAAAAAGAAAGAAAAGCTTTTGGGAGACTTTCATGAATTGCAGATATATATATTTTTGCCGTTCCGTAATCTTAAAGCAGCGAAAATATGCACTGCAAAAAAAAAAAAGGCAAGTTGAGTTGTCAAGGGAGATAATTGGTTTTGACAGGCCTACAAGTCAATCGGTCACTGTTTGGTGACTCGTTTGGAAATTGTCCCACACCCCAGACCCAAGGGACAGCTTGTAATCACTCGTAAAGCTCATATTAGGTGCCGAGTTAAATATCATTAGATCTCAGGTACCGCCAGTGCTCGATAAACGAGTACTAATGTGTTACTCTAACCTTCCGCATTACCTCAAGGACGTACCAGCCCAGCAAAGGTTAGGAAGATTATGGCTCAAATTGCAAATTGCTTGTAAGCGAGAGAATTAAAGCGGCAGTACATCGCCGCGTAGCCTACAAAATGTTTTAAGAGGAACGGCAAGGGATCTATTTAATAATCATCTCCCATTCGTATGCTCTATTTTAATAAGTTCGTTTACGGTAGACAGAAAGTTCAATGGGGTGAAATAAAAGGGATTCTTAAAACCCAGCCAGTATCTAAATTAATAAAAAGCAAATTAAGGTGCCATTCAGTAAAACCACAATAAAGCTATATTATTATATTGTGTAAAAGAACAGGCTGGTACTTTAAGTCTGTTTTGTTAAAAGTGATATTGGATGGCAGGTTTATTTCCAAGGAGTTAAACACTAATTGCTTGACAAAAGAGGAGAATAGAAATAATGTCAGACTCCAATATAATTCAGGTTTCTATATGCTTAAAATTGTATTTGTATAACTCCCTTTGTTATGGTGATGGTTATGGTTAATGAATGTAAATGAAAGAACTGTTTGAGCTGTTGTTGTTTTTTTTTAATTTTGAACAATGCCAGCAAAGCAGAGCTGGAAAATCTCAACAACCTGTATCCAATCTCCATTGCTCTTGGTAAATACTTTTTTTTTTATTAAAAAGTTTTACAGTACATTTTATCTTTAACAAAACAAAACAAAACCCCTCCCAAGCTCTTGGTAAATACTGAATGCCACCCAGTGTCTCTCAAAGTGAAATGGATGACATATAAACTTAATAAATACATAAAATGACTCAACTCAGCTTTGAAGTGAATGCCACCCGAGTAATTTCTGGCAAATGTAAATGCAAACATAAATATACTTAATTTTGCAATGTAATGTTCAGAAAAGTAGGGAGGGACAACCAACCACAAAAAATCTTTACAGGCAGTTCTCGACTTACGACCATAATTGAGCTCAACATTTCTGTTGCTAAGAAAGACAGTGGTTAAGTGAATTTTGCCCCATTTCACGACCTTCCTTGTCACAGTCGTTGCATGAATCCTTGTGGTTGTGAAGTTAATAGAGCAGTTAAGTGCATCAGGCTTCCCCGTTGACTTTGCTTGTGAAAAGGTCACAAGCAGTGACCACCCGACCCTGGGATGCTGCAAGTGTCATAAAGACACACCAGTTGCCAAGCTTCTGAATTTTGATCACATGGCCACCGGAATGATGCAACCGTCATTAAGCGTGAAAAACAGGGATAAGTCCCTTTTTTTCCAGTGCTGTTGTAGCTTCAAACCAGTACTAAATGAATGATTGTAAGTTGCAGACGACCGGTTTTGCAATTTAAGAATTGTATTAAATTGTCGTGAATCTTGGTGGCCACTGAAATTCATTGAAGACCTCACATCCATCCGTTGTCCGTCTAAAAGTCATTCCCCGTGGAATAAGGCACGGTGCCCTGCCTTAGCTGGACACATTCGCTGGATTAAATGTTCAGCCTTGGGTCAGCGTGTTGTGTCAATCCAGCTCCTGTGGTCTAGCATATTATATGAATGCAGCCCATTGCAAGTTTAGTCAACGATCATTTTTAAAACTGACCTGGGTTAGTAAGGTGCTTGCTTTCAACCAGTGAATACAATTGCTATTCCACGCAGACTGCCATTCTTTTGATGGTCAAGTCAAAATGGTAACAGTTTGCCCAGCTCCTCAAAGATTTAGCCTCTTCTGCCAGCTTGTTTAAATCAGGCCTTGCACAAAGAAAATAACTCAAGAGTTCGCATTAAACAAATTGCAAACGTTCTACCATCTGCAGGGTTTTTCATCCAACTGGATAGGGGGGGTGATGCATCCATGCTAGCGTTCTGGGACTTCTCGACAGCTTTCAATGCCATCAACCATGAGATCCTTCTGGATTGGCTTCAGGGGTTGGGAGTGGGGGACACTGTGTTTTGTGGTGGTTCTCCTCCTTTGATGGCCAGTTCCGGTCAGTGTTGATAGAAAAGGAGAGGTCAAGCCCTGAACCCTTCTTGAAAACCTCCAATGATGGAGCATTATAGGCTTTATAGGTGATGACCTATAAAGCCCTAAATGGCATGGGCCCGGATTATCTGAGGGAGCACCTGCTGCCAGTGTCAATTTCCCATCGTCCTGTGCGCTCCCACAGGGAGGGCCTCCTCAGGGTACCGCCGGTCAAGGATTGCCGATGGGCGATCCCCAGGGGGAGGGCGTTCTCTGTGGGCGCGCCTGCCCTATGGAATCAACTGCCAACGGAACTCCGGATGGCCCCCGACCTTCGTTCGTTTCGCCGGGACCTAAACACCTGGCTCTTTGAGCTATCTGGCCTGGACTGAGGGGTTTTAATGATTTTAAATTGTGATGTTGACTTTTTGGGGCTATACTTAATTTAATTTTATTTTAATTTTATATTGTATTGTTTTTAAATTCTGCCCTGTAAACCACCCTGAGTCCTTCGGGAATAGGGCAGTATATAAACCGAAATAATAATAATAATAATAATAATAATAATAATAATAATAATAATAATAATAATAATAATGATGATGATGATGATGATGATGATGATGATGATGATAATAATAATAATAATAATAATAATAATAATAATAATAATAATAATAATAATAATAATAATAATAATATTTCACAACTTCCAAAGGTAAGCCATCCGTTATTCCTTTGTTTGCCCTTTGGTGCTTTGGAGAAGAGGTTGACCCCCCCCTCTCTGGGACAGCCCCTCAAGTAGTGGACGACTGCTATCACGTTGCCCCTAATGTTGGCTCCAGGTTTTTGTTGTTTTTAATCTGTTTAGTTTTATAATTTTATGTTGTTTTACTTCTGATTGGGGCCCACCCAGAGTCGGTTACAAGATGGGCAGCTATATAAATGTTTTAAATACAATAAATAAACTTCTTCTCGTCCCTTCCCCTTCTTTTTCTCATCCAAACAGCTACACTAGCAGAAGCTATTTTCAATTGTTCGGTACGGTAAAGTCAGGAAAGGACTCTAATTCCACTAATGGCGTTTTAATGGTGGCCATTAAACAAAAATCTCACACTTAATCTGTCTGGACACGGAAAATCAGTGGGTTTTCTTTTCCTTCCCTTTTCTCAAAGATCTAACAATCTGAAGCTCAGAGAGTAACAAACTTACAAGAAAAGATTTGTGGGTCTAGAGCAGGGGTAGGCAACCTTGGCTCTTTTATGACTCGTGGACTTCAACTCCCAGAATTCCTGAGCCACCATAGGGAACTATGGCCCCTTCATGACTTGTGGACTTCAACTCCCAGAATTCCTGAGCCAGCATGGCTCAGCTTGGAAACCTCTCCCTTTCTCCTCAGCGTGGTTGTCTCAGGAATTCTGGGAGTTGAAGTCCAGGAGTCATAAAAGAGCCAAGGTTGCCTACCCCTGGTCTAGACCACTCCCATAATAGCCATGCTGGCTAGGAAATTCTGGGAGCTGATAGCCACCTATCTGAGAGACAACCCCATTAGGGCAGGACCCGGATGTGGTGAGACTCTGAGAAAGACCAAGGCAAGTGATCAACTGGCACGTGGTTGATTTGAAATTCAATAATTAAAGGAAAATGTACTGACAGAAGAGAATATTTGTAGCTCATGAATGAACTGTAAGGTCCTTGGTGCTCTTTGAACTTGGTGTTTTCTTGTAGACCAGGGGTCTCTGAACTTGGCAACTTTAAGACTTGTGGCTGGGGAATTCTGGGAGTTGAGGTCCACAAGTCTTAAAGTTGCCAAGTTGGGAAACTTCTGCTGTAAATATTTCATTACCACTCCCTCCTAGCACTGATGATATTACCTAGTTTCTATTAATGTTTTTTAAAATAATTTTATTAAGCTTATCAAAGTATAAAATGAAAATGAAAATAGTGGGAAAAGAAGGGAGGGAAAAGGGGAAAGGAAGAAGTGTGGTACAAGGGGGGGGAGAAAGAAAAGCATTGAATTCTGACTCTTTTTACCACAGTAGAATAACACAATAACATTACAGCCTCAACTTTTTAGTTTTATATATTTAATATGTAGTAGACATTTCTATAACAACAAATCTATCTAATCAGCAAAACCCAAAGTCATGACGTTACCTAGTGTGGTAATAAACATATGTAGGAAAACAACCCATGTCCTTTCTTGTGTTATTCAAGAATTAATTAACTGATTCAAGACATTCAGAATTGGGCTTTGATTTTGTTAATAGTTTGAGAAACAGGTTGCAGAACAGGGCTCAGAATCCAGAAAGCTAATCAAGAAAGGAATGAGTAGAAATATTACTATCAGATGTAAAGGATGTTCAGACTTTAGATAGAGTGCAGAGAAGAGCAACAAAGATGAATGTACGATGAACAGTTGCAGGAACTGGGTAAGTCCAGTCTGAAAAAGAGAAGGATTAGGGGTGACATGATAGCAGTCTTCCAGGGCTTGAAGTTCTGTCACAGAGAAGAGGGAGACAGTCTATTCTCCAAAACATCTGAAGGACAAGAAGTAATGGGTGAAAGCTTATCAAAAAGAGAACTAAGGAGAAATTTCCTGACTGTGAGAACAATTAATCAGTGAAACGGCTTGCCTCCAGAGGTTATGGGTGCTCCATTACTGGAGGTTTTCGACAAACGAATGGACAGCCATTTGTCCAGAATAGTATAGGGCAGGGGTAGGCAATACTTTGGCCACCTGATGAGAAGGAAGGACTCAACTGGAGAAGAGCCTCATGCTGGGAAAGATTGAGGGCAAGAGAAGAAGGGGACGACAGAGAAGGAGGTGGCTGGATGGAGCCACTGAAGCAGTAGGCGTCAGCTTAAATGGACTCCAGAAGATGGTAGAGGACAGGAAGGCCTGGAGGAACATTGTCCATAGGGTCGCGATGGGTCGGACACGACTTCGCAGCTAACAACAACAACAGGCAACCTTGGCTCTTTTATGACTCATGGACTTCAACTCCCAGAATTCCTAAGCCAGCCATGCTGAGGGGAAAGGGAGAGGTTTCCAAGCTGAGCCATGCTGGCTCAGGAATTCTGGGAGTTGAAGTCCACGAGTCATGAAGGGGCCATAGTTCCCCCATGCTGGCTCAGGAAATTTGGGAGTATAGGGTCTCCTGCTTGAGCAGGGGGGTTGGCCTAGAAGACCTCCAAGGTCCCTTCCAACTCTGTTATTCTCTAGTCTATTCTGAAAGAAAGCTGTGGCTCAGAGACAAAGCTTTGGTTTAATAACCAAGAAAATGAGTCCCATGTTTTTCACCGGGAAGGTGTCACTTCAGTTCCTCCCATCTTGTTGAAGGATTCCTGAGAACCAGCTTGGGAAATACAGCTGTCATTTGGGATAAGACTATTAAAGCAGATGCATCCACCGAAAGGCAGATTCATTTATCTACATTAAGAGTCAGCAATATGATATCTGGGGAAGCCCTGACATTTGCAACATTCCTAAGCAATACTCCAACATTAAATGAAAATGTTGAAACTGGTGGAAACCTCAAGGGATGGTCCAATCTTCCTTGCTGTTAGCATATACACATCAGGTCAGGTGTGTCAAAATTTCCCTAGTGCAGTTTTGAAGCTCACAGGCACTTTATCTCCAAACATGACCAATCCCTGTTTATATACAAGGTGTCCTTGATTTAGGACCACAAAAGGGACAAGAGCTCCCCTTGCAACCTGCTTTGGCACAGTTGTCAAACCAATCCCACCAGTAAATCAAGTTCTAATTTGACTTTGTTTGTTGGAAGCAAACAAAGGTGCAAGGGAAGGTGCAAATGGGAACCATATGTTTCCTCCCCCCCCCAAAAAAAAAGATGCTGTAACTGTCATAAATACATGCTGGTTGCCAAGCAGCCAAAGTTTGACCATGTAAATGTGGGGATGCTGCATTGGTCGTTAGTGTGAGGACCAGTTGTAAGTCACTTTTTCAGCACTGTTGTAACTTCAAATGGTCTGTAAACAAATGATTATAAATCAAGGACTACTTGTATTGTATAATGCCTTCCAAGTCAAGGTGAAACATTACTATCTGAAGGAGATGACCAGGCTGAGCCCGAGGGAGGGGTCAAATGTGTCACCAGTCTCAAGTTCCTTCATGCTCGCAAGAGAACTAAGTCCAGTCCTCCTTGAATTCCATTGACTCCTATTGACCGCCAATTTTCCCTCACTGTTAGCAGTTCAGATTCTTGTAGAGAGAATGCATGCAATAAACTTGTATTCATCTGAACCATCCCATTACCTGGTTTCCTGTGCCTGACATTAAGGAATATCTCTTCCTCAGACACTTGCCTCACACATTATCCAGCTGAGGGCTATGCTGTCTCTTATCTGACCATTCCTCTAGGACAGGGGTAGCCAACCTCGGCTCTTTTATGACTCATGGATTTCAACTCCCAGAATTCCTGAGTCAGTTCTGGGATTTGAAGTCCATGAGTCATAAAAGAGCCAAGGCTGCCTACCCCTGCTCTAGGAGATGACCAGGCTGAGCCCAAGGGAGGGAGGTGTCAAACACAACATCAGTCTTGAGTCCCTTCATGCCCACAAGAGATCTAAGTCCAGCCCTTTTTGAATTCCATTGACTCTTATCTACCACCAATTTACCTTGACCGCTAGTAGTTATGACATTGCCATAGGAGTATACTACAGGCCACCCAACCAATCAGAAGAAATAGATAGCTATGCTGGCTCAGGAATTCTGGGAGTTGAAGTCCACGAGACATAAAAGAGCCAAGGTTGCCTACCCCTGCCCATGGACATAGGATCATATTCATATCAGTCGCAGTCTCCCAGGGTCACGTGACCCTATTGTATGTACTTCTGTCAAGCAGAGTCAGTGGGGAAGCCAGATTCACTTAACAACTGTGTGACTAACTTAACCACTTCAGGGATTCACTTAACAACAGTGGCAAGATAAGGTCGTAAAATGGGGCAAAACCCTGTTTAACAACCATCTCGCTTAGAAGTGGAAATTCGGGGCTCAGTTGTGACCGTATGTTGAGGACTACTTGCAAGTGAGAGCACTTAGCTGACTTTGAAAAAGAGACGTCAAGTCAAACCTGGTCAGTAGCTGGAGGAAGACACCCAGCGAACCCCACAGTTGGGGGCTAGATTGGGAAACATGTTTTAAGAGATGGGTGAGGGCAGCGGCTGCAAGCTAGTTCTGTGTTCTTGCTGGAAAACCAGGAAGTCAACGGGTGCCAAACCCCAGAAGGAGAATTTAGCTCTTACTAACCCGATGATAGAATATCCTGGCATCCTACCCCTTGGGTAGTCCTCAACTTACAACTGTTTGTTTAATGATGGTTTGAAGTTACAAAGGCACTGGAAAAAAGTGACTTAATACCTTTTTGCACACTTACAACCACTGCAGCGTCCCCATGGTCAGGCGATCAAAAAAGATTTGGCCACACTGATTCATATTTGGGACCAGTTGCAGAGTCCCAGGGTCGGGTGGATCCCCTTTTGTGACCTTCTGACAAGCAGAGTCCATGGGGAAGCCGTGAAGCGCCGTGTTGCTAACTTACCAACTGCGGTGATTCCCTTAACGGCTGTGGCAAGGTCGGTTGTAAAATGGGGCAAAACTCACTTAACTGTCTCACTTAGCCACAGAAATTTGGGGCTCCAATGTGGTCACAAGTCAAGGAATACTTCTATTTGACTGACTGAACTGGTCCTGTTGGAGCAAGATTCACATGGCGAAAGCATCAACAAACGAGAAATTCTCAGATTCTTAGTAGACATCTAGCCCCCAAATTAAAAAAAACTAGCAGTGATTAATTTACCTAATTAGTGGAAACAAACAAACAACTCCTGGGTAGAAAGTCATTTTGGTCCCCTATTTAAAAAGCAATTAGACTCCCAACACCGCACGGAAACGCTCATCACCCCGGAGTGAGGAGGAACATAACAAACTTCAAATGCCTCTTTCGGTGCCTCCCGGAGCTGCTAAGGAAGCCCCCTGAGTCCAGAAACCGTGAAATGTTCATTCGTTTTCCAAGTTCCCTTTCTGAAATTAAGAAGTGTGCAAAGCTAGATGCCAGCAGAAATGCTCCCAGATTGATGGATTTTGTCAGAATGAAAGGATCGGGATTATCTGCTGGTTGCAGAGTAGATTGATTCAAGCCTATACACAAGAATATCATCAACTAAACTTCACTACAGGTAGCCCTCGACGTATGGCCACAATTGAGCCCAAAATTTAGGTTGTTAAGTGAATTTGGCCCCATTTTATGACCTTTCTTGCCGCAGTTGTTAAATGAATCACTGCAGTTGGTAAGTTAGCAACATTTGGATGTCTAGTTTTCTTGCACAGCGTGGCAAGGATAACAGAATAACAGGGTTGGAAGGGACCTTGGAGATCTTCTAGTCCAACCCCTGCTCAGACTGGAAACCCTATACCATTTCAGACAAATGGTTGTCCACTCTCTTCTTAACTTCCAGTGTTGGAACATTCACAACTTCTGGAGGTAAGTTGTTCCACTGATTAATTGTACTCATGGTTACAAAATTAGTTCTAGGTTGCTTCTCTCCTTGATTAGTTTCCATCCACTGCTTCTTGTCTTGCCTTCAGGTGCTTTGGAGAATGGCTTGATCCCTCCTCTTGTTTGTGGCAGCCTCTCAAATACTGGAAGACTACTGCCATGTCACTCCTAATCAGTAGCCGGATTCAGTCGGTTCGCACCACTTCGGCGGAACCAGTAGCTAATTTTTCGTTGCCCAGGCCCAGAACAGACTTCCGGAAGTGACATCCATGCAGAGAACTGGTTGTTCGCATATTTGAATTCCACCACTGAAACACAGTCATGTGATCACAGGATTCTGCAAACAGCTGTAAGGGCCATGTTGCCAAATGCCCAAGGTACAGTCATGTGTCTGTATGGAAGAACGGAAGGTAATCATCAAAACCTTTGCGATCCGTCGTAACTTTGACTGGTCATAAGTTGAAAACTGTCTATTTTTGAGGACTCACACTGGCCTTCCTGTTCCTGCTGTATTTACCACACTCAAGTGACTTTCCTTGCAGGTGCTTGTTTACAGCTTTCTCACCACTTGTCCTGTTTTTCCCACTTCACCAACCTGCCCCCAACTTTGCAATATATTACTACGTCTAGCAAGCCGTTTTTGTTTTTTCTTGTTCATCACACACGCAGTCAGTCTCTGCAGGAAGCGCCTCCAAAGTGCTCCGTCAAAGCCTGCAGGAAGGGAGACCCAGTGGCTGAAAGGTATTGGAGAAAAGTGAACACCTACAACATGGGTAGGCAACCTTGGCTCTTTTATGACTGGTGGACTTCAACTCCCAGAATTCCTGAGCCAGCCATGCTGAGGGGAAAGGGAGAGGTTTCCAAGCTGAGCCAAGCTGGCTCAGGAATTCTGGGAGTTGAAGTCCACCAGTCATAAAAGAGCCAAGGTTGCCTACCCCTGGCCTAGGCCTAGGCCACTTTATGACTTGTGGACTTCAACTCCCAGAATTCCTGAGCCAGTCATGCTGAGGGAAAAGGGAGAGGTTTCCAAGCTGAGCCATGGCTGGCTCAGGAATTCTGGGAGTTGAAGTCCACGAGTCATAAAGAGCCAAGGTTGCCTACCCCTGGCCTAGGCCTAGGCCACTTTATGACTTGTGGACTTCAACTCCCAGAATTCCTGAGCCAGCCATGCTGAGGGGAAAGGGAGAGGTTTCCAAGCTGAGCCAAGCTGGCTCAGGAATTCTGGGAGTTGAAGTCCACGAGTCATAAAGAGCCAAGGTTGCCTACCCCTGACCTACATCTACCAAGTCACAATCAACGTCCCGTCTCATGCCTTAGGAGCCAAATTTCTACTCCTTTATCCCCAATGGAAAAAAACTAGGAATCAGGATGTAACCCCGGCTTTGTTTTCCCTTTCTCTGTTTCTCCCCCCCACACTCTCTTCCACACATCTCCATTCATTTTCCTTCACAGAAAGAAGCTCCTCCCGATGGGAATCTCATTCGGTGCATTAAATTTAAACATAAAAGAATGTTTATGGAGCATCTTGAGCAAACGACACCATAAAATAGATCTTTACATCGTTCATAAAGACTTTGCAGGCCGGGAGAGCAGATGAAGGTCTCTCGAGAAGTTCCCCGTTGTGGGTCTCCCTTCTGCTGTCAGACGATGGCAACTGCTTTACAATCGGAGACCCCGCCTGATTTCATGCCAACTGATGAGGCTGATAAAGAGGCATTTCCCCCCCCACCGGCTCGACCCCCAGCTGGGCCGTTCTTCCCCGCTCAGAGGGCCTTTTCTTCTTTCAAAGCCACACACAAAAAGGAAGGATTCGTTTGCCCGGCTTCCCTGTTGGGTCTGTTGTTTCTCCTTGAAAGGTCTCCTTCTGCTCTCTGTCTCATATTTGGGGAGTGGGGTGGGGGTGGAGAATCAGAAAATAACAACTTCTGTTTCCAGCAGCTGGCTCAAGCACGGGCAAAGCTCCTCGCTGCATCCTGGACCTTCATCCTTTGCTCTCTCCAGCGTTGGGTGCAATATCCCTCTCATCATCATCATCATCACTGGGTTCTCCATCTCTGGAGGTTTTTAAGAAGAAATTGGACAGCTACCTGTCTGGAATGGTCTAGGGCAGGGGTAGGCAACCTTGGCTCTTTTATGACTCGTGGACTTCAAGAGCCTTGGTGGAGCAGTGGGCTAATGCCTCCTTAAGTAACACCAGCTGCCTGCAATTAGTGCAGGTTCGCATCCCACCAGGCTCAAGGTTGACTCAGCCTTCCATCCTTCCGAGGTAGGTAAAATGAGGACCCAGATTGTTGGGGGCAATTAAGCTGACTTTGTAATAATGCCGCTTGGGGGTGTTTGTGAAAGCCCTAATAAGCAGGCATATACATAGAATGAAGGCTACTGCTAAGCTTGTAAGCCGCCCTGAGTCTTCGGAGAAGGGCGGGATATAAATGGAATTAAAATAATAATAAAAAATAAATAAAACTCCCAGAATTCCTGAGCCAGCATGGCTCAGCTTGGAAACCTCTCCCTTTCTCCTCAGCATGGCTGGCTCAGGAATACTGGGAGCTGAAGTCCACAACTCATAAAAGAGCCAAGGGTTGCCTACCCCTGGTATAGGGTCTCCTGCCTGAGCAGGGGGTTGGACTGGAAGACCTCCAAGGTCCCTTCCAATTCTTCTTACTCTGCATTCTGTATCCCTCACAGGGGCTTCCTAGCATCTCTTGAGTAGCCCTCCGAAGGGGGAAACTGTATAAACAAGGACCTGGGTGTGGGCATCAACCATCTACACACCCCTCTCAGGCTTCCTTTTACAGGTAGTCCTAAAAGTATGACCACAATCAAGCTCAAAATTTCTGTTGCTAAGCAAGACAGTTATTAAAAGGAATTTTGCCCCATTTTACAACCTTTTTTGCTACAATTGTTAAGTGAATCGCTGCAATTGTCAAGTTAGTAACCCAATTGTTAAGTGAATCTGGCTTCCCCATTGACTTTGGTCACAAAAGGTGATCACGTGATCCCAGGACACTGCAAGCATCATAAATATGAGTCAAGTGTCTGAATTTTGATCACGTGACCACGGGAATGCTGCAACGGTTGTAGGTGTGAAAAACGGTCATAAGTCACTTTTTTCCAGGGCCATTGTAACTTTGAACAGTCACTAAATGAATTGTTGTAAGTCAAGGACTGCCTGTGCTAACTGAAAGCTTTATTTCATTTTAAGACTATGGGGCCTTCTGCAAAGCAAATCAATAGCTTCTAGCTATGTATTGATGCCCACCGATGTGGCTTCCAGAGGTTTTCTCAGAAAAAATTGAATGTTAAGGCAATGAAATCCAGGATCTTGTCAGAATTGTGTCCAGGAAGAAAGTGTCAAACTAAGCTAAATAAGAGGCTGGGTTAAGAGCAACTGCACCATTGTGGCTTTGGGCAAATAGGAGCCTTCTGACTAACCAATACCACCATGGTAGCTATTTTGTGAATGCACCCTCAACTAAATTCTACCTGCATCTATCAGCTGGGTATTTAAAAATATGGATACTGTATTCACGGATTTCATCCAGGACAGGGTTGCACAGATCCAGACTCAGGATGAAGTTATCACACTGGCCAAGCCTGGTGCTTGTGCTAGGAATCTGACCTTCTCTTTCTCTTTCTCTCTCTCTCTCTCTCTCTCTCTCTCTCTCTCTCTCTCTCTCTCTCTCTCTCTCTCTCCCTCCCTCCCTCCCTCCCTCCCTCCCTCCCTCCCTCTCTCTCTCTCTCTCCCTCCCTCCCTCCCTCCCTCCCTCCCTCCCTCTCTCTCTCTCTCTCTCTCTCTCTCTCTCCTTTTTTTGCAAAAGGGAGCAAGTTTTAGATAACAACTTGCAGAGTTAGATGCAAGTCTGAAGTCTTCCTTCAGTGGTAGTTTTGCGAGACCCATACAATGACTTACTCTGGCCAAAACAGTGATGAGAATCCTGGTCTGCTGTTTTTAAGCAAGATGCTTTCCCACCTCGAATGCAATTGATTTCACCTGACCTGTAAAAGATGCCTTCCAAGGATGGGACAATTAATTGTTGAGTCCATGGTGCTCCCTGAACTGTGTTGCTTTTTTGCAGACATTTCATTACTCAGACTAGGTAACATCATCAGTGCTAGAAGGGAGTGGGGTTTGAGCTGATAATGTTACCTACTTGGGTAATGAAAGAGAACAACCAAATTTAAAGAGCACCAAGGACCCCCTCATTTCAACAATGAACTACAAATATTCTCCTTTACTGTTAGCATCATCAGTGCTAGAAGGGAGTGTTTATATACAATAGCGTTCCCCATCAGTGTTATTGGGGTATGATTACTCTTGATAGGATATTGTTTTCTGCTTGACTGTTAATTCCTGCTTATCTAGGTGTTGACAACTAGTAAGGAGATGTTCAGGTCTTCGTTTCCTTTTTTAGCTTTTTTATTGTCTCTTTTGAATGGTGTGTAAACGTCATTTAGTTCTATGCCTGTTGATGGCTGGTTGGT
The DNA here is from genome assembly GCF_964194415.1 of Vipera berus. NCBI lineage: Eukaryota > Metazoa > Chordata > Lepidosauria > Squamata > Viperidae > Vipera > Vipera berus. The sequence continues at coordinate 4,697,901 of NC_138215.1, read as the reverse complement.
CTGAATGCCAAACATCCAAAAATAGATGAGTCGTGTTTTTCTCCTTGGGCTGCTGGGTCTTTTGGTTTACTTAGGATGTCTTGCAGAACTTAAGTTGGCTTGTGTGCTACAGTGATGACTTCTGGTTGTAACGGTATGCGAGTTGTTTCTACGGTCTTTCTGATGTACAACAGTGTTATTTTTTTACATAACTTTACACAACAGGCACAGAAATAAATGACGTCTACACATAACTTGTGTTGGTTGTGCTATAGTGGGTTGAGTAGAACATAGAATAACAGGCTTGGAAAGCAGGAGACCTTATATACCATTCCAGATAAATGGTCGTCCAGGTTGTTGTTCCTGACAGGGAGGACAATTAACCAGTGGAACAGCTTGCCTCCAGAAACTGTGGGCGCTCCATCACTGGAGGTTTTTAAGAAGAGACTGGACAGTCACTTGTCTGAAATGGTATAGGTTCTCCTGCTTGAGTAGGGGGCTGGACTAGAAGACCTCCAAGGTCCCTTCCAGCTCTATTCTATTCTATTCTATTCTATTCTATTCTATTCTATTCTATTCTATTCTATTCTATTCTAATTTTCTGCTGAAGGATCTTTGCGCTTACATGTTTCTCATCATGAACTATCATGAACAAGCAAATAATCCCTAAATTAAAATGCTTTGGGACCTTGAATTGGCAGCCCTACATGACACCAAGGTGACTAGCTGGAAAATCTATTTTATTTTTCATTTCTTGCCTTCCGAGTTAAAGTCATTTCAAAAACTGAAGTCGATGGGCTGAAAGATTGCAAAAGGCTACAAACAGCAGGAACAAACATTGCATTGAAATGCCAAATGATGAGAGCTGCTGATGGCCTCAAACCCAGATGATGTAAACAGATGCTGTTCCTAAATACCACCAGGAGGATTTTCAACCAAGGCAGTACAATAAAGCTTGAGCAGCACTTACCTATCCATGCAGTAGGGTGGCCTTTATAACATAACATCCTTCATACTACCCAGACTCCATCGTTCATAGTAAATTCTAAACTCAAATTAACATTGCTATGTGTTTCCTTAACATGCAATACACAGGGAAATAAACCATATGATGGCTTAGTTTACATGACACCCTCTGCTGGGTTCTCAGAAGATGGCATTAATGTTAGGGGCAAGAAACCAGGAGCCAGGGTAGAGTTCAAAAGCACTGCACATTTATTCCATACAAGCTATGCACCAGACTCGGATCTACTAACGGTCAATACTAATTGGCACCAGATAAGAATCAATGGACTTCAAGGTGGGTGGGTGGACTTAGGTCTCTTTCGGAGATATAGGACTCCAGACTGATGATGCATCTGACCTATCCTTGGGCTCAGCCTGGTCGTCTCCTACAATAACCCTATTTTAGACTTTTCTGCTACATCAAGACACTCAGGGAAGTGGCTTGCTGAAAGTTACTTGATGATTTCAGGCAAAGGAAAGATATTTGAATAGTATCCAGGTTATTTCCCAACCGTGTGTGTGTGTGTGTGTGTGTGTGTGTGTGTCACAAAAGTCAAGATTGTGGCCATAACCATACAGCTGGAGAGCTAATTTGGTGTAGTGGCCTAGCAACCAGTAGACAGTGAGTTCTAGTCTTGTCTTAGTTCTAGTTCTAGTCTTAGGCACAATGGTTGGTTGGGAGACTTTGGTTGGGCCAGTCCCTCTCCCTCAGCCCAATCCAGCTGAGTTGATCTTATTATGGGGAAGTTGGACAAGTTATAATTGCGGGGGGAAATATGAGGCAGGCGAATTAGGTATGTCCGCCACCTTGAATTGACCAAATAATTTAAAAAGTGGGAAATAATAATTATCTTCAAGAAATAGCATTTGCCTGCAAGCAAGAATTGGTGGGACCACAAAACAGACAAAGTAATAGAAGCAACTAAATTGCTCTGGGACTTTAGAATTCCACTGACAGGCACCTGCCACATAACACCCCAGTCTTAACAACTCTTGATAAGAAAGACCAAATGTCTGGATATTGGATGTGGCAGTGCCTGGAGATAGTGGGATAGAAGAGAAAGAAATGGAGAAGTTAACAAAACACAAAGACCTCCAAATAGAAATAGGACAACTGTGGCAAAAGCAAGCAAAAGTAGTACCAATAAGCATGTTGGGTACAATCCCAGATCATCTGGAGCACCACCTGAAAGCTTTTGACATTGACAAAAACACCCTCAATTGCCAACTGCGAAAGGCAGCTTTATTGGAACAGCTTACATATCCCACAATGATATCTGTAACACCATTGAGTGTTAACATCTATCTATCCCAGGTCCTTGGGAAGAACTCGATAGGTGGATTAAAATGCTGCATCCAGTCTAAACATCTGGCTGATTTTGGCTGACTGTGCGATCAACCATAATAATAGAAGCTGCATATCTTTTCCATGTGCACTGAGGAAAGTCTGCAATTATGGTTGACATCTTGAATTCTTTTACACCAATCCCTCCCACCCCACCCCCTGGGGATGCACCCCAAACTCTTCCTTCCTTTGCCAAAATTTATGGATTATCTATTGGATTTCTATGTATGGCAGTGAAAGCTGGACCATAAGAAAGGCTGAGTGCCAAAGAATTGAAGCCTTTGAACTATGGTGCTGGAGAAGACTCCTGCAAGTCCCTTGGACTGCAAGGCAATCAAACCGGTCAGTCCTAGAGGAGATCAACCCTGACTGCTCTTTAGAAGGTCAGATCCTGAAGCTAAAATTCAAATACTTTGGCCACCTAATGAGAAGAAAGGACTCGCTGGAGAAGAGCCTAATGCTGGGAAAGGTTGAGGGCAAGAGAAGAAAGGGACGACGGAGAATGAGGTGGCTGGATGGAGTCACTGAAGCAGTAGGCGTGAGCTTAAATGGACTCCAGCAGATGGTAGAGGACAGGAAGGCCTGGAGGAACATTGTCCATAGGGTCACGATGGGTCGGACACGACTTCGCAGCTAACAACAATTGGATTTCTACTTCATAAGCTACTTTGCTTGCTCACAAAGCCAACCCACATGAACTTCAGAACACCTCACTACTACAGTAGACATATTACCTCTAGGAAAAATACACCCTATTGTCAAACATTATTAAACTGTTGGAAACTAAAGACTATACAGAAAACTGACACATTTCAGGACAGAAAGAAAATCTCTTTCTCTCTCCCTTTCTCTCCCCTTCTTATCTATCTATCTATCTATCTATCTATCCATCCATCCATCCATCCATCCATCCATCCATCCATCCATCTTCTATCTATCTATGAGTATACCTAACACCGAGCATATTTTTGCATCAGATAGAATAAGATGCTTAGCACTCTATACATTTCCAGAAGACATGACTAATTGTTCTTAGCGGTTGTTTGCAAATCCCACTCTTTGCTAGCCAGTTATCCCAGCCACCTTTAGAATGGCTGGCCAGCTGTGATTTCTTAAATATGCAATTCAAAGAAAATTAAAAGTGAACAACAGCTTGACCAGGGTCAAAGCCATTACATGTAGTCTCTTAGTCCCTAAATTGAAATCCCCCCACATGCTTGCAAGAAATGAAAAAGAGGACCACAACAAGAGGATGGGAACTACACTAAGACTTCTCCAGCCACAATCCATCTCAGTCACTGCAATCTACTAGGGAGAGAAAGCTGTTGCAACCTCTCACCCCGATTTAGACAAAACACAAAGATACGGCTAAGATATGTCAACTTAAAATAAGCCATAGTGTGAGTCACATACAAAGTCTATCCACAGTATGACCTAATGGCTGTGTTCATACAACAGAACTGGACTCAACTAAAATGGGAGTTGGAGACTTTGTGCTTCATGTGTTATGTGAACCCCACCCATTACCTTACAGAATGTGGTATGAATCAAAACATCATGTTACGTTATACAATGTCAATTACAATGAAACTCCATCAATTGAGTCTTGGGCTGGGCATTGTGTATATTGTTGAAGACCAACTCAATTAATAGGTGTAGACAGGACTCAAAGAATATCAGCTAGTTCAGGGGTGTCAAACTCGCAATATCACGTGACGTGTTGTGACATATCGCGACTTTTTTCTATTGCTGGCAAGGGGATAGGCGCGGTTTCGGCATGGCACATCTGGCCCACGAGCCAGCAGTTTGACACCCCTGAGCTAGTTCCTAAGCACATCCAAATGCAAAAACAGAGAAGGGACAGTGCCCTATTCCTTCCTGGGGTCAAAAGAAATCTTGGTAGGCCATGCATTTGGCTAAATTGTTTTGGGGGCAAGAAAAAAAAGTCAACACTGTCCTAGGCTGTATCAACAGATAGGTCACATGAAGTGTTAGTACCACTTTAACCTGCTTTGGTAAGACCACACTTGTGGTCCATCAGGTTCTTGTGTGAATACATCCACACTTTGTATCAAGTCTGGATGCCATGATACAAAAAAGAGGTATTGAAACCTTAGAAAGAGTGAAGAGCAGAGCAACAAAGATTATTTGGGAGCTGAGGGCTAAATGATGAATGGTTGTGGGAACTAGGTATGCCAGTCTAATGAAGAGATGGACTAGTGGGTGACATGATATCAGTCTTCCAATATTTGAGCTTCTGTCAAAGAGAAGAGGGGGTCAACTATTCTCCAAAGCACCAGAAGGCAGAACAAGAAGCAATGGATAGAAATTAATCAAGGACAGAACCAATATGGAACTAAGGAGGAATTTCCTGACAGTGAGAACAATTAACCAGTGGAACGGCTTTTCTCTAGAGGTTGTGTGTACTCTATCACTGGAGGTTTTCAAGAGATTAGACAACCATTTGTCCAGAACAGTACAGTCTCCTGTTTGAGCTGGAGGTTGAAGACTTCCAAAGTCCCTTTCAACCCTATTATTCTATGTTGTTCTGTTATTGCAATCCAGGTTGTTTAAGGTTTAATGTGTAGTGTTTTGCATGAGCCCAGCTGGATTGCTTCAAATCCTAGATGACCCATCTAGTCCAATCATCACTATACAGTGCTTAAGAACAAGCACGGCAACACAGTGTTTTCACATGGCAAAGTCTACCCTTGCAGCTAAGGGAGCTTTGCAGAAGATTGTGCCCAGTGACATATGTTTGTACGTGTTTTGCTGAGAGTGATCAATGTCTGTCTGTCATTCTTAACCACAAGTTCCCTCTGCTTATAACAGGAATATTCCCATTGGATCTGCCTCTCTCTGCAGAAAGCCAGGAACCAGCTTGCTGTTCTGTTTAAAAGCTAATTGCTTTGAAATAATTGAGCAGGTGAGCACAAAGCTTTCACACTGAGATTTCCCTCCTCCCCTTCCGTTTCTGAACAACCCAAATGAACCAGACAACACAATCACAACATACAGACAGATTTAACTGTAGTTTCAATTGGGAAAATGCGACCATCCTAGACCAAGCCAAGTCCAAAAATCCCATGGAAGTACTAGAAACCTGGCATTCTGACAAATCACCCATCAACAGACACATAGACATTATCTATAGATTCTGCAAAAGAGACTATCACCCAGGCCAAAAAGGAACAAGAAGTCCCAAGCACCTCTCCCCCAAGCAGTCAGAACCCAGACCAGCATAAGATGTGATGGCAAACCTTTTAGAGACCGAGGGCCCAAACTGCAACCCAAAACCCACTTATGTATTGTTGGGTGCCGGGTGGGCGTGGCCCATTGGGTGGGCGTGGCTGTGGTGGTAACAGCAGACGGTGGGACTAAAAAGTTCAATCAATCAATTCCAACTTTGCGAGATCTTTTTTTTTCCCCTTGAGAAGTTGAAATTGATTGATTGAACTTTTTTTTTTTTGCACACAGCAGCGGAGGCCTAAAGCAAAAAGGTTTTATAAAACCCAGCTGAAGGCCTAGGACTGGGGCGACGGCATGTGTGCCTACAGAGAGGGCTCTGCGTGCCACCTGTAGCACGCGTGCCATACGTTCGCCACCACGGGCATAGATTAACTTCAAAGTTAACATCAGACCAAGAATCATGTACTGCCAAAGAGCCAACAATAAACAGCTCAACCAAAGAATCTCTATGACAGGGGTCTTCAAACTTGGCCCTTTTATGACTTGTGGACTTCAACTCCCAGAAGTCCTCAGCCAGGCACGCTGGCTGAGGAATTCTGAGAGTTGAGGTCCACAAGTCATAAAAGAGCCAAGTTTGAAGAGCCCTGATACAAACAGAGAGCAAACAGCACTCCTTACTAGCTCTGATGATATTACCTAATTTGGATAATGAAACGTCTGCAGGAAAACGAGCAAGCTCAGAGAGCGCCAAGGACCTCCCATAACACAATCCAAATGAACAAAACCTGAAAAGAGGGGGGGAGGAGAGAGAGATGAATATGTTTTTGAAAAGAGGAGCTCACTTATCAATTTTATCTCACAAATATGTTTCATGTAAGCTTTGAAATCACTTTTTATTCAACGGATGCTTTTGTTAAAACTCTGGCCACGTCTCCTTTGATTGTTATGGTAATGAATCCTTAAGATATGAGTGGTTATTGGTACACAATGTAAGCAAACTGCAGGCAAAACTGGCAATCAGTGTGCAGAAAAATAAAGACGGGTGGGTATGTGTGTGTATGCATGTGAGTGTTTGTTGGGTGAAGCTAAATTAAATACACCACAGACTTCCTCCTATTATTGATAAAACGATTTATCTAGAAGTCAAGGTATTTATTCTCCCATAGGAATTGTGCCAGGCAGAAGCAGGAGCAAAATGTCTTGGATCATGACATTTTCACAGGTAAGTTAGGTCACCAGACCCCAGTGACATTGTCATTTAGGTTGTTATCGTTTGCATTAATGGGGAAAAAAAAATCAGCTACAAATGAAGAAAGAACTCCTGTAGATTTAATACAAAGAGTCAGATTGGTGTAGAGTGGGGGTAAGCAAGCATAGCATCTTTATAAGATTATAAAGTTGCTGTTCCTAGAGGAGATCAACCCTGACTGCTCTTTAGAAGGCCAGATCCTGAAGTGGAAACTCAAATATTCTGGCCACCTAATGAGAAGGAAGGACTCGCTGGAGAAGAGCCTAATGCTGGGAAAGGTTGAGGGCAAGAGAAGAAGGGGACGACAGGGAATGAGGTGGCTGGATGGAGTCCCTGAAGCAGTAGGCGTGAGCCTAAATGGACTCCAGAAGATGGCAGAGGACAGGAAGGCCTGGAGGAACGTCGTCCATGGGGTCGCGAGGGGTTGGACACCATTTCGCAACTAACAACAACAACAACAAAGATGCTGTGCTTGCTTACCTGTGCTCTACAGCTTCAACCCCATCTCCCAGAATTCCCGAACCAGCAGGTCCGCGGGTCATAAAAGTGCCCTAGCTGCCCACCCCTGGTGTAAAGGTTAAGGCCTCGGGCTAGAAACTGGGAGACGGTGACTTCTAGTTCTGCCTTGGACACAAAATCAGCTGGGCTGGCCAGTCGCTTTCTCTCAGCCCAAGGAAGAAGGCAATGGCAAACCACTTCTGATAAACCTTGCCCCAAAAACCTGAAGGGAGTTGTCCTGGTAGTCTCTGAGAATCAGACATGATTGAACAGAAAAAAATATATAATACAAAATTACGGGAAACCATCTCTATTTATTTTTAAGGTATATGTTAAATATGTAGCCTACTTCTCCAGAAACTCAGTCATCCTCTTCCAGTGTTTCCTACAATGACACCCCAGTGATGTCAGTAGAGTTAAGAGGCAGGTAATGGCTCACCTGGTCATCATCAACCCCCTTGAACATCCCCTTGCATTACCTTTGTCTGTACATCTGTACTGGATAGGATTAGGCACCTCACTAAACCCTGGTTCAGATCGGTCATGGTTTGATGTCCAAATCATGGCTGGATCCACAGATACTTTAATAAAGCATGATTGACTATTTATATTAGATGGTTTTAAGCTAGGCAAGGTGCTGCCATACAGGCCTCTGAGTCAAGGGCTGGAGGATCTTCCCAAGCCTTCATTGGTCATCCCAAGAGAACTTGAGGGGCTATCACAGAGAAGAGAGGGTCAACTTATTCTCCAAAGCACCAGAGGGCAGGACAAGACGTAACGGGTGGAAAGATCATTAAAGAGAGGTCCAACCTGTAACCAAGGAGAAATTTCCTAAAAATGAGACCAATTAATCAGTGGAACGACTTGCCTCCAGAAGCTGTAGGTGCTCCATCCCTGGAGTTTTTCCAAGAATAGATTAAACAACCATTTAACTGGGATGGTGCAAGCCTCCTTCCTTCAACTGGGGGTTGGACTAAAAGACCTCCAAAGTCCCTTTCAGCCCTCTGACTCTATGTCTTCGACATACAATGCTCTTAACATCATGGATTTCCTTGCCTATTTACGATGAACGACACCCCAGTTCTGCCTGCCCTCCTCCCCACTTGTCCATAGTTCTTGCAATTTCACGTTGTTCAGGTATGTTCCATCTTGAAAAAAATAAGAATTAGGGTTCTATCCTGTACAAACATTTCAACCACTTTAAGCTTCCTTTTAAAAGCATGATCTCATTCTGCCTCTTTCTCAAGTCTTTCTTGCTTTGCTTATGCTTTGCATTTTGGTTTTGCTCACCAGTTCAACTCCTTTTCTCAAAAAACAACAAGCTTTTAAAAAATACAAATGAATATCTGAATGCACACATTTCTTAGCCTACAGACATTTTAATGCATTCTTACGAACATTTTTCCTTATTTAAATCACTCAAGTAAATTATTTTCGCTTGGGGGCATTTTTAATGCATCCTTTTTTTTTCTCTTTGCAAGTATCACACAAAATCTGAGGAGGGGAGTTCCTGGTCACAGAACTAGGGAGCTGTGCAACCTGAAGACCCCTGAGCATCAGGACGACCATGTTGGGTTGGGATAAATCTAGGGCTGCCCCCGATTCTGTTCCTGTGGGTGGTCTTCCAGATTCCTTTGTAAAGGAAATGGTCCCCTCTTTTTGCACATTCAAGCAGCATCTAATATTTAACATCCAGTCTGGTTGCTGAAAACCTCAACTTGCCCATCATCATTCTGGTCAACTCTCTCCGACGGCTCTACGACAATTTGCCACAGGCAACTCACCATGGCCAACTCTTCATGGGACAACTGGCTGCGAGACAAGAGTTACCCTAATATTAAAGAAATGGTGGAATAGAATAATTAAAGAAGGGATGCAAAAGGAGTGACAAAATGAAATACGAATAACAAAAATTAAAAGACTTTTTTATTTCTTTTAAATCCTTAAATTGAATTGTTAAATTGTCCTGCAGTGAGTTGGCCGTGGAGAGTTGGCTGTGGCAAGGGCGCTGCAGCAACTTGGCTGTGGTGAGTTGTCGCATTCCACTCTGCAATGGCCTCCGAATTTGTGGCGTCACTATTCCTCTGTGATCAACTTCATCCACTCGATTGCTAATATTATGAAAGGAGGAGCAAATGTGTCTTCCTGTCCCATCCCTCTAGGACAGGGGTAGGCAACCTTGGCTCTTTTATGACTTGTGGACTTCAACTCCCAGAATTCCTGAGCCACCATGGCTCAGCTTGGAAACCTCTCCCTTTCCCCCTCAGCATGGCTGGCTCAGGAATTCTGGGAGTTGAAGTCCACGAGTCATAAAAGAGCCAAGGTTGCCTACCCCTGTTCTAGGTTAGCAACTTCAAGAGGTGTGGACTTCAACTCCCAGAATTCTCCAGACAGCAAGCTGGTGCAAAACACTCAGTTATGGACTGTTAGCTATTATAGCATTAAAGCATTATTTCTCAATCTTGGCAGTTTGAAAATGTGTGGATTTCAATTCCCATGCTGGCTGGGCAATTCTGGGTGTTGAGGTCCAAGACAAGGTTGAGAAACATTGATCTAAGAAGACATATTTGAGGGGCTGCCACAAAGAGAGAGGGGGATCAACCTGTTCTCCAAAGCACTCGAGGACAGGACAAGAAGTAATGTATGGAAACATATCAAGGAGAGATCCAACCTAGAACTAAGGAGAAATTTCCTGACAGAACTATTAACCAGTGGAACGGCTTGTCTCCAGAAGTTGTGGATGCTCCAACACTGGTTTTGAAGAACAAATTGGACAACTATTTGTCTGGAATGGTATAGGGTCTCCTGCTTTAGCAAGAGGTTAGACTAGAAGAGGGCTTTTCAACCAGTGGTACTGGTACCACCTGTGGTACATTGGCACCTGGCAGGTGGTACGCGACCATCCTAGAAAAGTAGTAGTGGGGGAGGGGAATGGCAGCACCGCACAAGCCTGAACGAGAGATGGCTGGAGCTGCAGGGCTGTCAGGGCTCAGCGGAAGCGCCAGGATCAGCACCAGGCTCCAGCTGGAGCTCAGCGCTGATCCCGGCGTTTTTGCTGAGCCCAGAAGAAGTGCCAATCAGCTGGAATGTTGCAGCATCTCCAGGGTCTTGTGATTTACATTCAGATGCTTGGCAACTGATTCATATTTATGATGGTCACAGTGTCCCAGGGTCATGTGAAGTGACCAGAACCTGCTGCAACCACCCAGGTGATGGGGGAAATAAAAAACAAATACCCCCCACCCCACCCCCACTGCCAATCCTCAACAGAAATGCTCACAACAATGAAAACCTCGGATAGCAGGAAGAGCACCACCGGGCGGGCAGGCAGGCGTCTTGCTCGGCTGTGGCTTGGGGGGCACTTTTTTCAGGGCCATTGTAACTTTGAACAGTCACTAAGCGAAGTGTTGTAAGTCAAGGACTACCTGTACTTCATCACTTTTTTCCTTTTTTTTTTTTTGGTCATCAAGTTTTTGACACCTTGCTAGGCGACTGGTGGTCCTCGGATGTTGCCATATCCTAAAAGTGGTACAATGGGTGAAAAGGTTGAAAAGCCGTGGACTAGAAGACCTACAAGATCCCTTCCAACCCTGTTATTTTATGTATGATCTAAGAGAAGACATAGTCATTTTATTCATTATCTTCACACAGTTATTTCTCAATCACAGCATCTTTAAGATATACGGATTTCAACTCAGTAGTCATACAGTATCTTCTAGACTAGTGCTTCTCATCCTTGGCAGCTTGAAAAAAATCCTAGTGGGACCACACCTGGAACACCACAGCCAATTTTGGACACCATACTAAAAAAAAGATGTTGAGACTTTGGAAAAAGTTCAGACAAGAACAATTAAAAGACCTGGAGACTAAAACATACGAAGAAGGGCTGCAGGACTTGGGTTTGGCTAGTTTAAAGAAAAGAAGAAACAGGGGAGACATGATAGCAGTATTCCAGTATTGGAGGGGCTGCCACAAAGAAGAGGAGGGGGTCAAACTATTCTCCAAAGCACCAGAAGGCAGGACAAGAAACAATGGATGGAAACTGATCAAAGAGAGAAGCAACCTGGAATTAAGGAGAAACTTCCTGACTGTGAGGACAATGAACCAGTGGAACAGCTGGCCTCCAGAAATCGTGGGCGCTCCATCACTGGAGGTTTTTAAGAAGAGGCTAGACAGTAACTTGTCTGAGATGGCATAGGTTCTCCTACTTGAGCTGGGGGCTGGACTAGAAGGCCTCCCAGATCCCTTCCAGCTCTATTCTATTCTATTCTATTCTATTCTATTCTATTCTATTCTATTCTATTCTATTCTATTCTATTCTATTCTATTCTATTCTATTCTATTCTATTCTATTCTATTCTATTCTATTTCAACTTGTTTACTGTGATGATATTAGTGGTTCACATCAATAAAAAATAGAAGCAAAGCTCTATGAAGAATAAAAAGTTTCAAAATCCAGTTTTTTAATTGTGGGGAAATCAGTTTTCACTCCTGGGTCCGTATTTCTTCCCAGCTGTGTGACATCTTGGTTGAAATGTAGCAACCAGATCACTTCACACACACAGACACACACACACACACACACACACACACACACACACACACACACACACACATATATTCATGAACCATGGGTTTATATAACGATTTTGCTGTAAGCTGGCAATTCTATTTCAACCTTTTTTCCTAATTAGAGCGGATACTGAGGCCTTTTTAACATCTATTGCATAACTAGGCATTTAAGGGCACATATTTCTAAGGGCTAGTTAGCGAAGATGGAATTTCTCCTCTGAGAAGTCTCAAATGAATTCATCTGAATGGACTAGGAGAAAAGTAACTTTTAGACATGTCTCTTTTCCACTGGAGCCCTTAGCTCAAAACATGCCAAAAGGCATCTGAGAATACATACTTTACACTAAAACACCTTTAATAATTCACAGAAAGAAAATACCTTGACAAATGAGGGTCATAAATTAGGGTAGCAATTTGAGGCTGAGAAATAAAAGACAGGCCATCAAAATATTACTCACTAAGAAGAGATGACTCCAGGGGTGTCCATTAAGTTGGGTTAAGATGGCATCAGCAAAATTGAGGCCCCATTTGTTTTTCGTTATGTGACCCTCATAAAAACCAGGCAGAGCTCGGATCACATCGTTGAAGCTGCCATCTTGGCTTTTTTGACCTGAACTGCTGGAGGGATGTTTCAGAGCCAGGTTTATGAGGGGAAAGGGCAGTTAGGCCTTCGGTTTTGCATTTTGGGAAAAAGGGGTCCAAATAACTCCCAGAGCCCGCCCATGAAGATGGCGCCCAACCCCTTATTCAAAGGAACTTTGTGTGGGTCTGACTGTCTTGATAGCGCTCTGAGGTTTGGGGTTTGACAACTGTGGTACAGGCAGTCCTCAACTTCAACTTACAACCACAGTTGGGACTAGAATTTCTGTTGCTAAGCTAGGGGATCATTAAAGAGAGTCGTGCCCAATTTTACAATCTTTTTGCCCTGGTTCTTAAGAGAGGGTTGTTAAGAGAGCCCAGCTTCGTCCACGTTGCTGGTCGGACATAAGCTAGGAAGGTTGCAGACAATGATCACATGACGCCGGGATGCTGCAACTGTCATAAAAACAGGTACAACACGAGTTACAACACAATGGAGCCCCAATGTTTGTTGTTAAGTGAATTTGGCCCATTTTATGACCTTTCTTGCCACAGTTTTTAAGTGAATCATTGCAGTTGTTAAGTTAGTGACAAGGTTGTTGAGTGAATCTGGCTTCTCCATTGACTTTGCTTGTCAGAAGATCACAAAAGGTGATCACATGAGCCCCGGGACACTCCGACCGTCATAAATAGATGCTAAGCATCTGAATTTTGGTCACGTGACCATGGGGATGCTGCAATGGCCGTAAGTTTGAAAAATGGTCATAAGTCTATTTTTCCAGTGCCGTTATAACTTTGAAGGGTCACTGAATGAACTATTGTAACTCGAGGACTATCTGTACATGCTGGTTGCCAGCCACCCAATTTTTGACCTGATGACTGTGGAGATGCTGCAATGGTCCTGAGTGTGAGAACTGATGAAAAGCCAGTACTTTCAGTGCAGTTGTAACCAAACTTACAATTTTGCTAAACTAATGATTGTGAGTGGATTGAAAGTAATACTGCCTGTATTAAGATGTTCAAATTTTCCCCCAAGTTGCAATGAGGCAAAGCTGTCTTTTAAAAAGAAGCATCAAAATCATTACATGCTTATTTTAGTTATGAATAGATTGCTGATGTGTGTTATGTATATTTTGTTAAAATATTCAGAAATATGAATTTTCATGTCTTTTAAGTCACTGATTAATATTTTAAAAAAAACGACAGGATAGGCTGCATCCAGAACTGATGAGATCTACAAACAGAGCAATCTGCGCTGTGTATGTTCAGATGTAAACTAGATATATTATACTGTTGATTGTATTATTACCATTATAAAGTAAAAGAGGAACAAATTCCTTCTCTAACGTAATTAACATTTAGAAATGTAGCTAAGGGAAATGAACCGGAGAAGAGATAAATGGTGTGGTTGAGCCAAAAGGGAAGAACGAACACTTGGATGAGCATCTTTGAACCAACATCTTATAGAGAAGGTGGGGGCTGAGTAGAGACCATCAAAGCAACAAGGTCTCCATTGAACCTCACAGCAGGACAGGAAGCAACGGATGAAAACTAATCAAGGAGAGAAGCAACTAAGGAGAAATTTCCTGACAGTGAGAACAACTGAACAGTGGAACGGCTTCCCTCCAGAAGTTGTGAGTGCTCCACCACTGGAGGTTTTCAAGAAGAGATTAGACAATCTCCAATTCCAACTCTGTTATTCTATCATTCTGTGGTTCAAGCCTTGGAAAGAAATAATAACTAGTCAAGGAGAGAAGCAACCTAGAATTAAGCAGAAATTTCCTGACAGAACAATTAACCAGTGGAACGGCTTGCTTTCAGAAGTTGGGGGTGCTCCATCACTGGAGGCTTTCAAGAGATTGGACAGCCATTTGTCCAGAATGGCAGATGGTCTCCGGCTTGAGCAGGGAGACTTTCAAGGTCCCTTCCAACTCTGCTGCTCTGTTAAGGTTTGCCCCATAAGTTATACAAGGAAGCAAGGAAAAAATGTTCTCCACAGCCAGGTCCTGCCCAGAGGGTCACCAGCTACACCAGGCCAATATATGCTCTATGTCCAACCAAGGAGAAATGATTCTTCCTGATGTCTTCACCACTAAAGGTTTTCAAGAAAATGCTGGGTAGCCATTTGTCTAGAATGCTCTAGGTATTTCTGCCCTGAATAGAGGGGTGGACTAGAAGACCTCCTTCCATCCCACAGATTCTCTGATACCATGGCCTTCCCCCCCCCCAAATAGCAGTGCTACTACCACTGCTGGGCAGAGAGACCCCCTGCTTGCCAATTTAGCCCACCCAAACATTCTGGTACAGCTAGTAAAAGGCCTTCAAAGCTCCAAGACCAGTAAATGCAGGAATTCTGTTTAATAAGAAAGAGTATGCTGAGGTTTCAAGACTAATGAGAGGTCTCATTTGTAAAGGCTACCAGGGAACAGTTAATTTACTAGTTGGCTAATGTTCTTCTCCTGAACATCCTTAGAAAAAAAAATCCAAAGAAACCAAACCTTTCATAAATGATATATATTGGATTGTTGCCCAGTAAAGAAATATCAGTTATGAGTAATGTTTCTACCTCCATCATTGTCAGTGTTTTTAATATTCCTGATTACTTATAAAAGCTATGATATTTAAGGTATTTAAGGAAATTCCTCTAGCTTTAACTTTTTTTTTAAAAGGATCCCACAAATATCCTTTTTCTAAATCATTTGATGCAGTTCACCGTAGCTGTGCACAAGTAGCAGACATGACTTGCATTTCTAAGTCTATTCAGATTTTATTTATATATTGATTGATTGGATTTATATATTTATTTTCTATATTATTATATTACTTATGTCCTTCTGTACATTTCAGCAGCTTCAGGCAACTTACAACTTAGTCTTCCCGGCCATGCCTCTTGGAACTGAATTTGAGTGCCTAAACCAGGGGCAGGCAACCTTGGTTCTTTTATTCCGTGCTGGCTCGGGAATTCTGGGAGTTGAAGTCCATGAGTCATAAAAGAGCCAACGTTGCCTAAGGTAAAGGTAAAGGTTCCCCCGCACATGCGTGCTAGTCGTTTCCGACTCTAGGGGCCGGTGATCATCTCCGTTTCAAAGCCGAAGAGCCAGCGCTTGTCCGAGGACGTCTCCGTGGTCATGTGGCCGGCATGACTAGACGCCAAAGGCGCACGGAACGCTGTTACCTTCCCACTGTGGTGGTCCCTGTTTTTCTACTTGCATTTTGAAGTGCTTTCGAACTGCTAGGTTGGCAGAAGCTAGGACGAGTAACAGGAGCTCACTCTGCTACGCGGCACTCGGGATTCGACCCGCCAAACTGCCGATCTTCTGATCAACAAGCTCAGCGTCCTAACCCACTCAGCCACCGCGTCCCTCTAAGGTTGCCTACCCCTGGCCTAAACCCCCCAGTGAATCTGTCTCACTAGAACTGGGGTCTCCCTGCTCCTATTCCATCACCTTACGAACTACTCCCAATTGGCTCTTGGGCTGAGAGGGAGGGACTGGTGCAAAGTCAGCCAATGAGCTTCTGTGAGTGAGGAGGGACTAGAATTTGGATCTCCCTCTTTCTGATCCAGGAACTAGCCATAATAGCTAGTTGAGAGGGAGTAGTTCCCACGAGGGAATCTCTATGGTAGAGGAGATTTTAAGACTTTCTCCTTCTGTAGCTTTATCCTTCACTGGCACTCTGGTTCTTTTTTTTCCCCAAGCCATGTGCAGAAGCTCTCAGGGAGATGATGAAATTGCCAAAGTTGCCTTTAACTATTAGAAGATCCTTAGTCCTTCTCATGGCTCCTTTCTATATCCTTCCCCAGGAGCATAGTGCCATCATTAACCACCTGGCTTCTTATAAGCATTCCTCTGGACCCCATATCTACAGCCCAATGGGCCATTCTGAGAAACCTTCAGAACAAAGCTTACCCAGATAGACTAGACTAGACTAGACTAGACTAGACTAGACTAAGAATAGGAATAGGAATAGGAATAGGAATAGGAATAGGATAGGATTATAGAATAGAATTATAGAATAATGATAGAATAGAATAGAATAGAATAGAATAGAATAGAATAGAATAGAATAGAATAGAATAGAATAGAATAGAATAGAATAGAATAGAATAGAATAGAATACCTTATTGTCACTTTAAATGTACACTAATCAGCATGTATTAAAAGGTAATTTCATTGCATTCAGGTCTCAAAGGGTAACCACCCCCAATATACATTAAAAGATGACCAATCCAGTTGCATTAAGGCAGAGAAGATGACAGCTTCCCTTTGAATTCCTTCTTGGGCTGGTTCATTACCAAAAGATACTCATATTATGAACAATGGACTAAGTCACTTTTTTCAGTGCCGTTGTAACTTTGAACAGTCACTACATGAACTGTTGTAAGTCGAGGACTACCTGTACATTATTCCTTATGGGAAAAATTTGTTTGGTGTGCGTCATTTTTGGTACTCATCGTGCCTACCGGAACCAATTAATGATGAGTACCGCAGTACCACTGTATTCCGTATTCTGTAAGAAATGTGTCCTTTTTCTTTCTTCCTTATGGCTATTTTGGATTCTCCCAGAAAGAGCCTCCACTTGCGATTCTCTTTTCTGCCTCCTCTGCCGTCTCTATCTTAAGCCCATCTGCACAATCACACTGGACGCGGAGAGATGTGTCACGTTGAACTGCAGCCATGACTTCAACCAACCTCCCCAGCTGAACCTGAACCAAGGACACCCCCACAAAAGGTCAGAGCAGCATCTGGGGAGAATGTTCCAGAAGTATTATTCTATTATCCTCATCCTTGTTGGAGGTGCTTGTCAAAATTTCTGATCAATAGTGCAAATAGGAGGTAGTGAATTAATGACTCTTTTTTTTTTCTTCCTTTGGAACCAGGCTGTTCTAGCAGAGTTAACAAGCTTTGTTTCATTATAACAGTGACAGATACACTGTCGCGGTTTGCATAACACACCACAGTTTTATTCTGGGTGCTGCACTAGACTTCTGCTTTAGCAAAATAATGATGATGATGATGATGATGATGATGATGATGATGATGATGATGATAATAATAATAATAATAATAATAATAATAATAATAATAATAATAATAATAGTAATACAAAATAAAGTCACAGAGCCAGCAAATGTACAACTCACTTGCAAATTAAGAAGGTGTTACATGAATTAGGGCTTTTGCAAAAAGAAGGGTTTGAATGCAGTGGAGAACCCTGATTATTTCCACAGGAAACAGCCAAATGGCTGTCCATGAATCAGAGAATTTTACAAATACACACACAGATACACACACACACACACAGACACAAACCTTCCCCCCACCCGGAAAAATAAGGCGATATAGATATAGCACAAGAAGTGAAACTTCAAAATAGCTCCTGCACAGTTCAGAGACCTTAAATAGGTCAGTGCTTCACCGAGGCTGTCACAGAATTGGACTCAGCCCAGGCAAAAGGTGTTTTAGAAGCTTGTGAGGGAGTTACTGGAAAAAGGGATAATTCAGGCTGACAGGGAAAGGAGAAGAATAAGTGTCTCTGTGTGGTTTGCCCAGGATCTTGGCACAGATAGGAGCTAATGAGCACCTGTAACCCCTTTGTCCATCCACGTTGCATTTAGCAATCACAACAAGCACCACTGTTCTGTTTGCAGAAAGAATTCCACCTCCCACCTAGAAAGCAGAATGGATCCCCGAGCGCAGAGCGTGCCAGGCACTTTCTCTGCAGCGGCTCAGCCGCGAGCGAAGTGGCTTGGACACCGAACAATGAATGACTAATAGCAGAGGGATGACATTTTTTAAAAAACGACTTTGCAGAAAAGTATCTAAGAATAAAAGCGTAAGAGAACCACGGCTTTCTTGGAACGATCCTTATCTCAAAATAGAAACCCGGCATTTTAAGGAAGGGATTTATCACAGAGAGTGTCCACTTTGAAGACAGCGCTTCCCTTGTTTCAAACGTAAGCCACACTGTTGCAGAAGGCAGGTTATTTCTTAATTATGGGATGCCGAGGCAACTTTGCTCTTCGACTTACCACTGGAGCAGTCTGGCCCTCCCCATCCTGGTTCGCAGTGGCAGGTATCAGGAGACACACACCGTCCGTGGACACATTCTTCAGTGCAGAGAGCTAGGAACAGAAAGAGATATATGTGTTACCTCAGTGTCACAGGCCAGAAAGGCTGGCATAAGATGTGTATGCTATTATTAAAATTTCCAGCAACCTTGTTTCCTATTTTTTTTAAAAAAATAAATAAATCCAGAATTTAAATTTAAATTTTAGCTGGAAGGCTTAAAATAGAGCCTTGGTGGAGCAATGGGCTAATGCCTCCTTAAGTAACACCAGCTGCCTGCAATTAGTGCAGGTTCGCATCCCACCAGGCTCAAGGTTGACTCAGCCTTCCATCCTTCCGAGGTAGGTAAAAGGAGGACCCAGATTGTTGGGGGCAATTAAGCTGACTTTGTAATAATGCCACTTGGGGGGCCCCAAAAGCCCTAATAAGCAGGCATATACATAGAATGAAGGCTACTGCTAAGCTTGTAAGCCGCCCTGAGTCTTCGGAGAAGGGCGGGATATAAATGGAATTAAAATAAATAAAATAAAAAATAAAATTAAGGAAGCCCCCACCGGCACTTGCACAATATCTGCTCAACAACTTTAACATCCATTCCCAATGGAAAGCCAAATGGATCACTGAAGGTGCAGACCTAGGAAGACATATAAATGACCCCACACAAAAAAAGGTGTCAGGGATTGAACTACCATGTCAGCAACAGACAATTCTGAATAGGATTTGCAGCTCACATGGCGCCTGCCAGGACTCTCTGTATAAATGGGGCACGGTCTCCTCCCCTTGGTGCGACTGTGAGGTCCCACATCAAACTGTAGATCACATAGTGACCAGCTGAAAGCTGAGGGCAGATGCCAGTCCAGTATCTGATTTTTTTAAATATAAACCACTGTTTCTCAACCGTGGCATTTGGAAGATTTGTGGGCTTCAACAGCATAGCTGGCTGGGGAATTCTGGGAGCTGAAGTCCACACATCTTCAAATTGTGAGGTTGAGAAATACCGATACAGACAATGCTGTGCTTCAGTGATTAGATGGCCTAGATCAGGGCTCCTCAACCTTGGCAACTTTAAGACTTGTGGACTTCAACTCCCAGAATTCCTCAGCCAGCCACAAGTCTGAAAGTTGCCAAAGTTGGAGACCCCTGGCCTAGATGTTGGTGTTTGAACATAGATCTTTTTTTAACATTTCTATTTTATTGTGCTTCATTGATCCAGGTGAAATGTGATAGATATATTGCAAGTGCACGTATGATGGGCCATGTGCAAAATAAATAAATTCCCAGAAAAAATATATAAAAAACATGCAAACATGGCTTGATCTGACATGTAGAATATTCTGAGCAAGACCCTTGGGACCTTTGAAATTAAAATTTTGTTCAGACTTGCCTGCCAGTCCTTGGAGAGCCACCTCCAGCACACCCCTCAAAGGCTAAGTGTGGCTGCCAGCCTGGAAAAAGGCGGTGGGCTGGCAAAGTCTTACACTTAGGCAGGAAAAGCCAAAGGAACAAATACAGATCGGGCAAGACTTGGCTTGGAGGCAGTAACTGTGAGAGGGACCTTGAAGTCCTCGTGGACGATCACTTAACTACAGTATGAGCCAGCCATGCGCAGCAGCTGCCCAAAAAGCTAATACAATCCTGAGTTGTATAAAAGAGGCATAGAATCAAGATCAAGCGAGGTATTAATTCCGCTTTATAAAACCCTAGTAAAATCACACCTGGAATATTGCAGCCAATTTTGGTCACCATATCACAAAAAAAAAAAGATGTTGAGAGTCTGGAAAAAAATTCAGAGAAGAGCAACTAAGATGATCAAAGGCCTGGAGACTAAAACATATGAAGAATGGCTGCAGGACTTGGGTTTGACTAGTCTAAAGAAAAGAAGAAATAGGGGAGACATGATAGCAGTATTCCAGCATTTGAGGGGCTGCCACAGAGAAGAGGGGGCCAGGTTGTTCACCAGAGCACCAGAGGGAAGGATGAGAAAAACAATGGTTGGAAGCTGATCAAAGAGACAAGCAACTTGGAATTAAGGAGAAACTTCCTGACAGTGAGGACAATCAACTGGTTCTGCCGAAGTGGCTGAATCCCACTACTGTACCAGGGACCGGATGCATCAAATTGCCAGCCCACGGACCGGATGCATCATGGCAAAACTGCACCCACCCCATTGCCGGCAATGGAAAAAAAGTCGTGATATGTCACGACACGTCACATGATGCTGTGAATTTGACACCCCTGACCTATACTATACCCGTGCGTCTGGTTTTTCTTGCCTAAATGAAGAACCTTACTTTTTTCACCATTTTCTTTATCTATTCATCCATCATCTAATCCTTGCCTAGAAGTTCTTTTAATTGGTTTCATCTATCGGAATCATGACATATTGTCTCTCCTTCTATTCTATTCTGTTCTGTTCTGTTCTGTTTGTCTATTATCTTTTCTATTAATCTATCTCTTAATTTACAACCATTTAGTGACTGTTTGAAGTTACAACAGCACTGAAAAAGTCACTTATTTTTCACACGACCGTGGCAGCATCCCCGTGGTCACGTGATCAGAATCCAGATGCTAGGCAACTGGTTCTTATTGATGACAGTTGCACCATCCTGGGATCATGTGATCCCCTTTTGTGACCTTTTGACAAGCAAAGTCAATGGTGAAGCCAGATTCACTTAACAACCGTGTTACTAATTTAGCAACTGCAGTGATTCACTTAACAAGTGTGACAAGAAAGGTCATCAAATGGGACTAAATTGACTTAACGTCTATCTTGTTTAGCAATGGAAATTTTGGATTTAATTATGGCCATAAGTCATGGGCTACCTGCATAGCCCCCATAACCCATCTCTGAACACCACTCTGGCTGGTTGACACCAGGAGTGGAAAAAACACAAAACAGAAACTAGAAACCCACCACCTCAATTATCCTCTCTGGATGCCCCAGCCACCATCCACAGGCCCCCATCACACGCCCTCGGACCTGAATCAAAGCCAGGTTTTGATGGCCTTCCAAAAGGGTAGAAGGGATGGGGGGGGGAGAGTCTGCTGGATCACTGGTGTCTGTGTACAGTATGCGTGTTTGTGCGTGTCTGTTTGTGTGTGTTCTACAGGGTAAGGGCAGCTATGGAGAAGGTCTACATCCAAGATCCACTAGATGGCAAAATTTCAGGGAAAGGGGTCTGGAGCATGCCCACCCTATTCAATCTAGTGGGGGGACAGACAAATTTATTTTGTTTGTTTATACTTATTTAATGTTTATTCTACCCACCTCCCCCTACAGGGACTCCAGATACCCTCAGGGACAGGTGGTCCCACAAATAACCTGGTCCTCTATCATAGAGGGCATTAAGAACAATAACTAGGTAAAGGTAAAGGTTTCCCCGCATATGCGTGCTAGTCGTTTCCAACTCTAGGGGCCGGTGCTCATCTCCGTTTCAAAGCCGAAGAGCCAGCGCTTGTCCGAGGATGTCTCCGTGGTCATGTGGCCGGCATGACTAGATGCCAAAGGCGCACGGAACGCTGTTACCTTCCCACCGTAGTGGTCCCTATTTTTCTACTTGCATTTTTACGTGCTTTCGAACTGCTAGGTTGGCAGAAGCTGGGACGAGTAACAGGTGCTCACTCTGTTACGCGGCACTCGGGATTCGACCCGCCAAACTGCCGACCATCTGATCGACAAGCTCAGCGTCCTAACCCATTGAGCCACCGCGTCCCTAAGAGCAATAACTAGCTCCTTGAATTGTTTCCTGGAAGGAAATTGCGAGCTTGTACAGGTGTAACATGGCTGAACTTAAGGTTGCCTGATTACAGTTTAGCACAGTGTTTCTCAACCTTGGCAACTTTAAGAGGGATGGACTTCAAATCCCAGGCTGTGGAATTCTGGAAGTCGAAGTCCAACCCTCTTAACATTGCCAAAGTTGAGAAACACTTGGTATAGCGTGTTGCTGATATAAGCCCAGTGGCGAAATCAAAGAGAAAACTGTGCAGAACCAGAAAGATGGTTGTTCATTTGAAAAAATTATATGCCACCCACTCCTCCTCGGGCTCTGGGCAGCCTACAAATATTCATATACAATAAAAATCATTAAAAACCCAGCTTTAAAAAATCTATGCTGCTTTGATTGATGACTGCCTCCCAGCCAAGCTAAGTCAAGCACAACTCACGAAATTAGCAAGTTGCAAGAACGGCTTCAGAAAAATGGCACCAGAAAGGAGGAAAATTTTGTTCCGATTGGGACAGAGGAAGTAAATCCTTGGCCTTTTCCTGCAATCTCCCTCTAGGTTCATGGTCCCAGAGCTTCCAATTCAAATTTTAGGAGGGGTGGTCTTTGACATCATGATGATTATGGAGGAAGGATTAAAGCTTATGCACTTAAGACGGATGCAGTTCTAGGCTGCATCAACAGAGGAATGAAATCAAGATCACGTGAAGTATCAGTAATCGTTTTACAAAACCTTGGTAAGACCACACTTGGAATACTGCATCCAATTTTGGTCGCCACAATAGAAAGAAGACGTTGAGACTCTGAAAAGACTGCAGAAAAGAGCAGCAAACGTGATTAGGGGACTGGAGGCTAAAACATATGAAGAACGGTTGTGGGAACTCAGAATGTCTAGTCTAACCAAAAGAAGGTCTAGGGGTAACATGGTAGCATCTTTCATTATTTGAGGGGCTGTCACTAAAAAAGGTTGGCCTACTCCAAAGAAACTGAGGGCAAGGCAAGAAGCAATGGATAGAAACTTATCAAAGAGAGACCCAAGCTATGATTAAGGAGAAATTTCCTGACAGTAAGAATCAAAAAAGGGACACGGTGGCTCAGTGGGTTAGGACGCTGAGCTTGTTGATCAGAAGGTAAGCAGTTTGGCGGGTCGAATCCCGAGTGCCACGTAGCAGAGTGAGCGCCTCTTACTCGTCCCAGCTTCTGCCAACCTAGCAGTTCGAAAGCACGTCAAAATGCAAGTAGAAAAATAGGGACCACTGCGGTGGGAAGGTAACAGCATTCTGTGCGCCTTTGGCGTCTAGTCAGGCCGGCCACATGACCACGGAGACGTCCTCGGACAAGCGCTGGCTCTTCGGCTTTGAAACGGAGATGAGCACCGGCCCCTAGAGTCGGAAATGACTAGCACGCATGTGCGGGGGAACCTTTACCTTTAAGAATCATTAAATCAGAGAAGTTGTGGGTGGTCCATCACTAGAGACCTTCAAGAAAAGATTGGACAGCCATTTGTCCAGGATGATCTCCTGCCTGATCAGGGACTTGGACTAGAAGACCTCCAAGGTCCCTTCCCAAACTTTTATTCTATATTCTACATTCATCTATCAGGAGCCCAATCTGAATGAACAGCTATTTTGGTTTGAAAAAGTTACTCTTTTCATGTCTGCTTTGATGACCAGACAAGAAAGAAAACTGTAGTGGTAAACTGGAGAGCAGACAATTGTTGAGGGCCAAATTTGAAAAGGCTGACAAAATATTCATTTCTTTGGTGTTCCCTTCCCCCTTTCCTAATGGAAGACGGAGGAAATGCAAATTCAAATAAGTGAGAAAACACAGTTATCCCGTGTGTATATTTAATGGCTAGAATATGCCAGATGACAGCAGCTTGAATTCTGCTGTCAAATCCCCTGTTGTCTGTAACTCTTTTAAGTATTTAATTACTGCTTTTTCCCCCCTGGGCATTTGAGAAAGTTCCCTGGCCTCTGTAATCCTAAAGATCTCTTGCGGGCACTCGAGGGTTATGAGAATAAAAGGATCATATCCCTGTTAATGCACACGCAGACACGAAGCAGGAAGAAGATAAATCAGAACTTAAATTTCCAAGAAGTTATACCTCTGTGCAGTTGACCTTGGTTGGATTAATTGCACTGTTCAATTGACCTCTATTTCCCTATCAGTAAAACAGTTATTTCCCCCATTTTTCTGGAAGGGAATGAGCTACAGAACAAGAGACAACTCAAAGGACATATTCCTTATTCAACCGATTAAACGAAGCCATCGGAGGCTTGATAGATCAGCTCTAGCTTGTCCGTAAAATTGTCAATATCAGCAATTCCATTCCAGGTCAATTTTTCTGTTAACACACATTTCTAGGTCCATCCACGAAGGAAGGGAGAGCGCCTGTCCTGCTGTAAGCTTTCCTTTAATTAATTTTTCATTCTATTAGCATTCCACCTAATAGGATACACAGCTCCCCAAGGCCCTTCTCCTAATGTGCTTTCGCAAACGATCTCACCAGTTAATGGAACCATAAAAATTACTCGCATCGAAACGGCTCAACCAAAAACGAAGGCCCGTCTTTCTTTACTCTCAGCCCCTGCCCTGCTCTGCAAGCCCTCCACCGTCTCCCCCACCCCGGAGGAGTAAATAAAACTCTCTCCCACGTGCAGGCAAAGCGCTGTGGCGTTGCCTAGCAAAACGGCCCTTGGAGAACCCTTCAGCTTTCCCTGCTCGCTCCACGCTCACCACGCATGGGAGCGCGTCTCCTGAACAACCCCAAACCTTGTTGATTAGGGTATTATTAGCATCCTTGGCATGAGGAGTTGGTTGGAGCTGGATAATAAAAGGGCTTACATCAAACTGCTGCCAAAATGCCAAGAGGGAACCAGATGCTTTTCCCGGGGACGTTGGGCTGCATTCAAGGCCATGTTGGCCCCTCGTTCCTCCATGTGGAATTTAAAGGAGGTGGGGGAATATCAAGGGACGGGGTCCTTCAATGCTTATTTTTTTGTTCCCTCTGCTATAAGTGCAACAGACATTCTCCTAGTGGAAGACTCTACTGGAGTTAATCCAATGTATGACTACTAATCCAGTCCTAACTAGGCTAGGCTACATAACTAATCTAATGTATGACTCCTGGGAAAAAATCATCCTAGAAGTTCTTAGGATGGGACATCTATTTGTCCAAAATGGTACAGGTAATCCTTGATTTAAAATAGTCAATTTAGTGCAGCAGTTCCCAACCTTTTCTGTACCCCCCACCCCTAGAAGGCTTCTGAAATATTCTCGCACCCCTTACAAAAGTTCAAAATAACGGCAAGGAATTATGCATATTCACTATAATTTTGAAAACCCAGGTTTTTGCACCCCCTGGAATATTGTCTTGCACCCCCAGGGGGTACGAGCACCCCTGGTTGGGAACCCCAAAGTTACAATGGCACTGAAAATAGTGACTTATGACCATTTTCACACTTATGACAATTGCAGCATCCCCACGATCACATGATCAAAATTTGGATGCTCGGCAACTGACTCATATTTATGACTGTTGCAACATCCCAAGGGTCATGTGATCACCTTTTGGGACCTTCTGACAAGCAAAGTCCATGGGGAAGCCAGATTCACTTAACAACCAGGTTACTAACTTATCAACTCCAGTGATTCACTTAATAATGGTGGCAAGAAAGGTCGTAAAATGGGGCACAATTCACTTAGCAACCATTTTGCTTAGCAAGAGAAATGTTGGGCTCAGTTGTGGACTATCTGTATAGGACCTCCTGCTCGACCAGGGGGCTAGACTAGAAGACCTCAAGGTCCCTTCCGGCTCTATTATGCTGATGTTCTAATCAGGCTCCACCCTTTCTACCGCGGCCCCTCGCAGCCCATCAGAGATTTTCCAGCCCCAAAGACCATTAAAGCAGCTACTTAAAATAAAACCGGTTCTGCAGGATTGCATGGAGGTCTCCAAACGGAGGACAGCCAACTGTAATTATTATTAACTGCTGCTTATTACGAGGATAGAAATTAGCTATTAAGCATATGCTTGGTACACCTTCTGCAAATTAGCAGCCTCCATGCAGAGTGGGCTATAATTTCCAGCGTCCTCGGCTGGCAGGCCTCGCTGGGAATTCCAAGAGTGATTGTCCAATGCTACAGGAGGCCATCCAACTGCAGAAGGCTGAGCTGGTGCAGATGGCTGATAGAATTTTAAAGGGCTTCCGATGCTGACTGTAATGAGAGCTGAAATCCATTCCAAATGCTGGCAGATTTCCCACCCACCCCCCATGGGAGGGTGGTGTTTCTTTTTTTGCTCCAAAGTGATACATTGCTCAGTCTTCTTATTTATATTTCCATTCTATCTCTCCTCATGAAAGTTTGAGACAGTTTAGAGATCTTGGGGGTGGGGGTGGGGGTGGGGTGCAGTCCCTTTATTTTATCACCATAGGAGCAACTGTGCATAGATTGAGCTGAGAACCCTACTTTGGGGAGTTTCCAGGATGAATGTATCTAGTGCCAGGTCAACACCTTAAATGCTTTACTGTAATGGCTAGAAGGAATTACCTTGAGGAACAGGAGGGAGAGCGACAAGTAAGACACCAGTGAAATAAAAGAAATTTGAGTCTGGGCCAGATCTGTAATCTGAGAAAGCAGTAAGGCAAGATCCTTTGGTTCTCATGAAGATAAAGGGAGGAAGAGGGGAAGTACATTCAAAATTGTAAGATTCCATTGCTTAACCCAGGGCTTTTCAACCGGTGGTACGGGTACAACTTGTGGTACATTGGCACCTGGCAGGTGGTACGCGACCATCCTAGGAAAGTGGTAGCGGAGGAGGAGAATGAGCTGAACCGGTGGCAGCACCGCACAAGCCTGAGCGAGAGACGGCTGGAGCTGCAGGGCTGTCAGGACTCAGCGGAAGCACCAGGATCAGCGCTAGGCTCCAGCTGGAGCTCGGCACTGATCCTGGTGCTTCTGCTGAGCCCAGAAGAAGCGCTGATCAGCTGGAATGTTGCAGCATCTTGTGATTTACATTCAGATGCTTGGCAACTGATTCATATTTATGACAGTCAGAGTGTCCCAGAATCATGTGAAGTGACCAAAACCTGCTGCAACCACCCAGCAGATGGGGGGAATAAAAACCAAACAACCCCCCCCCCCCGCTGCCAATCCTCAGCAGAAATGCTCACAACAATGAAAACCTCGGACAGGAGAAAGAGCACCGCAAGGTGGAAGGCAGGTGTCTTGCTCGGCTATGGCTTGGGGGGCACTTTTTTCAGTGCCATTGTAACTTCAAACAGTCATTAAGCGAACTGTTGTAAGTCGAGGACTACCTGTACTTCATCACTTTTTTCCTTTTTTTGGTCATCACGTTTTTGACACCTTGCTAGGCGACTGGTGGTACTCAGATGTTGCCATATGCTAAAAGTGGTACAATGGGTGAAAAGGTTGAAAAGCCCTGGCTTAACCTTCTATTAAAAGTAGTATTAGCATGTCTGTGGAGAATCTCAGTCATCCAGGTTATAATTGTACCAAAGGTGCTTTTCCAAACAGCAACTGAGCAGGGGTTTTTTTTCCTTGAGGAAAAAGAAAAAAATGTTTCGCTTCTCATCCAACCACTTTTATCAGTCTGATAAAACTTCTCAGACAAGAAGCTAAATGTCTTCTTTTTCTTCCTCAAATAAAAAAAAACAGTCCCGTTGCCTTTTTGAAAAAGCACCTTTGAGATAGTAAAGGTAAAGGTTCCCCCGCACATACGTGCTAGTCGTTTCCAACTCTAGGGGCCGGTGCTCATCTCCATTTCAAAGCCGAAGAGCCAGCGCTTGTCCGAGGACGTCTCCGTGGTCATGTGGCCGGCATGACTAGACTCCAAAGGCGCACGGAACGCTGTTACCTTCCCACCGGAGTGGTCCCTATTTTTCTACTTGCATTTTTACGTGTTTTCGAACTGCTAGGTTGGCAGAAGCTGGGACGAGTAACAGCCGCTCACTCTGCTACGCGGCACTCGGGATTCAACCCGCCAAACTGCCGACCTTCTGATCGACAAGCTCAGCGTCCTAACTCCTTGAGCCACCGCGTCCCTGAGATAGTATTAGCAGGCATTTCCTACCTCAGGAATTCTGAGAGTGGAAGTCCGCAGGTCATAAAGTTGCCGTAATGGCCCACTCCCATCCTACACTGTGTAAGAGGCAAGGACACAATCTTTGTCAGAACCCTGGAGAGCTCCCGCAGGAGAAGCAGGAACAAGCTGAAGAAGCTTCTTGGATGAGAAGCGAAACGTGTTCAAAGAAGAACGAGAAAGTCCAGTGGCCTCGTGAGAAAAAGCATCTTTAGAAACTAGATTGCTTCAGCACCATCAGTGGTCAAGGAAGACCAAAAATGGCACTGTCTTTGCTTGCAGATGAAATAATTTCCAGAACGGTTCCCATAGCTGTCCTGGAAGAGAAAACCCCACACGAAACCCAATACTGCCTCTCTGATTGGGGGGGGGGGGGAGAGAGAAGACACAGGAACTACAACTTAGGCTCTTATGTAGTAGCAGTTCTACAGGAACATTCGCCACCAATGGATCGTCCCTCTTTTATTTAAATTTCCAGGGCAGTCTTATAGCTTCAATCTGCACTTCAATCTGTTAAATAATCAAGATAAATCTATTTCTTTAAAAGTAGCTCCATTTTTCTACTTTATGTGAAAGCTTTACCCACAAATGGGTGCTAATAGTTCTTGCTGTTAGGGGCCCGCTTTGTGTTGTCCATTTTATTGATTGTGTTTTTATAGGTCAATGGCCGAGATAAAGTTCTGTCTGTCTATCCATCCAGAATGGCTGTTTCCAAGACCGTGCAGGACTCAGCTGCTACTTCGGAGCTGCTCAATAACAGCAGGGGTTTTGAGGGGCTGCCACAAAAAAGAGGGAGTCAGCCTATTCCCCAAAGCACCAGAAGGCAGGAAAAGAAGCAACGGATGGAAACTCATCAAGGAGAGAAGCAACCTGGAACTAAGGAGGAATTTCCTGACAGTGAGAACAATTAACCAGTGGAACAACCTGCCACCAGAAGCTGTAGATGCTCCAACACTGGAATTTTTAAAAAAGAGATTGGACAATAATATGTCTAAGATGGAGTAGGGTTTACTGCCTGGGCAGGGGGTTCGACTAGAAGACCTCCAGGGTCCCTTCAAACCCTGTTATTCTGTTAACAGTAGACTTATACCAAAAACTCTGAAGCTGCCATGGGAGATGCTTAAGGACTTTGCCAGCATTGTTTTTTATTATTATTATTATATTTGTATACCGCCCTTCTCCCGAAGGACTCAGGGCGGTGAACAGGGCAATACATGTTAAAAAACAAGAATACAAAAGTTAAAAAAGATTAAACAAGATGCCCAAAAACTATAACAATAAGTTAAGTTAAAATACATAAAAAACAATAAAACCCAAACCCATCACCCATCAGGCCAGGCCGGCTTGTTCGAACAGGTAAGTTTTTAGATCGCGCCGGAAGGAGCGAAGGTCGGGCGCCATCCGGAGCTCAACCGGAAGACGGTTCCACAGATCCGGCGCGCCCACAGAGAATGCCCTCCCCCTGGGGGCCACCAGTTGGCATTCTTTGACCGGTGGCACCCTGAGGAGGCCCTCTCTGTGGGAGCGCACTGGGCGGAGGGAAGTTGATGCCGGCCGCAGGTGCTCCCTGAGGTATTCCGGACCCATGCCATGAAGGGCTTTGTAGGTCATTACCAGCACCTTGAATCTCACCCGGAAGACAACTGGGAGCCAATGCAGCTCGCGGAGCAGGGGTGTAACATGGGAGTATCGGGAGACTCCCAACACAACTCTCGCGGCTGCATTCTGTACCAGTTGGAGCCTCCAAGTGGTCCTCAAGGGCAGCCCCATGTAGAGAGCGTTGCAGTAGTACAAGCGAGAGGTCATGAGCGCGTGAGTGACCGTACGCAAGGCATCTCGGTCTAGATAGGACCGCAACTGGCGCACCAGGCGAACCTGGGCGAAGGCCCCCCTAGTCACATTTACTATATGGTCTTCTAAAGAAAGCTGTGAATCTAGGAGGACTCCCAAGTTGCGAGCCCTATCTACGGGGGGTAATAACTCACCCCCCATAGAAAGAGATGGAATATTCTGAATATCCCGAGATGCCAGTACGCACAGCCACTCAGTCTTGTCAGGGTTGAGTCGAAGCCTGTTCCTCCCCATCCAGACCCGGACCGCCTCCAGGCAACGGGACATCACGTCGAGGGCATCACTGGGGTGGTTTGGGGTCGAAATGAAAAGCTGGGTATCATCCGCATACTGATGATACCCAACTCCAAAACCACGAATGATCTCACCCAGCGGCTTCATATAGATGTTGAACAGGAGAGGCGAGAGGACCGACCCCTGAGGAACTCCACAAGCGAGAGGCCTCGAGGTCGACCTCTGTCCCCCTGCCAACACCGACTGCGAACGTCCCAGGAGATAGGAGGAGAACCACTGAAGAACCGTGCCTCCCACTCCCAATCCCCTGAGACGCCGCAGCAGGATACCATGGTCGATGGTATCAAAAGCTGCTGAGAGGTCTAATAGGACTAGGACAGAGGAATATCCCCTGTCCCGAGCCCTCCAGAGATCATTCACCAGAGAGACCAATGCCGGCTCCGTGCTGTACCCGGGCCTGAAGCCCGATTGGTACGGGTCTAGATAAGTGATTGGAGTGATTGTAGCTAATTGAAATCTGAGCTCTTGTTGGGTTCCTGACCTCAGAAGTGTAACAGAACTTCTAAAAAGTCCACTAGCCTCCATCACACACAGAGGAGAATTATGTGCATGGCCACTATTCTGCAAAAATGGAAGTGAGATGTATAAACCTGATGGGAATATTTGTAGGCAGTTCTGTCTGTCGCCAGAGAAGGAGGAGGAAGAGGAGGAGCTTTGCAATGCATTCTTATTAAAAATAACATTTTTCCTCTTCAGCATCCAGGCAAAAACCAGGGCAAAAACCACAGAGGCTCAATCAATCTTACTAAATCAATAATATTAATGCTGCAATATTTCCCTGTATTATTCCCAGCTTTTACTATGCGCCAGTAGACGGCCAACTTACCAACCCCACAACTCCAGACTGCCATTAGTCTTCTCAGAAAGGAATTACAAATCTCTTAGAATTGAGTAATGATGTTCAAATATCAGCTGAATCAGCGCAGGACGTGACCCATGAATTTGTATTCTGGGAGTTAGTTCAACTGGCTTTCTTTCCTGCCACTCCTTTAGACTTCCTAGGAAAATTTTTCCAATCATTACACTTTCTGAAGGAAGAAAGGTTTACATTGTCCTGTGCATAAATTCAGTCTGGGTTTGCAACACCTTGCCGACGTTTAGTCTCACAGTTCAATGAAAAGAAGGATTAGGGGCAGAGGTGGGATTCAGATATGTGAACAACCAGTTCTCTGTCTGGATGCCACTTCCAGAAGTCCATTCTGGGCCTGGGCAACAAAAAATTAGCTACTGGTTCTGCCGAAGTGGTGTGAACCGGCTGAATCCCACTACTGATTAGGGGTGACATGGCAGTAGTCTTCCAGTATTTGAGGGGCTGCCACAAAGAAGAGGAGGGATCAACCCATTCTCCAAAGCACCTGAAGGCAGGACAAGAAGCAACGGATGGAAACTAATCAAGGAGAGAAGCAACCTAGAACTAATTTCGTAACCATCAGTACAATTAATCAGTGGAACAACTTGCCTCCAGAAGTTGTGAATGTTCCAACACTGGAAATTAAGAAGAGAGTGGACAACCGTTTGTCTGAAATGGTATAGGGTTTCCAGTCTGAGCAGGGGTTGGACTAGAAGATCTCCAAGGTCCCTTCCAACCCTGTTATTCTGTTATCCTTGCCACGCTGTGCAAGAAAACTAGACATCCAAATGAAGACAATATCTGTAGCTCAGGGTTGAACTGTGGAATGTCTGCAAGCAGACAACCAAGCACAGAGCGCACCAAGGACTCCACTCCGTGCTGGGTTTTTTGCTTGCAGACATTGTGTGATCCAAATAGGCAACGCCATCAATGCTCCATCATCATCACCACCACCATAATCAGGGCACTGTTGATGTTATCTATTGTGGTCATGAAACAGAGCTCCATCACTGGAGGTTTTCAAAAATAAACTGGACAACCATCTCACAGGGATGGTATAAAGCCTCCTGTCTTGAGCAGAGGGTTGGACTAGAAGACCTCCAAGGTCCCTTCCAGCCCTATGATTCTCTATTCTCTATTCTATGCAAGCAGACAACCAAACTCCGAGAACACCAAGGACCACAACTTCAAATCTATTTTTTAAAAAATTGGCCATATCTGGATTTCAATTAAAAATATGTCTTTCAATCACAGCTATACTCTCTAGTCTTCCACCAAGCCAAAGTTCAACATCCATTTCTCCATCCAGATATTGCCCATTATGCTCAGGGTTGCTTGATAATGAGGGTCCCGTTTTTATGATTATTTTTAGCAGCCGGAGGATGCAATAAGTAAAACCACACTGTCGAGGTTTTGTGAAAGTCGTTGTCCAAGCTTCTTCTTTGCTTGTGGCCCACCCTGCCTCTGCGACCCGTATTTTGGAAGCAGCTGACTTTCTTTCGTTTCCTTGTGGAAATTAGTAGGAAATGCATTTCCCATAACAGTAGTCCTCAACTTGCAGCAGTTCATTTAGTGACTGTTCAAAGTAACAACAGCAGTGGAAAAAATAACTTATGACCATCTTTCATTACTTACAATCGTTGCAGCATCCCCAAGGTTGTGTGATCAAAATTCAGAGGCTTGGCAAATGGCTCCTATTTATGACGGCCGCAGTATCCCAGGGTCACGTGATCGCCTTTTGCGACCTTCTGACCAGCAACGTCAATGGGGAAGCCAGATTCACTTATCAGCCATGTTCCTCACTTAACAACTGCAGCGGTTCGCTTAACAGCTGTGGTAAGAAAGGCCGTAAAATAGGGCAAAATTCATTTAACAACTGTCTCACTTACCAACAGAAATTTGGGGCTCCACTGTGGTCGTACGTTGAGGTCTGCCTGTATTTGGCAGTGCGGTTCCACTGAGTTGGGGGTGGCATAATATTCCAAACAGTCTACGTTTGTTCACACCTTGCAGCAATTAGCCAAGGATTCAGACCTGGAGGTTTATAACTTGACAAGGAACTGATATCAGTCACCAAATGTGGGACTGTCTGCTTGGAATATTGAACTTCTACACACAACGTGCTTTGGCTTTGCACAACATACCAGTGTTTAAACATGTTGTGGGGAGATCAGGCCGTCACTTTAACCCACAATACGACTCACGTTGGCACAGTGTGTTACGTAAACATGGCAGCTCTGAATTTCTATATGTGGAGTTAGAATGTCTTGCAAGCTCACACCCCAAAAACCCAAAGGACATGCAGAGTTACATCTGAGCTGTTTCCTTTATTGCTCCTCACAGAATATTGCCAAATTAAAGAAACTAAGCACTTGCAACCTTGAAGTTACAACTCTGAGAATCTCTAGGGAGGAGCTGCCTTAGCTCTCTTCCTCCCAACCAACCAATCTAACTTGGACCTCTGGAATGTAGCCCCTCCCTCCCGGGAATCCAGACCACATCCCACCACACATATTAAACTGTAAAATCTTTGGCTGAGCAAAATCCCAGAGGTGATGTTGATAGAATTCAGTCTGTGACACAGCTGTACCACCAACCCTTTCTGACTGGCTACAAACGTGCAAATGTAATCTTTTCAGCTTCACCTCCAAATCTCCCTCCTAACTTTGTGTGTTTTCAAGCTGTGCTATTTGGGCCTGAAGACACCATTGCAGAATCCAGCCTACTTAACCCACGGATTCTCTAACTCAGGGGGATCATTTCCCCACATTATAGAAACTTAATGTCTGCCACCCGTGTGCAAATCTTGCAGCTGCCAAGCCTCAAGCAGCTGGGCATGAACAAGGACGCCAGAACAACAACACAGCCTCCTCTACAGTGTCTGCAATGTTCATCCGGGATAAAAACAGAATCTTGGAAAATTGGGAACGCGTTTATTATGAGTTCTTGTATTGGCAATAGGCATAGGCTGGAGGAACAGGAAGAAAAGCCGCTACCAAGTCATATGAAAGGGGCAGAAATGTAGTATGAGAAAATGTCTCGGATATGATCTCCCTCGTTCTCACAAAGATATAGGAACAGAGGGGGGAAGTGCATTCAGACGTGTTACTTTAATAGTAATGAAATTAGTATTAGCATTTGTAACTCTGGTTTCCCGGTACGGTTTAGCTGGAAGGGCTGACATTAATCTTGCAATTAATTGCAAATTAACTGATCATCAACTGATTTATTGCAAAGGATGCCTGTGAGCAGGAATCTTCTCAAGTAACTTGGTTAGCACCTGCTTGGAGTTAGATGAGAGTCAATGGCATTCAAGTCGTGGGTTGGGATTAGCTCACTTCTGGCTACACAGGGATTCTAGGCTAATCCCCCTTTTGACTCAACCCTTAGCTTCTGCCACTCCTCCTCTTGCAGCTCTTGCCTGAGAGGCCTTCTGACATTACATTCATACTCAGATTTTTTTTTACCTGACCACTGCCTTGGTTGGGGTCTTCTTCCTGTTCCTCAAGGTTCTTCCTACATCCCGTAATAGTTCCTTAAAATGAACTCTCTTTGAATGACTTAAAATATATTTCTTTAGCCCAGGGTTCTAACCACCTGAGCGAAGTTGCTGTTTAAGAAATAAGCAGTCAATGGATCCCCTTTCTATCTTTTGACCATTCCCATTGTTTTTCCCCCCAGCCTCCCTGTAATCTCTTCCAGATCTGTGGGGACTGCAATTCCCAGAAACCCAGCTTCCGGCTAGATTGGCAAGGAATTCTGGGAGTTGAAAACAAATTCTCTTTAGGGTAGGCTGATGGCCAACAACCTGTTCGGAATACAGGAATGGCATTTGAGATGGAAGGCTAAGCAAGTGCTGTTTAAAATAGAGCACCGCAGAGCTGGGGAAGTTGTAGCTGACAGCAACCTCCAGGGAAGACTATTTTTAAACCAACACCCCCAATGAAACTCTTGCAAGCCTGTGCCAAGGGGTTCTCCTGGCTGTAATGTATCATTGGAATAGCACGAGGACCATTTAATAATCTGGCACAGGCTTGATTTAAACAGTGATAAGTGGAATGAAGTGAGATTGTGCCAAAGTAGAGTGGGCTATTATCATATGAACCATTATAACACCCAGCCAGACCTCTCTCTGGGTGTTCTCTTATACATCTGGCGACCGAGCTGAACGTATTATAAAATTCTGCTGGATGTATTATAGAAACGGCAAACAATTCTTGGTACTCCTTTTTAAAAAAATATCTTCATCAAATTTCAAAGTCAAACATTAAACTGCAAACTAACCTAAAGGGGGGGGGAAAGGAAAGGGAATAACAAAGCAAATTAAAAGTGACCATGAAAAAATACATCAAACAAATATCACTTCTTCAAAGAAAAAGAGATAAAAACAATTATGTAGTAAGGATAGAGGGTACCCGAGCACTTTCTTCATAGACAATTTATTTATTTATTAGATTTTTTTTATTATCCTGGGTTTATTATTTTCATAAATATCTCAAGATGGTGAA
Source organism: Vipera berus (assembly GCF_964194415.1). Classification (NCBI taxonomy): domain Eukaryota; kingdom Metazoa; phylum Chordata; class Lepidosauria; order Squamata; family Viperidae; genus Vipera; species Vipera berus. Next base: position 4,662,086 of record NC_138215.1, on the reverse strand, counting down.
CATACCTAGTGCTCCTTCCTCTTCCTATTTTCCCCACAACAACAATCCTGTTAGGTGGGATGTGCTGAGAGGGAATGACTGGCCCAAACTCACCCAGCTGGTTTTCGTGCCTAAACTGGGACTAGAATTCACTGTCTCCTGGTGACAGCTGAAAGTCACCCAACTGGCTTTTATGCCTAACACAGGACTAGAACTCACAATCTCCTGGTGATTGGTGCAAAGTTAGAATGCAGTATTGCAGGCTGACTCTGCCTAACAGCCAGGAGTTCAATCCTGACCGGCTCAAAGTTGACTTCCTCAGAGGGAGGGAGGGAGGAAGGAAAGAGGGAGGGAGGGAGGGAGGGAGGGAGGGAGGAAGGAAGGAAGGAAGGAAGGAAGGAAGGAAAGAAGGAGGGAGGGAGGAAGGAAAGAGGGAGGGAAGGAGGGAGGGAGAAAGGAAGGAAGGAATGAGGGAGGCAGAGAGGTAGGGAGGAAGGAAGGAAGGAAGGAAGGAAAGAGGGAGGAAGGAAGGAAGGAAAGAGGGAGGGAGAGAGGAAGGAAGGAAGGAAGGAAGGAAGGAAGGAAGGAAGGAAGGAAGGAAGGAAGGAAGGAAGGAAGGAAGGAAGGAAGATGGGAAGGAAGAGAAATGAGAGGAAGGAAGGAAGCTGTGGTGGTGCACAGGAGTTTGATCCGGACTGGCTCAAGGTTGACTCAGCCTTCCCTCCTTCCAAGGTTGGTAAAATGATTGTTTGGGGGCAACAGGCTGATTCTGTAAATCGCTTGGAATATTGCATTCAGTTTTGCTTGCCACAATATAAAAAAGATGTTGAGACTCTGGAAAGAGTGCAGAAAAGAGCAACAAAGATGATTAAGAGATTGGAGGAGAAAACATACGAAGAATTGGCATGTCTAGTTTAATAAATAGAAGAACCAGGGGTGACCTGACAGCAGCGCTCCAATACCGAAAGGGTTGCCACAAAGCAGATAGGTTCGACTTGTTTACCAAAGCATCTGAAGGCAAGACAAGAAACAATGGATGGAAACTAATCAAGGAGACGACCAACCTAGCACTAAGCACAGAAGAATTAATTAGTGGAACAATTTGCCTCCCAAAGTTGTGGCTGTTCCAATGCTAGAAGTTTTTTAAGAAGAGATTGGAGAAGTATTTGTCTGAAATGGTAAGGTTTCCTGATTGAGGAATTTCCTGATTGCGGGGGCTGAACTAAAAAGGCCTCCAAGGTCCCTTCCAACTGTGTCGCTCTGTTATACCCAGGGGTGGGATTCAGCCAGTTCACACCAGTTCGGCAGAACCGGTAGCTAATTTTTTGTTGTCCAGGCCCAGAATGGACTTCCGGAAGGGGCACCCACACAGAGAACCAGTTGTTCACATATCTGAATCCCATCACTGGTTATACCCCAGGTCTAAGCATTCTCCAGTGTTAAAAAAATTGCAACCAGTATAATCCCAGAAATCAACCGGGATTCTTCAGTTTGGGGGCCGGGAGGTGGGGGGTGGGGGGTGTCAGGACAGTGCAAAATGCATCTCCTGATTAACGACAGATTATTTAGCAGAGAAACAAACCTCTTGTACTCTGGAAAGGGAATCGCAAGAGCGATCCAGCTCACTTCTTTGCAACCGTTAAAACCAACCAAGCTCCAAAAGACTCAATTAACATCTGGGACTTTAATTAGGTTGTGGCCAATGAGCCAGTGCGGCAGTCGTTGGCTTTTATTTATCAGAATGCTTGAAAGGCAGTTCCACCCCCTGGTTGAGCTATTGATTCAACCTGCAAGATGGAGTGGGGGGGGCAGGAAAGAGAAAGGAAAGAGGAAAGTGCTCGAAGACCTTGCTCGCTCCACTCGGCAAGAGACCCTATGGGGGAAATTGATTCTCTTTTCTTAGGGTCCCTGATGGTGGGCTTCTTTTATGGCAGAGAAAATGAACAAGCAAGAGGGCTGGTCAGAAAGCAGCACAGCTGGAGGACAGAACAATGGCACCACATCGAAAAGATGCTATCCCAAGAGTTTGACCGTGGCACTTTTGAGTCCTTTACAAAGGTCAACTTTTACAGAGGGCTTAAATGCGTCCTCTTCTTTTCCTTCAAGAAGGTCTGTCCAGTTGGCCAGCATTTTTAGAAAGGCCAAAAAAAAATCTCTCGTTCTTGAAAGCCGTGGAAAGAGACAGCAAGAGAGAGAGAGAGAGGGAGGGAGGGAGGGAAAGAGAGAGAGAGAAGGAGGGAGGGAGGGAGGGAGGGAGGGAGAGAGAGAGGGAGGGAGGGAGGGAGAGAGAGAGGGAGAGAGAGAGAAGAGAGAGAAAGAGAGAGAGAGGAGAGAGAGAGAGGGAGGGAGAGAAAGAGAGAGAGAAGGAGGGAGGGAGGGAGGAAGAGAGAGAGAGGGAGGGAGGGAGGGCGGGAGGGAGGGAGAGAGAGAGAGAGAGAGAGAGAGAGAGAAGGGGACACGTTTAATTTTAAGGATGCTTTTTGTTTTCCACCATGTCCTTTTCACTTTGCAGGGCCTTATCGATCCAAACATTGTAAATGCTGTTCCTCACACCGGCAGACTAGCAATGAAGTAAGTTCCTTGGGAAAAGAAAATGACCTGAACGCACAGAGAGCAGAGGGTCTGAAAACAGCTTGAACGTAGGTCATCTGAGCCTTTCCAGAGATCAACCCTAACCTGGCAACAGCATTTAGACTTATATACTATTCCACGGTGCTTTACAGCACTCTCTGAGCAGTTTGCAAATGTCAGTCTGTTGCCCCCAACGATCTGGGTTCTCAACTTTACCAACCTCAGAAGGACGGAAGGACGAGTCAATCTTGAGCCTGTCGGGATCAAACTGCTGGCAGTTGGCAGAGTCGGCAGTCTGCAGCACTGTCTTCTAACCACTGTGCCACCAGGGCTCCAGCATGTTATATTTGGGAACTTGCAGGCTGATCCCTACTGCTCATTCTTGGGGGACAACTGAGACCAGAGACCAAAAGCAAAAGGAGGCAGAATAGAGAAAGCGGCTTGGCTGTTCAGCTTTTGCACGCTGCGCTATCCATCAACCAATCATCAATAAAACACTACACCCCAAAAGAACTGTGAAGCATTCACTATAATGATATCTCACAACTGCACCATTTGGCTTCATTGCCTTCCAACTTAGCACATCAGTAAAATCACTAACTATCCTTGTTAAGGTGGAGACCATCATCCTTCTACGTTGCTGCTTTGTTGTTGTTGTTAGTTGCGAAGTCGTGTCTGACCCATCGTGGCCCCATGGACGACGTTCCTCCAGGCCTTCCTGTCCTCTGCCATCTCCTGGAGTCCATTGAAGCTCACGCCTACTGCTTCAGTGACTCCGTCCAGCCACCTCATTCTCTGTCGTCCCCTTCTTCTCTTGCCCTCGATCTTTCCCAGCATTAGGCTCTTCTCCAGTGAGTCCTTCCTTCTCATTAGGTGGCCAAAGTATTTGAGTTTCAACTTCAGGATCTGGCCTTCTAAAGAGCAGTCAGGGTTGATCTCCTCTAGGACTGACCGGTTTGATCGCCTTGCAGTCCAAGGGACTCGCAGGAGTCTTCTCCAGCACCATAGTTCAAAGGCCTCAATTCTTTGGCGCTCAGCCTTTTTTATGGTCCAGCTTTCACTGCCATACATTGCAACTGGGAAGACCATAGCCTTGACTATACGCAGTTTTGTTGATAGGGTGATGTCTCTGCTTTTTAATGTGCTGTCTAGATTTGCCATGGCTTTCCTCCCCAGAAGCAAGCGTCTTTTAATTTCTTATGTTGCTGCTTACAGTCACCCTAAGGCACATGAGTGCATTGCCAGTCCTGGGAGATAGACAGGTCTGAGGGCTGCTGGGAGGCAACTACTGCTTTCTTTGTCCCTCGAGATTCAGCCCCCTGCCTTTCCTTGAAGGCTAATTTGAAACTACAAAACTCATAGCTTTAATCACTGAAATTGTGTGGCGCTGAGATCTTTTGGGATTTCAGCTCTTTCTTTGATTTTTTTTTAAAGATGACCCTTGACTAGGAGTGTCACCAATGCCCGTTGGTAGTACTTTTAGTATTGTACTGAGAATGCTGGCGATGTAGAATAAGGGAGTGTGGAAAAAACGTGAATTTTACCGTAGAACAGCGAGTGAGCTGGAGAAACCGGAGGATATGAGGAAATCAGAGGAGAAATAATTGTAGATAAAGGAAGAGTTGGAGACGTGGAAAGGACAGAGGGACTGTTGTGTATGCCACCTTAACACCAGGTGGCATCGGTCAGGCAGCCTGATTGGTCAACCTGTCCGGCGGGAAATATAGGACACCAGGTTGGGTGTCACCTGGCCAGCGGGAACACGGAACAACCGGGTTCCAGGGGGGGAGCAGTTCAGTTCCAGCATGTAAATCAATAAAGGCATTACGTATTATGCTGTCTCCTCATTGTCTCCACGTGGTCGCCCACGATATAACAGGGAGGGAATTACCGAGTTCTAAAGCTGACCTTGCGCGACCTTGATTTTGGGGAAAGCTTTGGAGAGAGCAAGGAAAAGATGGCAGTCAATATGTTCTCATCTGAAGTCATAGCTGCTGGCTTCATGGAGTTGAAGCAGTGGCAGTGTGACTGCTGTTTTCCTCAACATGACCAGAGAAGAGTTAGGAGCTTCAGATGGATATGGACAAAAAAAAACAACAACACCCTTGCCTCCCTGAATTTGTAGGTGCTCCTTCGCTGGAGGTCTTCAAGAAAAGGTTGGACAGCACAAAACCTAAGAGAGAATTTTTACAAGATGTTTTATAGATGGCATTTAGATCCTAAAAAATTAGCATGTATGTATCCAAATCAACCACCTAAGTGTTGGAGATGTGGTAGTGAAGAGGCAACTTATTATCATATATGGTGGACATGTAAAAATGTTAAAGCCTTTTGGATAAAAATATGGTGGATTTTTCAAAAAGTTTTTAAGAAAAAAAATAAGATTTACTCCGCAGCTATTCTTATTGGGGATTATTTCGGATTGTACTGTTATAGAAACTAAATTAATGTTTCACTTAATAACGGCAGCCAGACTGTTGGTGGCGCAACATTGGAAGAAAGAAGATTTACCTACAATAGAACAATGGATACTTAAAGTAATGGACGTAGCTGAAATGGCAAAAGTTTCAGCAGATTTGAAAGAACAGTCACAAGAAAAATATATTTTGGAATGGAAAAGATGGATTGATTATATTCAGAACAAATATGGGACTAAAAAGTTTCAAATAGCATATGAATATTTTTTACAATTATAGAAGTGTTATTATAATTACTTTAGTTTTGTTATAAGGGAATTAAAGGGTGGAAGGTTTGTTAATGTTGTAATAGATATTTAGCATAAGATTGCTATATGTAATACCCTGTATTCTGCTTTGGGAAGTCCGGGGGGGGGGAGGGAAGGGGGGAGGGTTGATGGGGAGGGGGGGTTATTATTAAAAATTTTGTAAAACTTTTCAATAAAAAAAGAAAAAAAAGAAAAGGTTGGACAGCCATTTGTCCAAGATGCAATAAGGTCTCCTGCCTTGGCCAGGGGACCAGAAGACCTCCAAGGTCCCTTCCAACCCTCTGATTATATAAGTCTAAGTTGTCTTGGACACCGGAGGAAGAGCAAAGCTCTTTGATGACATGTTGATGCCTGGAGGGGTCTGAGCAGGAGGTAATTGGAGCAATAGATGGGATTAGTGCTCCAAGTCAGGTCCTGGCAGCCGGGAGGATGGATATTTGGGGTGACCAAATGTGGGAGTGTTTGAGGCTTTTGGAGTGAGTAAGAACACTGCCCAACTACTCTTCCTGGTAGGATTCCATCCTCCCATAGATAAACACTCTCAGATCGTCCGTACTTGTTCATGGGGGGGTTTGTTTCTAATCTGCGATCCTCCTTGCTGTTCTTCTCGAAAACATCCCCTTTGTCTGAATTGTTCTGCCACACTGGACACCAGTGCTGTGTACTGTCAGCAAAGACAGACCGACCCAGAATGAAGTGGAGCAACTACCTATAATTTAGAAGACGGACTTCTCTTCATTGCAACCTAAAATTACATTTAGCTTTTTCCTCCTGAGTCACGTTGTGTCGCTGACACCTACTCTTAAGTTCCTTTTCTCACAAGTGTCTCCCATCTGAGATTTGTTTCCTAAGTAAAAAAACTTTGCATTTACAGGAAGTCCTCGACTTACAGCCTGGTCATTTAACAACCATTCAGAGTTACAACAAACCTCCCCACAGCTACTTACAACCCGGTTTGAAAGTTCAGAGTTCCAACGTCCTTCATCCAGGTGGGCCATCTAATTGAATTTGGGGCGTTTGGCAACTGACCTCTATTTATGGCTGTTTGCAGTGGCTCAGAGACACGGGACCACAATTTTCTAGATTATTTTTTTTTGCCAGAAACTGCCATTTACTTCTAATTTCCAGCAAAACAAACACCCATTGGACATAATGGATTTGTTTAACAACCGCTGCAAAAAAAGGTCGTAAAATCAGGCAAGGTTCGCATGGTGACCTGCTTAATGATCATGACTTATGACCAGAGTCACCTTATAGGGGAACTGGCAGCATCGCAATTTAATAAATAAATAAATAAATGTCCGTAATTCTGCTCAATTGTGTTCGTAAGTCGAGGACTGCCTGTGTCATTCCTCAATTTCGTTATGTTCTTTCAGCTTGTATCTCTAACCTGTCAGATGATTTGAATGTTATTTCCTGCCTCTGAGGGCTTTAACGTTCTCACCTAATAGTGTGACATTTGCAGATCCGAAGCACATTCTCTTCACCGCCTCCTGCAAGTCATTTATAAAAATGTTGATGAGTCGAAGACCCAGGACTGACACCTTATGACACCTCACTCAATACCTCACTCCGGTTTGATGAGCAGAGATTATCTGGAATCAATGACTCCAGATAGCATTAAATTAATGTTACTCTTGGTTTAAGCAGCATTGTTGTTACACGGCGTGCTGACTAACACTTAAAGACTCCTCTGCACGAAAAGCAATTCAAAAAGCTTTTAATTAGCAAAATCTTCCAATTATAAAGCCAAACAAAAGGAACCTTTTAAATGCATATCACAGCAAAAAAAAAAAAAGGCTGAAAGCCCAACAGTTATTCTAGGATCAATCACTGGGCTTTCCTCCCATCACAGCACAGACGGACCCACGCATTCCCCCTTATGCAGGATTTGCCAAAGGATCACGTGGAGGGAGGGATAAGAGGAGCGCAGAAGTGCTGACTCGGCAGTTTCCATGTGCGTCTGCAGCTTTTATGCTACCCATAAACCTCTTTTGCTCCTGCAAGTCAGAAATACCCTTGACGGCTCTGCCACCACAATGCAGCATCCTATTCCTTAAAGGCAGGAAAATTCAGTTCTGGCAGAGGTGGGGAAGGATGCTTGAGCAGGGCAGAGATTTAGCAATTGGGACATGTGGCTTTACAGGCAGTCCTCATTTAGCGACAGCCTCATTCAGCAATCATTTGAAGTTATAATGATGTGGAAACAAAATTACTTTATGTCCCTCAGTCAAGTGATTGCCATTACACTCGGAACTCATTATCCTGTGACTGGCCTTTTTTCTCCGTTCCTCTCCCCCTCACAAAGAGGACAGATTGGAGAGAAAAGGATTGCAAGAGAGTAAGCAGCCAAACAATGGGGAAATCCCTTCAAAAGCAATGCACTAGCACTGGCAGTGGGGAATACCAGACTGTTGGCATAGTATGCTTGTGGCTACTGGTGCCATCACATTGCTTTCAATATGTATTCTCCATTATGTGCCTGCTTACTCTCTTGAAATCCTTTCCTTTCCAATGAACGCGCCTGTCCCCAGCTTACAGTTCTTCCCTTCAAAGAAGAACCAGGACTTCTCCAAGCAACCATAGAAAGCCCACAGATTCTCTCACAATTACTCCTTACACAGAGACAAAAAAAACCTGCTAATGGGTTCATTTCTTCTGTCTCATGGTGGCACTTTAGGATTTTGGACTGGAACTTGCTAACCCAAACTGAGAGAACATGGGGGAAAGTGGAAAGAAGGTGACAAGCAACAGGGAGAAAGCAGAACTATTTAACTCGTTTTTTGCATCTGTCTTTTCTTCTTGTTGTTGTTGTTAGTTGCGAAGTCGTGTCTGACCCATTGTGACCCTATGGACAACATTCCTCCAGGCCTTCCTGTCCTCTACCATCTCCTGGAGTCCATTTAAGCTCATTCCTACTGCTTCAGTGACTCCATCCAGCCACCTTATTCTCTGTCGTCCCCTTCTTCTTCTCTTGCCCTCAACATTTCCCAGCATTAGGCTCTTCTCCAGTGAGTCCTTCCTTCTCATTAGGTGGCCAAAGTATTTGAGTTTCAGCTTCAGGATCTGGCCTTCTAAAGAGCAGTCAGGGTTGATCTCCTCTAGGACTGACCTGTTTGATCGCCTTGCAGTCCAAGGGACTCGCAGGAGTCTTCTCCAGCACCAGAGTTCAAAGGTCTCAATTCTTTGGTGCTCAGCCTTTCTTATGGTCCAGCTTTCACTGCCATACATTGAAACTGGGAAGACCATGGCCTTGACTATACGCACTTTTGTTGGCAGGGTGATGTCTCTGCTTTTTGGTGTGCTGTCTAAATTTACCATGGCTTTCCTCCCAGGAGCAAGTGTCTTTTAATTTCTTGGCTACAGTCCCCATCTGCAGTGATCTTGGAGCCCAGGAAAATAAAATCTGTCACTACCTCCATTTCTTCCCCATCTATCTTTACACAAAGGGTAAACAGTCCAACCTATCAAAAACAGTATCATAAAAACAGATTAGAAACACAAGTTAAGATAGGCAAGAAAATGGTAAGTGAGCACCTGACCAGCCTAGACGAGTTCAAATCACCAGGACCAGATGGATTACATCCCAAAGTTCTCAAGGAACTGGCAGACATGATCTCAGAATCACTGAACTATATTTTTCAAAGATCCTGGAGCACTGGGGAACTACCAGAGGACTGGAAGAGAGCTGATGTAGTTCCCATATTCAAAAAAGGGGGGAAAAACAGATCCAGGAAACTACAGACCTATCAGCCTGACTTCAATACCTGGGAAGGTTCTGGAAAAGATAATCAAACAACGAATCAGCGAGCACCTAGAGGCAAACAAATTACTAAAAGCCAACATGGGTTTGACAAAAACAGATCATGCCAGACAAATCCTATTGCATTCTTTGACCAAATGTCAAAATTAGTGGACCAGAAGAATGCTGTGGATATAATTTACTTGGACTTCAGTAAGGGATTTGATAAAGTAGATCACAATCTACTACTTGATAAGATAGAAAAATGTGCATTAGACAGCATCACCACCAGATGGATTCATAGCTGGCTGACCAGCCGTACTCAGCGTGTGGTCCTCAATGGAACTGCATCTACATGGAAGGAAGTGTGTAGTGGGGTGCCCCAGGGCTCTGTTCTAGGCCCAGTGCTCTTCAACATCTTCATCAATGATTTGGATGAGGGGATAGATGGGGAACTCATCAAATTTGCAGACGACACAAAGCTGGCAGGAATAGCAAATACTCCAGAAGATAGGCTTAAGATACAAGAGGATCTGGACAGACTCAAACACTGGGCACTATCTAACAAAATGAAATTCAATGGTGAAAAAAGTAAGGTTCTGCATTTAGGCAAGAAAAACCAAATGCACAGGTATAGTATAGGTGGTACCTTGCTCAATAGTAGTAACTGTGAGAGGGATCTCAGAGTCCTAATGGACAATATGAGCCAGTAATGTGCTGCAGCTACCAAAAAAGCCAACACAGTGCTAGGCTGCATTAACAGAGGGATAGAATCAAGATCAGGTGAAGTATTAATACCATTTTACAATGCTTTGGTAAGGCCACACTTGGAATATGACATCCAGTTTTGGTCACCACGATGTAAAAAAGATGTTGAGACTGTAGAAAGAGTACAGAGAAGAGCAACAAAGATGATCAGGGGACTGGAGGCTAAAACATACAAGGAACAGCTGCTGGGATTGGGTATGTCTAGTTTAATGAAGAGAAGGACGAGGGGGGACATGATAGTAATGTTCCAATATCTCAGGGCCTGCCCCAAAGAAGAGGGAGTCAAGCTATTCTCCAAAGCACCTGAAGGCAGGACAAGAACCAACAGATGGAAATTAACCAAGGAGAGAATCAACCTAGAACTAAGGAGAAACTTCCTCACAGAATTGATTAGTGATGCTACCTAGCTGGGTCATGCAACATCTGCAAGAGAGCAACCAAGCTCAGAAGTGAATGCTCCAACACTGGACATTTTTAAGAAGAGATTGGACAACAATTTGTCTGAAATGGTATAGGGTTTCCTGCCTGAGCAGGGGGTTGGACTAGATGACCTCCAAGATCCTTTCCAACTTCTTCTTCTTCTTCTTCTTCTTCTTCTTCTTCTTCTTCTTCTTCTTCTTCTTCTTATTATTATTATTATTATTATTATTATTATTATTATTATTATTATTATTATTATTATTATTATTATTATTATTATTATTATTATTATTATTATTATTATTATTATTATTATATACCTGGTTCTGCAAGGCTGAACATAAATGTCTTCAAAGTCTTTCTTCCCACTACTCCCAATATGATGGGATAATTTATCCAGTGAAAATGTTGGCCAGTCAGAAAACAAACACTACATGAACAACAGGAACTATACTCTTATAGGCTGCAGGATCTTGAAATCTTGACAGAGATTTTTTTATGTCCCTCTTTTTGTTTCAGGAAAAAGTTTCATGGCCATTTGTCTGGGGTAGTAGGAGGATTGTTGCGCAAGGCTGGAGGTTGAATTAAATGACCTCCAGGATCTCCTCCTATCCTATGACAGTAAAGAGAATTTAGATGGGACAATCTTGAGTGTCACGGATGCCCCCAAAATCAGCTCGAATGATGAGGAAGAACCTGCTTGAGAACTTGTAAATGGGATACGGAGGGGTGTCTGGAAGATGCGGGGGGGGGGAGACTCTGAACCAGGAGGGGATGGGGCAAGAAGAGGAGAAGAGACCAGGAACTTCAGAAGGGTTTGAAGAGCGATTGGACAAGCGGCTGGCTGACAACAAAAGAGGAAGGAAGAACACAGCTGCAGCCAAGGCCAGCCAGAAGTAGAGGGTGGAGAAGGAGCAGGGATGAGGGTCCTAGGGCATGCAGGGCTAAGAGGAGAGAACAAAGAACATAGAATAATAGAGTTGGAAGGGACATCGGAAGTCTTCTCATCCAACCCTCTGCTCAAGCAGGAGACCCTATCACAGTGATGGTGAACTTTTAAGACACCGAGTGCCCCAAAAACACCACCACCCGGCTCCACCCCCTGCCACCCCGCCCCACCCACCCCACCCCCTGCCCCCTGCAGGGCCACTATTGCCTCCACAGCCCACCACAGATCGCCATGGTGGCCCTGCAGCACCATGGCAGCCATGCCCTCCACCCGCACCCTGCAGCAGCATCTGCGCATGACGGGGCTCGAGGGCGGAGTCTTGTTGCCACTGCCCGGCTGCCATGTCTTTGGCTGTGCTGCTCCCCGTGGGCCATGCCTGGGGGCAACTCTCTGGGGGGCTGCTGGTGAGGAGGGGGCGCGTGCCCACAGAGAGGGCTCTGAGTGCCGCCTCTGGCACGCTTGCCATAGGTTCATCACCACTGGCCTATCATTTCAGACAAATGGCTGCTCAACCTCTTTTTGAAAGCCTCCAGTGATGGAGCACCCACAACCTCTGAAGGCAAGCTGTTCTGTTGGTTAATTGATCTCACCATTAGGAAATTTCGCCTTAGTTGAAGGTTGCTTCTCTCCTTGGTTAGTTTCCATCCATTGTTTCTTGTCCTGTCTTCCGATGCTTTGGAAAATAGATTGAGCCCCCTCATCTTCGTAGGAGCCCCTCAGATATTGAAGCAGTGCTATCATGTCCCTCCTGGCCCTCTTTTTATTAAGACCTGACCTGCCTGTAGAGCTTAGGACTGCCCCTGACCTTCGCTCATTCCGCCGGGACCTGAAGACCTGGCTCTTCGAGCTTTCTGGCCTGAACTGAGAGTATTAACTGGGGTTTTAATTGTATTTTAGTTGTAATTGGGTTTTTTAGTTCAAGGTTAGTGTAATCATTTTAATTGTTTTTAATTTTTGTAACTTGTATTGTTTTTTAAAAAAACTGAGTCCTACGGGAGAAGGGCGGTATATAAGTCTAATAAAATAAATAAATCAAAAATAAACTCCTAATGAGTTGCATCGGCCGGCAACTATTTATCCCTGCATGCCGAGCAGAGCAACGCTGAGAACAACTTGTCTATTTCAGATTGTGTGTTTGTTCAGCTACTGTGTACCTTGCCTTGAACTGTGCCCTTGATTTTGTTTCCTGGCTTTGCCTTCTGGACCCTAGAATTGGATTTTGGCTTGTGGGATTTGTGTTTTGGACTATGGACCTGACTTGTCTTTGCTGGACTAGCTCTGCATTTTTCCTGACTTGGGAAAATTGGACTATTGGGACTTCCTTTGGTCCCTGTGTGGGAAATCCTTGGGAATACGATTCGGGGCTGGGGCAGCCTCAGTAAATCCTTGTGGTGTACGCACTGAATTCCTTCCTCACCACCAGTCCCACATTGTGCATATTCTCCACCCTGAGTTATTTATAAAAAATAATGAAAGCGGGATAAAAATCCGATCAATAAACAAAATGGAATATTCTCACCCAACCAGTTCTGGTCCTTCCCCTCTTTCATAGACTCCATCTGTTTGCTGAAATATCCACAGATCTATTTCTAGACCTTTTACTTACTTCTTTTTTTAACAGCAGATGGATCTCTGCCACCCCTGGCATCCTATCCAAACCTCACTTCCCCTGCCCTGGAGCTGCCTTTTGCTTTTTACAAGTACAAAGATTTAAAATGACAGACTGAATGAAGACTTGGCCCTGGGCACAAAAAGACATCCATTTAATAAATTGGAAACTCTGTTGCAAAGGAGGAGGAGGAGGAGGAGGAGGAGGAGGAGGAGGAGGAGGAGGAGGAGGAGGAGGAGGAGGAGGAGGAGGAGGAGGATCCTCAATTAGTGTCTTTGCTCAGACCTTCAAGTTTTTTTAAAAAGCATCAAAGGAAGAAATCAAAAAGCTACCCCAGGCTCTAATCTTCTAATCTAGTCTAATTTTAAAAAGAGAGAGGGGGAAGCAGTAGTCTATGTTTTTTTAAAAAAATTCATGCACTCTCTTTATCAACAGGCTACTCTTAATAAAGCTAATACACTGTGCATCTGTTTCAAATAGCTGAAGAGCAAGACTATGCACGTAGGCAACAGAAATAGTGGGGAATAGACCTCCGATCTGTCACCTCCAGAACAAAAGACACCCCCCCCTTTTTGGCAACCTTGGGGGGAAAGGATTAGGTGGGGTTGGGAGAAGTGTGGGAAAGAGTAGGCTTTTACCTCACTAGGAAAAATGCCAGTCATTTAGAGGGGCCCTTGCTGGCCAACCATACTCTACCATCAAGTCAAGTGTTTCTCAGCCAAATGTACAGATACAGATTAGGTGAAACGTGGCTCAATAGTCATAACTGTGAGAGGGATCTTGGAGTCCTAGTGGACAATCACTTCAATATGAGCCAGCCGTGTGCTGCAGCTGCCAAAAAAGACAACACAGTGCTGGGCTGCATTAACAGAGGGATAGAATCAAGATCACGTGAAGTGTTAATACCACTTTATAATGCTTTGGTAATAGCACACTTGGAACACTGTGTCCAGTTTTGGTCGCCATATTATTTAAAAAAAGTGTTGACACTCTGGAAAGAGTGCAGAAAAGACCAACAAAGATGATTAGAGGCCAGGAAGGTAAAATATGTGAAGAACAGTTGCAGGAATTGGATAAATCTAGCCTAATCGAAAGAAGGACTAAGGGTGACATGATAGGAGTGTTCCAATATTTGAGGGACTGTCCCAAGGAATGGGAAGGCGTCAACCAATTTTCCAAAGCACCAGAAAGCAAGACAAGAGCAATGGATGGAAATCGGAGAGAACCAACTTAAAACTAAGGAGAAATTTCCTAAGGGTGAAAAAAAAAATTAACCAGCGGAATAGCTTTACTTCAGAAGTGGTGGGTGCTCCATAACTGGAAGCTCTTGAGAAGAGATGGGACAGTCATTTCTCTAGAGTGGTATAGGATTTCCTGCTTGAAGGGGGGGTTGGATTGGAAGACCTCCAAGGTCCCTTCCAATTTGGTTATTCAGTTAACTTTAAGATATGTGGGCGTCAACTACCAGAATTCTACACGCTGGCGGGGGCAGCTGGCTTTTGTATACTTCCCCAGCATGCTGGCTGGAAAATTTTGGGAGTTGAAGTCTACATGGCTGGAGAGGTCTAAGAGATGAAGTCCAACACATCTTAGAAGTTGCTGAAGTGGAGAAACACTGATAATCTAGTCTTTTTCCCCCCCATCAACCCAGCTTACAATACTCCTACAGGGGTGGAGGGCAGCAAGGCCACCATGTGTAATTACATCATCCTACTGTTTGGATGTTATTGCATATGATGTCACTACGGCTTCTACTGGATGCTTGCAAACGAAGCAGGTTAATGAATTTTATTAATCAAGAGAATTTACATTCAAGTGCTTGCCCACTTGAAATAATTTCGATATTGATTTTTCTCCGATAGACGCACTGGAATAATGTAATAGGGAGCCAGCTTTTTTTTTTTTTGCATCTGTGGTGCAGGAGGGAAGTGACAGGCCTGCTTTTCCATGCCAAGTGATTACTTGAGGTCTTGCAAAGGGGGTGAGGATGGGGGTTATGTCTGGGCTTCCACCACTCCTGGTGTCCAGTTTTTTTGTGTTGTTTTTTTTTGTCGCTCGCTCGCCAAAGGATTTCAATTCACTGAACTCTCTCTGTCTTCGGCCCCCAACGCCCATCCATCATGCAGTGGTAAAATGAGATTGATGCTCTCCCTGCAAGAGAGGGGGAAACACTCATCCATAATGCAGGACATTGTCCCAGGAGGAATTCGTTTGTTCCCCTCTGCTGCAAGACATGGCTGAGAATGAGGTGGTGGAAGAGAGGAGGGGGGCTCTGGTAGTCGGTAATCAGCTGGCTTGGAGGGGGCAAGAGGGATGAGAAGGAGGAGAAAGGATGAAATACACAGATAGGGAAGGGAGGAAAAACTGGCCAGATTGGGATGCTGGCTAAGGCACAAAGTTCTGAAAGCAAAAGGAAATCAGAGCCACTGTTTTGATTTACCCACGACTATGGCTTGGATGCAGGAGAGTTGCTAATGAAGGCATGCTTTAAAAAATTCAATGACTTGCAATGGCTGCAAAATTTTAAATGGGGGTCGAGGATGCCACTGTGGATTTTCAAGCTTGACTGCAAAATTTCCCGTTCCACCCCCTGCGTTATGAGGAAATCCAGAAACAATCGCACCACAGGCCCATTTACTCAAGTCATAATTGTTCGAATTTGGATTAGCTTGCTGGGCGTATAAGTGCGGGGGGGGGGAGAGAGAGAGAGAGAAAGAGAGAGAGAGAGAGAGAGAGAGAGAGAGAGAGAGAGAGAGAGAGAGAGAGAGAGAGAGAGAGAGAGAGAGGATCGAAAGAAAAAGCATAAAGGGCTAGCAAGGAATGAGAATCAGAAGCAAAAAGGACTTGATTCTCCATTCCGTTAAGGTCTGCAGCGAGGGCTGCTAATAGAGATTTAAAAACATGCTACTCGCGATTCCAAATGTGTCACGCTTGATTAGAAAGCTGCTTCAGAAAATCTGCAAGAAAGTGACGCCACAATTAATAGAAGGAGGCCCAATTAGCCTTTAATCTATGAGTTTTTAAGAAACCCAATTTTAAACAAGAGGCTTTTGATCATTATGTGCTCCTTGAAATTTGGACTTCCCTCACCGCACACTATTAACTCATTGGCACCCCCCCACCAACAAAATAGCTTCACAAGGTCAGATGATTCCAACCCATAAACTCCCTTTATTGACTTTTCTGGCATGAAATCCACAGCTCCTTCCTGCAAAAGGGCAGAAGAACCGTGGTCTGGAGCAAAGGCAACCCAAAGAGTTGAAGGTGGATATTCTGGATAGAGAAGATGGTTGGTTTGAAAGGGGAGGGGAATCCATCCATTTCAGAATTGAACACCCCTCCCTCAACAGAGGAGGAAGAGGAGGGGGAATAAGACACCACCTATCTCCAGCTTACAATGCAGCCCTTGCAACAGTTCCAAGTGGATTCCACAACCTATTGCGCCCTGATTCAGGTGACCCCGAGGACACAGAAAAAAAAACCCTCAAGTGGCCTCAAGAGCCCTCAGGAAGAGTGCAAATGACCAGAGGACTGCAAAGAAATACAGTCCTTCCATCTCCCTCATATGATCAGTACCTATCCTTCCTTTTCCCCCACCCCCCACCATCCAGTCTCAACTGTCAGTACCTATCCTTCCCAGTGCTTTTTTGTAAAAGAAAAAAGTGCCGGAGCTCACACACGTCATACAACCTGCCTTGCCTACCCTACAAGGTTCCATCCAAAAAAGGTGCCGGAACTCCGTTCTGAGAGTTCTATGAGAAAAAAAGCCCTGATCCTTCCCATCAAAGCTGATGAAGCTCCTTGGGTGAGAAGAAAAATGTTTTCTTTTTCTTCCTCAAGGGGGGGGGGAAACAGTCCAGTTGTCTTTTGAAGAAAAAAGCACCAGTGACAGAACCACGACCTGGGTGACTGAGAAGCTCCACAGTTCTGGGAATTGAAGTTCACACACCTTCATGACACTAGAGCAGGGGTGGGCAACCTCGGCTCTTTTATGACTCGTGGACTTCAACTCCCAGAATTCCTGAGGGGAAAGGGAGAGGTTTCCAAGCTGAGCCATGGTGGCTCAGGAATTTTGGGAGTTGAAGTCCACGAGTCATGAAGAGGCCATAGTTCCCTATGGTGGCTCAGGAATTCTGGGAGTTGAAGTCCACGAGTCATAAAAGAGCCGAGGTTGCCTACCCCTGCACTAGAGAGAACCTGATGCTCTCCAGAGGTGTGGACTTCAACTCCCATTATCCTCAGTCTGAGGATTATGGAAATGGGCCCTACATATCTGGAAGGCTCTATGCAAGGTAGCTTGCAGGATAAAACAGACATGGTGTTCATTTTTTTTCCATCTAGGCAATGTGTCTAAGATTGCGTTTGAAGAAGCGACAAATGACATCCTGCCCTAAACAATAATCTCAGAAACTATTTGGACTAATTGGGAAATCTTCATTAGTGCCAACGGAAAATGTTCTCTGAAAGCAAAGTGCAGCTTCAAAGACATCTTCATCCTCCTTCTGGAAGCTGCTGTTTCCAGATGGAAGGAAGTGCAGTTGCGTTCTTTTTAAGGGTAATGTGCTCATTCTTTCTTGGCAGCCTTGGCTTATCTTGAAGACCCCAAGTCCGTCCTCATTTCCCTCTAGCTGTAGGAGAAGAAGAGGCAGAGCCAGGAGGTGGAATCAAGAGAGGTTGACAGGACAGGTTTTTAGTCTAGTAAAAACAAGGACTATGGGTGACATGATAACAGCGTTCCAGTATTTGAGGGGCTGTCACAAAGAAGAGCAGGCCAACCTTTTTTCCAAAGCACCTGAAGGCAGGAGAAGAAGCAACGGATGGGAACTAATCAAGGAGAGAAGCAACCTAAAACTAAGGAGACATTTCCTGACAGAACAACTACTCAGTAGAAGGGCTTGCCTCTAGATGTCATGGGTGTTCCATCACTGAAGGCTTTTAAGAAGACACTGGACAGCCACTTGTCTGAAATGGTATTGGGTCTCCTGCTTGAGCAGGGGGTCGGGCTAGAAGACCTCCAAGGCCCCTTCCAGTTCTATTCTGATTGACTCAATACTTCCTCTAGTCCATATACCATGTACCATTTCAGACAAGAGGCTGTCCAGTGTCTTCTTAAAAACCTCCAGTGATGAAGCACCTACAACATTTGAAGGCAAGCTGTTCCACTGGTTGATTGTCCTCACTGTTAGGAAGTTTCTCCTTAATTCTAGGTAGCTTATCTCTTTGATTAGTTTCCCTCCATTGTTTCTTGTCTTGCCTTCTGGTGTTTTGGAAAATCGGTTAACAAGGTTAGGGACAGATACACTATGCAGTCATTAGGAGAAAAAATCGAACTTGATGGCACATAATAACAAGCTAAGTCATGTTTTGATAGACTATGAGAAAGGATTGACAATCCAATGCCATATTAACCATTGGGTTTCCTTTGATTTAGCTTCTCCCAGTAAGAAGCATCTGGGCTTAGGAGCTAAGCCAGATCATTTTAGGTAATCCTCCCTGAGAAGACTTTCAGGAAATCCCACATTAGGTTGGAAAGTAGAAAAAATATTCTACAAAAAGGCAATTCAATCCATTTCCATACTGCTGCCGTGACATCACTAGGGGTCAACTTCAACTCAAAGAAGGAGATTTATTTTTTTTAGAGGTAGAACTGTAATATTTCCTCCAGTCAGACCGAAAAGAGGACCACCGCCTCATAATTTCAGAGTATAATTCTATTGTGCACAATTACAAGTTTTAGAAACTTAGGGGCTTAAATCTTTATTTATTAATTTATCTGAAGCCTGAAGATTTAAGAGCGTGCCTTTGGAAGCAACAAGAGAGAGTCACAGGAGTAGGCAACTCAAGAGAATTTTAAACAACTGCGTGCATGTAGTTAACTGTATAATTAGCCACATAACTCAAGCATGCAACCCTTGTCCGACTGACTTTGCTACACTTAAGCAAAATGTTTGGGGCATGGAAACATCCATCATCCCTTATCAGAAAAACAGGCTTGGGAATTGCAGCTGCAGAACTAACTAATTTTTTGAAAAGCAATTTTTAAACCACATTTTAATGTACCATTTACAGAAGGTTCCCTCTGTAAACCTCGATCAACCCCAGGTTGCGAACCTTATGCTTGTTACATCAAGCGAGGCCCAAAAATATGGAAATGAACTCACAGTCGTACAAGATAACTTTGAAGTCAACTGTGCAGCTGCACCAGAAATTGGACATTGTCAACAGATCAGCAGGAACAAACAGCTCCTTGAAACAATCTCAATGTGCAGTCTGAAAGTCCCAAAGAATTCCCTCTTGGTTTACCCAGAGTGGGGAAAAAAACCTTCCAGAGTTCCCACAAGGCTAGCGCGAAGAGGGGTGTTAGCACTTGCCCGACACTCACGGTATTGCTAGTGCCCACACAATGCTGCCACACTAGCGCAAGTGGGGGGGATGTGAACACGCACACACGTGTGCACTGGCCAGCCACTCATGTGGCACAGTGGCCAACAGCTCGCTGTGGTGGTGACCCCTGACCTGGATGACCGAGAATCTCCGTAGACACTTCCAGAGTTTCCATTTTTAAGCCAATATATACCTTCATTACTTGTACTTTAACATCTGCATCATTGCTGAACATAAACACAGCAGTGGACAAAAGTGCAACATCACCAAACCACAACAGAAGAGAGAAAAGCTAAACAAAATACCAATTTATACAATAGAGGTAGTCCTTGACTTACAGCCACTTGTTTAGTGACCACCTGAAGTTACAACAGCACTGAAAAAACTGACTTATGTGTTTTTCACACAACTGTTGCAGCATCCCCCAGGTCACCTGATCAAATTCTGGATGCTTGGCAACTGGCATGTACCTAACATGGGGCCAGTCTCGCGTGGTCATGTGATCATGTGCGACCTTCAATGGAGCAGCTAGATTCACTTAACAACTGCAGTGATTCACTTAACAGCTGTGGCAAGCAAGCTTGTAAAATGGGGCAAAACTCAACAACTGCCTCACTTACCAACAGAAATTTTGGGCTCAATTGTGGTCATGAGTCAAGGAATACCTCTGCACGCACCACTAGGAATAGTCACATACTCAACATCCATTTAAGGAATATTTATTCGATGGCTTCAGAAACTCCTTGCTTTCAAGGCCATTGAGCCAGCGCTGTCCAAAGACATTTCCGTGATCCTGGGCCAGCATGATGTCACAGAGAGAGAGCTGGTATTTTCCCACCAAAGTGGTACCTATTTATCTACTCGCATGTGCATGCTTTCCAATTGCTAGGTTGGCAGGAGCTGGGGCGAGGACAGGAGCTCACCCCATCGTGTGATGCTCAGGTCTTGAACCCGGGCTGCTGGCTTTCCAGCCAACAAGCCCAATATCTTAACCACTGAGTCACCACGCTGCCCTAAAGCAAGGTGGCAGGTGTAGTATAGCACTGGCAGGAAGCCACAATTATCTCATTATCAACCTAAAAATCAACAAGAATAACTCGCACATGGCAACTGGGGGTTTTGCACCATAGGTAAAAGGTAAAGTTTCCCCCGCACATGTGTGCTAGTCGTTTCCGACTCTAGGGGCCGGTGCTCATCTCCGTTTCAAAGCCGAAGAGCCAGCGCTTGTCCCAGGACGTCTCCGTGGTCATGTGGCCGGCATGACTAGATGCCAAAGGCGCACGGAACGCTGTTACCTTCCCACCGGAGTGGTCCCTATTTTTCTACTTGCATTTTTACGTGCTTTTGAACTGCTAGGTTGGCAGAAGCTGGGACAAGTAACGGGCGCTCACTCTGCTACACGGCACTCGGGATTCGACCCGCCAAACTGCCAACCTTCTGATCGACAAGCTCAGCGTCCTAACCCACTGAGCCACTGCGTCCCATAGCAATAAAGTTTTCAACTGGAAATTCAGTGGAAAATCCTGGTTTGTGGAGGCTTGTGGAGATCAGTTTCTGTTGATACACAGAACTATTATAAATTCTGTAGTTGCTTGATTTCTTTCTTTCATGATTTGGCCTGGGATATCTGCATCTTGGCCAGCCAGAAAGCATTGTAAACCAAGCTATTATCTTCCCAAATGTTTTTAAAACTAACAACTTCTTTTTAAGAAGCAAATTAAAGAAAGATTTCAGCAGACAGACCACCTCAAGGCAACATTATTGTCCTTTCGGCATTGGGAAAGATCTGTTTATTTTTTCCCCCAGGTATTTAGAAAAGTAGATGTTTTTACAACTTCAGTTGCTACTTTATAGGTTTTCTTTGGCTCAACTGCCATTATTATGGCTCCTCCTGATTTTACTCATGTCTGTTGTTATATTTTCAATGTCTGTTTTCACAAATTACCACTTTTCATTTTATACTGATGAATTTTAAAATATTTCAGCCTGAAATATTTTATTTGGATTGGCTGTAGATCAGCCACAGACGCCTGTTGCTATCAGGCAAAAAAATCAGAAGTCTGGTAGCATCTTTTTGAAAGCTTTTGCCTTTGAATAGAATTCATTGCTTTTTCTGAAGAAACTGCACAGGCAGAATGTTTAGCAGGGGTAGGCAAGCTTGGCCCCTTCATGACTCGTGGACTTCAACTCCCAGAATTCCTGAGCCAGCCATGCTGAGGGAAAAGGGAGAGGTTTCCAAACTGAGCCATGCTGGCTGAGGAATTCTGGGAGTTGAAGTCCACAAGTCATAAAAGAGCCAAGGTTGCCTACCCCTGGGTTAGGGTCTCCTGCTTGAGTAGGGAATTGGACTAAAAGACCGCCAGGGTCCTTTTCAACTCTGCTTTTCTGAGTTATTCTGTAGTAGCCCCTGCTCTGCGGCATTTCCTCCCCTCGGAGAGCAGAATGGCCCCAACCCTATTGGTCTTTTGTAAACCTTTAAAAACCTGGCCATGTTCTTGAGTCTGCAGTACTGAATGGGTCCCTTTCCTTGCTTTATTGTTAAACAGCCAAATATTTCAGCTGCTATGTATAATTATTTGGGATTCTTTATTGTTTTAAAATATTTCTTATTGTTTTAACTATGACTTTGAATTGCAAGTCATCCAGAACCATTTCTCGAAATAGCCAACTGTAGAAATTGGATGGATGGATGGATGCATGGATGGATGGATGGATGCATGGACAGATAGAGAGATGATAGCTAGCTAGCTAGCTAGCTAGCTAGCTAGCGATAGATAGATAGATAGATAGATAGATAGATAGATAGATAGATAGATAGATAGATAGATAGATAGATAGATAGATAGATAGATAGATGATAGATGGATGGATGGATGGATGGATGGAATAGATAGATAGATAGATAGATAGATAGATAGATAGATAGATAGATAGATAGATAGATAGATAGATAGATAGATAGATAGATAGATGATGGATGGATGGATGGATGGATGGATGGATGGATGGATTAGATAGATAGATAGATAGATAGATAGATAGATAGATAGATAGATAGATAGATAGATAGATAGATAGATAGATAGATAGATGATAGATGGATGGATGGATGGATGGATGGATGGATGGATGGATGGATGGATAGATATCACAGGCAGACAGGCAGACAGAAAGATTTAATAAAAATTGGAAAAGGTATTACTAGATTCCTAACTGGCCACCAAGGACTAACCCAGCTCTCTTCTTATAATGTTATTGGGCAACATCAAAACACAACTGATCATTATTATTATTATTGAACATATGATGAGAACATGATAGAAGAGAAATAAATACAACTGATCAATCAACGTCCTATCATTCTCTCAGGTTTTGCCCCTGGCCAGCCTGTTTTTCCTGCTTGCACAGGAACTGTAAGCAGCCAAACAACAGCTGCATACAGGATGCAACACCAGAGACACTTCAGCCGAAAAATAGTAAATTGCCTCTACGTACGGATACAGAAGTCCCCGCTCTCGTAATATCCTGGGCAGCACTGAGACCGTCGCCGATACATCGTCCTCAGTCCCCTCCGATAGGCTGTTTTATAACTGATTCTAAATGGTGAGAGAGGAAGGGGGGGAAAAACCTTGAAAATCAATGTCCATAGTTATAATTCTATTTGTGTTACATTACTGCAAGGTTGTTATATTCAATATTTGCTTCAGAATGTGCAAAGCTTTTTGATATTTAAAAAGATCGATACAAATTCCAACTCCTATCCATTTGGCTATATTCTAAGCAGTTTTCATGCTAGGTCCAAGAGAAGATTTGAGCAGGCAAGATACAGAAAGAAAAAGAAAAGGGAACAGAACAGAACAGAACAGAACAGAACAGAACAGAACAGAACAGAACAGAATAGAATAGAATAGAATAGAATAGAATAGAATAGAATAGAATAGAATAGAAAATATGGAGTGGAGTGGCGTGGAGTGGAATGGAATGGAATGGAATGGAATGGAATGGAATGGAACGGAACGGAACAGAACAGAACAGAACAGAACAGAACAGAACAGAACAGAATAGAATAGAATAGAAGATTGGACTTCATGAGCAGCACCAATCAACAACAGTCACCAAAGGTTTGTTTATACCCAGAATACTGCAGCCAATTTTGGTCACCATACCACAAAAAAGATGTTGAGAGTTTGGGGAAAAATTCCAGAGAAGAGCAACTAAGATGATCAAAGGCCTGGAGACAAAAACAAACAAAGAACAGCTACAGGACTTGGGTCTGCCTAGTCTAAAGCAAAGAAGAAATAGGGGAGACATGATAGCAGGATTCCAGTAACTGAGGGGCTGCCACAAGGAAAAGGGGGATCACCTTGTTCACCAGAGCACCAGAGGGAAGGACGATAAACAATGCTTGGAAACTAATCAAAGAGAGAAACAACCTGGAATTGAGGAGAAACTTCCTGACAGTGAGGACAATCAACCAGTGGAACAGCTTGCCTCCAGAAATCGTGGGCACTCCATCACTGAAGGTTTTTAAGAAGAGACTAGACAATCACTTGTCTGATATGGTATAGGTCAGGGATAGGCAACCTCGGCTCTTTTATGACTCATGGACTTCAACTCCCAGAATTCTGGGAGTTGAAGTCCATGAGTCATAAAAGAGCCGAGGTTGCCTACCCCTGGTATAGGTTCTCCTGCTTGAGCAGGGGGCGGGACTAGAAGATCTCCAAGATCCCTTTCAGCTGTTCTATTCTGTACCTT
Organism: Vipera berus; assembly: GCF_964194415.1. NCBI lineage: Eukaryota > Metazoa > Chordata > Lepidosauria > Squamata > Viperidae > Vipera > Vipera berus. The sequence continues at coordinate 4,638,184 of NC_138215.1, read as the reverse complement.
ATTTGGAGAAAATCTGGCCTAATTTAAGTCTGCTTTTAGAACTTTTCCAGGTGTTTCCAGTGTTTCTTAACCACGATGTATTTTTCAACCTGTATGTACGTCTCAAACTTGATGTGTGGAATTCAAGGCAAGTGAACTTCAATTCTTGAAGTCTTCTATGCTGGCTGGGGAATTCTGGAAATTGAAGTCCACACATCTTTAAGTTGCTATGGTTGAGAAAGACAGATTTAGCCAGTTTGTTTTCAAGAGCAGGAAGGAAAAAGAAGGATGCAACAAGCAGAATGCTTCCAACTTGACTGGAAATGCAAAACCTAGAGCAAATGTATCGCAAATAGGCAGGGCTGGTTAGTCATCCTTTCACAAAAGCCATGGCTATTTTCTCCAGAAAAAAAACCCAACAATGTTCAGTCTCTTTAGTGCTGCCGGACTACTCTGCACAAAAGAACTTGTCTTTATCCTCCGTAGCTGAAGTGTTTCTTGGGCTCAGAAGAAAAGGGAGCTATCCAGAGAATACGAAATGGAAGAAAAGGTTTGAAAATAACTTCCAATTACCGCTTACCTGTGTCGAGTACACTTGAACCAGTTAAGAATATCTGTGCATCTTGTATAATAGATCTGATCAAAGGGATGTGCGTAGGATTCCTGAACAGTCACAGCGTAGCTAGAAGGGAAGAGACAGGAACCGTTGATCTGTGCCCCTCTTTATTTAACCCTTAAAAGCCCAGATCCCAACACCCTTGGGCCGAGTTGGTTAAATATAGAGCCTTGGTGGCGCAGTAGGCTAATGCCTCCTTAAGTAACACCAGCTGCCTGCAATTAGTGCAGGTTCGAGTCCCACCAGGCTCAAGGTTGACTCAGCCTTCCATCCTTCCGAGGTAGGTAAAATGAGGACCCAGATTGTTAGGGGCAATAAGCTGAATTTGTAATAATGCCGCTTGGGGTGTGTGTGAAAGCCCTAATAAGCAGGCATATACATAGAATAAAGGCTACTGCTAAGCTTGTAAGCCGCCCTGAGTCTTCGGAGAAGGGCGGGATATAAATGGAATAAAAATAAAAATAAAATAAATAAATAAACAAGTCAATAAGTACAGAATACAGGCAATCGTTGACTTACAAACACGACTGAGCCCAAAATTTCTGTTGAAAAGCAAGGCGTTTCACCATCTTTCTCGCCACACTTGTTAAGCAAATCACGACAGTTGTTCAGTTAGTAAATACGGTGGTTAAGTAAATCCGGCTTCCCCATTGACTTTGCTTGTCAGAAGGTCGCAAAAGGGGGAAACATGAGCCCGGGACACCGCAACCTTGGTGGAGCAGTGGGCTAATGCCTCCTTAAGTAACACCAGCTGCCTGCAATTAGTGCAAGTTCGCATCCCACCAGGCTCAAGGTTGACTCAGCCTTCCATCCTTCCGAGGTAGGTAAAATGAGGACCCAGATTGTTGGGGGCAATAAGCTGACTTTGTAATAATGCCGCTTGGGGTGTGTGTGAAAGCCCTAATAAGCAGGCATATACATAGAATGAAGGTTACTGCTAAGCACATTGATTTGTGCTTCTTAGATTGTAAGCCGCCCTGAGTCTTCGAAGAAGGGCAGGATATAAATGGGATTAAATAAATAAATAAATAAATAAATAAATAAATAAATAAATAAATAAATAAATAAATAAATAAATAAACAAACAAACAAACCATTACAAATGCATGCCACTTGCCAAATTTTGATCACATGACCAAGGGGATGCTGCAATGGGCATAAGTGTGAGAAACGGTCATAAGTCACTTTTTCCAGTGCAGTTGTAACTTAGAATGGTCATTAAACTAATTGTTGTAAGTCGAGGACTACCTGTACAGAATTACAGAGTTGGAAGGGACCTTGGAGGTCTTCTAGTCCAACCCCCTGCCCATGCAGTGGACCCCATACCATTCAGGACAAATGACAATGATAAGATTGCTAACATGTATACATTTGTTTTTGTTTTAAATAAACCACAGTGGTTAACGACATAAATGGAGAATCTCTTGGTTATGAAGGATTGTGTGTAATATTGGGGAGATGATGGAGGTCCACAGTGAATGAGGCAATGATGCAAAGGGGTGTTAAGTATCTCTGGGGGGGTGTACACTGCAAGGTAAAGGGGAGGGCAACCAATCAAAGCTCCACCCTTTTTTTATATACGCAGTCCTCAACTTGCAACCACAACCGAGCCCCAAACTTACACTGCTAAGCAAGACAGCTGTTAAATAAGACTTGCCCCATTTTAGGACCTTTCTTGACATGGATGATAAGCAAATCACTGCAGTTGTTAAGTGAATCATTTGGTCATTAAATGAATCTGGCTTCTCCCGTTGACTTTGCTTGTCAGAAGCCAGCTGGGAAGGTTACAAATGGTGATTACTGGACCCCAGGATTTCGCACCGTCATAAATACATGCCAGTTGCAAAGCATCCTAATTTTGATCACATGACCATAGGATGCTGCAGCGGTCATAAGGCTGAAAAATGGCCACAAGACACATCTTTCAGTGCCGTGGTAACGTCGAATGGCCACTAAACAAATGGCTGTAAGTCGAGGACAACCTTCACATGGGTGCGGGCCCAAAGAGGCAGAATCTTGATTGTGAAGTTTTGATCATGAACATAAGATTACGGAGAACTCCCCCGTTGCTCCCCAAGGACCGCCCTGTGGTGGATGGAGCTGTATTGGGTACATCAGAGTTCCCCAACCTCTCTGGCTTTGCGGACCGGGGGCGGGGGCGGGGGGGAGGAGGAGGAGGAGAGGGGATGCTTCTGTGCGAGAGGCAGGCTAGCGGTCCTGTGCAGCTCTATTTGCACAAGTGGCAGGCACGCACGCCCCTTGCGCAAATGGAGCAAATGCACAAATGCTCGCCCGCTGATCATGCAAGCGGGGATACACCCATGCCTGCCACTTCTTGGTGTACATTGTTCGGGATTCCACATCTTTTCCACCTGGGGGAATAAAATCTTTAAATGGGGGGGGTGTACCTTGGTGTTCTCTGAGCTTTGTTGTTTTCTTGCAGACGTTTCATTTCCCAAAGTAGGTAACATCATCAGTGCTGTGTCTTGTCCTGTCCAGTGTCTTGCCCCAAAAAATTGCCAGCGAAACCAACAGCAAACAGCGCAAAGAATCTCTAAGATCCCCCCACCAAGACTGACAGGGCAAGATAGTAGAATGTAAGCTGACAGCAAACCCCACTCCTTACCAGCTCTGATGATGTTACCTACTTTGGGAAATGAAACGTCAAATGCTTGTTAACTATTTTAGATTACCTTGCTAGGCCCCAAACATGGGACAAATCTTTATTTCCTGTTTCAGCCTAACCTGAAGGCCATCGACAGGCAGTAGTCATTTAAAATTTACATATATATATGCTGACTGATGAAAACTAATAAGTTTGAAATGCATATCAGTCTCCCTTAATTCTTTGTTAGCAATTTAAAAAAAATTACACAAATATGAGCTGTCACCGGTGTGACTACTGCCTGTCGATGGCCTTCAGGTTAGGCTGAAACAGGAAATAAAAGATTTGTCCCATGTTTGGGGCCTAGCAAGGTAATCTAAAATAGTTAACAAGCATTTGACACACATATATATATATATATATATATATATATATATATATATATATATATATATATATATATATATACACACACACACACACACACACACACAAACACACAATATCTACTTTAGACTTCACACTGCAAACACAATTTCATTTCACGGCAACCCTAAGCTACAAACATTCTCCTTTATTAATTTAATTAGGGGCAAAATGAAGGTGTCATTTTCATTTTCTCTGTTTCCCACTTCTGTGAATCTTTCAAATTCAGTGTTTCCCACTTTTGCAGAAGTGCTGAGTCTGTCTTCTCAGATTAAAAAGCAACAGCTGCACTATAGGTACGTATTTCAATACCTTTCTCCAAAGGTGCCCTTTTGTTTGTAGATTTGTTGATAGATTTATATTACAGGCATTTCTATATCACTCTACTCCAAAAATGTGTCCAAGCTTAATTAAACACAATACACATCTGAAAACTGCTTCACCTTAGAACATATTTTGTCCTATATCTTCATGAATATGTCCCTTTCTGTGCAGATTGGTCCCTAATGACATTTTTTTAATTAGTAAATTGCACTGTAAAATTTGGAAAGTGGGAATGGCTTTTTTTTTATACTTCTATTACGTCACTGCAGGTGAACAGCTGTGTTAGTCTTTAGCACCAAAACTCAAAATGATTTGGGTAGCATTTTTTCTAACCGACCCATTTTAATCAGCCTAAATAAGAAATAAGAACATGTGTTAGTTGGAAAAGATACTCCCACACTTTTTCAGATTTTTTTACAATTTTGGTATTGGTTCAAAAATGCTAAATGGACTTTGATTGGAAGATAGACTTATTCTGGAGACTGAATCTATTATATTTAATTAAACCACAGTTGATAAGACATGGCATCATGAAACAAACATGGATATTTGATCTATTTACAACAGGAATGTTAAACTGCTGGCCCGTGGGCCGGTTGCATCATGCAGAGGCCATGCCCACCCCAGATCCTGCAATACATCGCGATACATCACGTGACGCGGTGAGTTTGACACCCTTGATTTAAAACTTTTGGGATGACTTGGGATAGATAAGATGCTGTGGTAAATTTTCTACGGGTGGACTATAGTAACTGTTAACAAGAGAGTTTTGAAACTTTAATTTTGTTTTGTTTTAGTATTATTATTCTTACTGTTATCTACTTTGTTACTAATATAACATATAGAAGAGAGGTCCATAATTTGCAAACAGATTTAGTAATTTAAAAATTTGGGGAGGGCCTGTTTCGCAAGGGGTGGGAACTAATATATGTATTAACTAATATATGTATTAATCAATACTCAGCTAGAGGCGGTAACATGTAATATATTTGTGTGGTGTTGTTTTGATGCACCTTTTTTAATGTTTTGATTGTTTTGTGTTTGTTTGTTGTTTTGTTTTGTTATCTGTGGGATTTTTTGTTTGGAGTTTTGAATTTTGTATTTTAACCTTGTCTTGAATAAAATATAGAAGAAAAAAATGCTAAAGGAGAAACTTTCCGATTCCAAGAATAACTAAACCAGGGGTAGGCAACCTCGGCTCTTTTATGACTCGTGGACTTCAACTCCCAGAATTCCTGAGTCAGCCATGGCTCAGCTTGGAAACCTCTCCCTTTCCCCTCAGCATAGCTGACTCAGGAATTCTGGGAGTTGAAGTCCACGAGTCATAAAAAAGCCGAGGTTGCCTACCCCTGAACTAAAGAAATCTCTTCCCCAGCCATAAAATTCTCTGGTCAATGTTGGCAGCAGAAGCACTAAAATCGGGTCTGAGAGGGTTGGGAAAAACAGAATAAAAGAAATGAAAGGCAAATCTGGAGACCGCACATTTCTTGTTCCTGCTTTTCAATAACGATAATAATAAAAAAGGCAGGACATGCATGCATTGGCAATGAAAATAGAAAATTTAAACCTCTAAAAACCAATGTACTTAAATTGCCTCCGTAAATGAAAACAATCTAAAAAAGAATGTTCAGCATTGCAGGGACTCTGGATAGCAACTGCCTCATTTTGAAAGAAGGGAATGAATACAGATTGGCCCCCATTTCCAACTAGCAAAATTTCTGTTGCTAAACAAGGCAGTAATTAATGAGTTAATGAGTTTTGCCCCATTTTACGATCTTTCTTGACAAGTTGTTAAGTGAAGCACTGCAGTTGTTAAGCTAGTAGCATGGTTGTTAAGTGAAACTGGCTTCCCCAATGACTTTGCTTGTTACAAAAGGGGATCACGTGACCCCAGGATACTGTCAACAGTACATGCCAAATGCCAAGTGTCCGAATGTTGATCACGTGACCATGGAGGATGACACAACAGTCATAAGTGTGAAAAACAATCATACATCTCTTTCGGTGCCATTGTAACGTTGAGCAGCCACTAAACGAATGGCTAAAAGTTGAGGACCACCTCTAGAGGAGAAGATGTAGATTTTGGCTTTTCAATTCTGAAGTTGCAAGACAACCCTTACCAAGCCAGGCAACCACCACCACCACCCCCCAAAAAAATACCCTCAAGTGCTGAAAAGTTTTTGAGAAGGGAGATAAAAGGAGCTTTCCAGGGTAGACAGATTGACACAGCATCGTGTCCTCAATTACAGCAAGCAAGCCATAAAAGCAAGACACAAAGCTTATTTCCAGATGCTTGTCACAGTTGTTTGCCCAAGAAAGTAACTCAGACTATGAGCTCATGAAGGCCTCCTACAGACAAATTATCTCACAACCAACAGTTTGCTTCAAACTGACCAAAAAGGATGTTGAGACCTTAGAATGAGTGCAGAGAAGGGCAATACAGATTATAAGGAGTCTTAAGGGTAAATCCTATGATGAACCCTTGAGACTGAGGTCTTCAAACTTGGCTCTTCTATGACTTGTGGACTTCAACTCCCAGAATCCCTCAGCCAGCCAGCTCAGGAATTCTGGGAGTTGAAGTCCACGAGTCATAAAAGAGCCAAGGTTGCCTACCCCTCGTCTAGTCTAATGAAGAGAGGGACTAGTGGCAATAGCAGTCTTCCATTATTTGATGGGCTGTCACAGAGACGAGGAGGTTGACCTGTTCTCCAAAGCACCTGAGGACAGGACATGAACTAACAGGTGGAAGACTATTAAAGAGAGATCCAGCCTAGAAATAAGGAGAAATTTCCTAACAATGAGAACAACTAATGAGTGGAACGGCTCATCTCCAGAAGTTACGGGGTGCTCCATCGCTGGAGGTTTTTAAGAAGAGACTGGACAGTCATTTGTCTGATATGGTAGAGGGTCTCCTACTTGAGCAGGGTCAGACTAGAAGATCTCCAAGGTCCATTCTATGTTTCATGTTCTATGATCAATGCTAGGAAAACTGTATTTACTTTCACTAGTTCATTTCAAAAATCACATAAGGGTCTACAAGGAGAGGTACAGCAGTACAAATGGAATTAAACTGCTGTTCGTTAAATATCTCCAAACAGATAATTATAAAATTATGAGTAATTTAGGTACCTCTCACAATTACAAATACTTTGATAAATTCTTATCTCTTAAGTTAATACACAAAAATACATACATTCAAAACAATAAAATAAGCCACGTTCTTAGCTAACTGACATACAAATTGGGATCAATGACCAGTAATCAAACGTTTCAGGTTTTTCCTTCCTATGTCACATTTCTACAGGCTTCCCAAATGGTAGAATTCAGATTTTACTATGAATGTCTCATTTTCCAGTTTTGAACCAATTAATGAATTAAAATTAATTCTTCAAAAATTACATCTCAATGCAAAAAATGTTGCATATATTTGCAAAAATAATTCTAAACATGTAATTACATTGGGCAGAGTTACTTGCAAAACCATGTGCCTTAGGCCAATATGTAAACAAAAATGCAAATGTGTCAAAAATGTATAAAAATACACTTGCATTCTAAAGTGATTTTTAACAGGCACGCAAAGCAGATGAATAAAACTTAGCGGGTTAAAAAAAAATAAAACAATAGTCATGTTTTGAATGGACAATTTCATTCTTTTTTTTTCTGAATTTCTAACTCCCTTAAAGATCCTTCCTTGTAAGAAGCAAGATAAAAATAATTTCAAGAATTAAACAGTCAATAGAAAGAAGCTGAAAACAATACTTTTGCCAAAAAGGTGAAACAGAGAAACTAAAAGCTGCAACTTCTCAAAATATGAGAAACTAGGAGACGTTTTTTAAAAAAAAAACAACACAGATTTGGTCCTCCTGCGTACTGAATCTGGAGCAAATGTCTCCACAATATGGAACAAAAAAAGAGGTCGGAAGATACAGGAAAGGAACTTTGGAAAAATAAGCAATTTTCATTAAAAGGTAGAGAAGAATACAAATGAAATTAAACGCCTTCAAAATATTTTTTTTCCCACACCCCAAAAATAAAAACAAACATTGGATATTCTACCTCTGGGGTCTCTTCAGTTTTACTTGGATATAAAAAAAGCGAATTTAAAAGCACATATTATCGCCCAATATTAAATATAATTTCCCTGCCTAGTCAGATTTTTCAAGCACTTCATTTTTATGATACGGAAGCAAGTAATGGCAGTGTGTATCTGTACTGTATGCCTGTACATAACACCCACACAAACACACATGCACACACAAATCTATCTATCTATCTATCTATCTATCTATCTATCTATCTATCTATCTATCTATCTATCTATCTATCTATCTCTATATCTATCTATCTATCTATCTATCTCTATATCTATATCTATATCTATATCTATATCTATATCTATATCTATATCTATATCTATATCTGTCGATCAGAAGGTCGGCAGTTTGGCGGGTCGAATCCCGAGTGCCGCATACCAGAGTGAGCGCCTGTTACTCGTCCCAGCTTCTGCCAACCTAGCAGTTCGAAAGCACGTAAAAATGCAAGTAGAAAAATAGGGACCACTACGGTGGGAAGGTAACAGCGTTCCGTGCGCCTTTGGCGTCTAGTCATGCTGGCCACGTGACTACGGAGACGTCCTCGGACAAGCGCTGGCTCTCCGGCTTTGAGTCGGAAACTACTAGCACGCATGTGTGGGGGAACCTTTACCTTATTATCGCCCAATATTAAATATAATTTCCCTGCCTAGTCAGATTTTTCAACCACTTCATTTTTATGATATGGAAGCAAGTAATGGCAGTGTGTATCTGTACTGTATGCCTGTACATAACACCCACACAAAAACACATGCACACACAAATCTATCATCTATCTATCTATCTATCTATCTATCTATCTATCTATCTATCTATCTATCTATCTATCTATCTATCTATCTATCTATCAATCTATCTATCTATCCATCCATCTATCTATCTATCTATATCTATATCTATATCCAGGGCTTTTTTTCTCATAGAACGCTCAAAACGGAGTTCCGGCACCTTTTTTGGATGGAACCTTGTAGGATAGGCAAGCCAGGTTGTATGACATGTGTGAGTTCCGGCACCTTTTTCTTACACAAAAAAGCACTGTCTATATCTATATCTATATATCTATACATCTATATCTATATCTGTCGATCAGAAGGTCGGCAGTTTGGCGGGTCGAATCCCGAGTGCCGCGTAACAGAGTGAGTGCCTGTTACTCGTCCCAGCTTCTGCCAACCTAGCAGTTCGAAAGCACGTAAAAATGCAAGTAGAAAAATAGGGACCACTACGGTGGGAAGGTAAAAGCGTTCAGTGCGCCTCTGGCATCTAGTCATGCCGGCCACATGACCACGGAGACGTCCTCGGACAAGCGCTGGCTCTTCGGCTTTGAAACGGAAACGACTAGCACGCATGTGCGGGGGAACCTTTACCTTATTATCGCCCAATATTAAATATAATTTCCCTGCCTAGTCAGATTTTTCAACCACTTCATTTTTATGATATGGAAGCAAGTAATGGCAGTGTGTATCTGTACTATATGCCTGTACATAACACCCACACAAACACACACGCACACACAAATCTATCTATCTATCTATCGATATATCGATATAGATATATAGATATAGATATAGATACACACACACATACATTCATACACATACACATACACACACATATATAATCAGTCTCTGGGGTTTCCTTTTTGTTTTTACTTTGTCTCATTTATACACAGAAGAAGCTATTTTAATCTAAGATAATTTGTAGCAGAAATTAGCTGGTAATTGAGAACCATAAATTGTGAGCTAAGCAGTGGATGTCCACTTTCCCCCGTCTGCAACACTGCTCATCTCCTCTTACCAGCTGGGTGCAAAACAAAGTAGAACAGGGCACTTTCTGAGGGGGCCAGGATTATAGTATGGTTAAAAGATTGGACTTGGACCAGAGAGACCCAATTCCTCTCTGCCAGGTGACCACAGCACTCAGTGCACAACTGGTCACACTCAGCCCCAGCTTGTCTAATGGTGCTGCTGTTGCAGGGCTAACATTAGGAGAGATTCCTTATGCGAGTTATCTACCAGCCTGCACAAACACTTCCTGGCTATCCAAAGGCACGACCCACTATCCCTCGTGTCCATCCACAAAGAGTCAGAAGGACACAAGTTTCATCCAGCCGGGACCACAGTTGTAAGCCAAGTGAAATCAAGGGGAGAAAGAGGATCCCTTGAAGCCTGATTCTCCACCAATAAGTCAATAAACAGATGCATTGACATCGACCCAATCTACCAACTGCTGAGAATGAAAGAACTACTTTAACCGCTGCCCCGAAGGCAGCATTTAAAACGAACAAACAGGCACCCCAGCACACAGCAACAAAAATCACAACCCCCCACAAGAAACCAGACCACGTCTCGACAACAAGAGCCAGCCAACCAAACAACCCGAAACCAGACTATGACTCAGAGGCAACCAAACAAACACCATTTATATCCCACAGACGATGCTTAAACACCAAAGACCATAGTCCGTCCCAGCAACAACAACCAGCCAATCAAACAGCTCGAAACCAGACGGCGACTCAGAAACATCCAGACAAATAACACCCACACCAACTTATATCACACAAAAAGGTATTTAAAGGCCAGTGCGAGAGACGAGCACAAATCAAAGCGCACTGAAGATGTCCCCCCGAATGGAGACAAAACATTTGCAGCCAAATTGCCAAGCTTGGAAATCAAACCAACAGCCCATTCCTTATACAAGTATTTGTCAACCTTAGCAGCTTGAAGATGTATGGATTTCAACTCCCAGAATTCCCTAGCCAGCAAAGCTGTCCACACATCTTCAGGCTGCCAAGGTTGGCAAACACTCCTTTATGCATTTAGCATTTAGCTGTAGAGAAAGAGAAATACAAGGAAGGAAGGAAGGAAGGAAGGAAGGAAGGAAGGAAGGAAGGAAGGAAGGAAGGGAGGGAGGGAGGGAGGGAGGGAGGGAGGGAGGGAAGGAAGGAAGGAAGGAAGGAAGGAAGGAAGGAAGGAAGGAAGGAAGGAAGGAAGGAAGGAAGGAAGGAAGGAAGGAAGGCAACAATAAATTAAATCAGTAAAAACAAACATAATCAAAGCAAGTCAACTCAAGGAGGCCATTTTCTTTAATAAGCATTCAGTGAAAAACATCCAGCATTCTTGTTTGTCTCAGGAACAGCATTTCCCCCCCCCCAAGATGTTGCTCTGAGTCAGAACCCCAACTGACTGGAACCTTGGCACAGCCCAAATTAATCGAGTAGCCTTGGAGGGGCCCCACCTGAGACGAACAAGAAAGAAAATTCACATTTCTCCTACCTCAAGTTTAATCTCCAAGCAATAAAAAAAATCTGTCTGCTCCCTGGAAAGCTGCTGATTGCATGCAGCTGTCCTGAACAGCATGGAAAGAGGCCTGAGAAAGACTGCGAAGTTTACTGATTGTTGCCCAGGAAATATTTTAACCCTTTAATTCCTGATATTGTCGCTATCAATATTATCCAACAGTGTTGGCTATCAATATCCAGTGCTTTTTTGTGTAAAAGAAAAAGGTGCCGGAACTCACACATGTCATACAACATGTCATACAACCTGCCTTGCCTACCCTACAAGGTTCCATCCAAAAAAGGTGCCGGAACTCCGTTCTGAGCGTTCTATGACAAAAAAAGCCCTGTCAATATCCAACTGTATTGTATCAATATGAGCCCTGAATAAAGTCATCTTGTTATTATTATTAATTATAATTTCATCCTATTTCTCTTCCAATTGTCACCACTGACTGGCAAATGACATTAAAAAATGCACAATTGATTTCATTTGTTGGATATGGTCCTTTAGCTAATCAACAAAAAAACTAAACTGAATTAGTCTCTAGCACACAGAAGCCTTCTAAAAATATTCTGCAGTCAAGGTTCAGGATTATTTTCTTCAAAGTCCTAAGACATTAAGAAAACCAACCTGTGCCGGAATTGTGCAACTGGGATGCTGAAGATCCAATATAAGAGAACATTTGTCGCTCAAGAGTTGAAATGAGGAGTCCTTGGTGCTCTCCGAGCTTGGATGTTTTCTTGCAGATGTTGCACTACCCAACTAGGTTACATCATCAGTGCCAGAAGGGAGTGGGGCTTGGAAGGAAAGGAGTAAGAGGATTTTGGGGTCCTTGGTGCTCTCTGGGCTTGGTTGTTTTCTTGCAGATGTTTCATTACCCAACTAGATAACATCATGAAATGTCTGCCACAAAACAACCTCTGCCTCTTAAGCCCACAAATTGCTCTTTGTAACTCAGAAAGAAGGTCTCGGTGTTCGGTGGCCTGATTGTTTTGCTTGCTGAGAAATCATTTTTTGTGCCCAAAAGTGCCTGCAAAAGTTCACCTTAAATAGGGTGCTAACCCTCACATTTTTGTTCCGAGACCCTAATTTCTCAGGGTCATAAGGGAAGGAACACCAAAGCAGCATCTATTTAGAGTATCTTTCATTAACACAGAAAACCCAATCAGCTTGATTATTATTTTATGATCCCATGTGCCACTCTTGACCTCACCCTAACTCAATCTTTTTGACTTGATTTATTACCATCTAAGTATCACAGTCATCTTGGCCTGGGCAGCCAATCAATTCTAGTATTTAATTTTTGTTTTTGCTTGATTGGATCCCCGGGTTGCTGACTTCTTTCACACAAAAATCAATACTGTATTCTTGGACTCAAAATGTACTGTGCCACGGAACTGCAATACAAAATTAAAGGTTTCTTTTCCACTCACATTTGTTCTTGAAAACACTGTGTTATGTGATCAACAGGGAGGGAGGGAGGGAGGGAGGGAGGGAGGGAGGAAGGAAGGAAGGAAGGAAGGAAGGAAGGAAGGAAGGAAGGAAGGAAGGAAGGAAGGAAGGAAGGAAGGAAGGAAGGAAAGAGAACTGGGCCTGGCACATCCATTTAAGTTGGCAAAGGCTTCCTACTCACAGCTTCTACCTACTATTGTAGCAGATGTAATGGGTTCAGGAGACGCCTAAATTGTGTCCCACTTCTTTCCAAGGCACCACTCTTCCATCCTGAGCAACAGAGATTTGTTAATACTGACAATCACTCTTTATTTTATAAATAACCATATAAATAATTTTATGAATGAATGAATGAATGAACGAATGATCTTGCTAAAATCCAGCATGCAATGAAATGTAGTAGTCTGATTCCCAAGAGGGAGGGGCGGATTGAAGAGGAATAACTCCACCCAGATATCATGTGTAATAGTTCTCTCAGAATATAGTTGCAGAGTGTGGAGTGCTTGAGTATGGCAAGATCCTGTCTATTGGTGTGAAACAATAAAGAACTTGGCTTGGAAGAATCACCATGTGTCTGTCTTGGGAGGCCTGACAAGCATTAGTCTGTTTCACTCCATCCAGTCCATCCCAGCCTCCAAGCACCCACCATACATGTAATCCTCTCTTAACAACTGTTCTCTTAGTGACTGCTTGAAGTTATGGCAGACCTCCCCAGAGCTACTTATTACCTGTTTTCAAGGTTCCAATGGCCACAGCCGCCGCCGCCCCCCTCATAGTCACATGATGGCATTTTGGGTGCTTGGCAACCAGCTCGCGTATAAAGCCATTTGCAGCATCCCACAGTCATGTGTCCATGATTTTCGTGGTTGTTTACTTCTGACCAAAAAACATCCATTGGGGAAAATGTACTGCAATGTTCGCACAGGGAGCACCGCAAGAAGATCACAACATTGGGCACAGTCATGTGATAATGACCACCACGACTTATGACCACAATTCTGTGTTCAATTACAGGTAGTCCTCAACTTACAGCAGTTCATTTAGTGACCACTCAAAGTTATAACGGCACTGAAAAAAGTGACATATGACTTTTTTTTGACACTTATGCCCATTGCAGCATCCTCATGGTCACCCCTGGGGTTGTTGAAAACTTTTGAGATGTCCTGAATCCTTGTGATGTATTTGAGTTCAAGACTCTCTCACTCAATTCTTCTTTTAAAGTTTCATTCTTCCAAAATGACTACAAGGTAGTCCTCAACATACAACCGTTTGTTTAGTGACCAGTCAGAGTTACAAAATGTTTTAAAAAGTGACTTATGACCACTTTTCACCCTTATGACCATGGCAGCATCCACGTTATCACATGATCAAAATTTGGACGATCGGCAACTGGCTCCTATTTATGACGGTCGCAGTGTCCCGGGGTCACGTGATCCCCTTTTGCGACCTTCATACAAGCAAAGTCAATTAGGGGGGAGCCGGATTCACTTAACAGCCTTGTTACTCACTTAGTAACTGCAGTGTTTCACTTAACAACTGTGACAAGAAAGGTTTTTAAATGGATCAAAATTCACTTAACAAGCGTCTCGCTTAGCAGCAGGAGTTCTGGACTCAGTTGTGGCTGTAAGTCAAGGATTACAGGGCCTATATGACATGAAGGTTCTTTGGATTTTTGAAGAAAGCTCGAATATAAATCTAAGAAATCAAACGGCAGACCCAGGCCAAAGACTCATACAAGGACACAGCTGGGGAATTGGGGCTCATATAAAAGGAGAAAGCACACATATATTCAGGCATATATTGAATACTGACACCGTAAGCAGAAATGGCTAAGTCTGGCTCTATCAACCTGTGCATCCCAGGGACCCAGGCCTTCAAACGAGCAAGAAGATAGTGACTGAGATCTGTTCAATGGTCATACACAATTAGATTGCATTTTGTAATATTGTGATTTATATTCTAAAGCTATATTGAGAAGGGCCTTGGATTTATTTTTAAATACAAAAATGATGCACACTTACCTTAAAAAAAATATTTATTTAGCATGTGGCATCTACAGAGGTCACGCAATTAGTGATATACAATACTAATAAAACACATTATACACACAAACACAAATATATAGTTCAGGAATGTGAATTATCTCAGTGCAGCCACATTAGAAGCAGTTAGATGTTTAGCTATCGAGTTATAACATCTAGCCCATTGCGATTCTATGGCGCCATATTAGGCAGATTTTATCATGGATTTAACTCAATTTAATATTTTAATCTCACATATTGTACTACACATATGTGTTCGTTTAGTGACTGTCTGAAGTTACAGTAGCACTGAAAGAAAGTGACTTATGACTATTTTTCACACTTAACGACCCTTGCAGCATCCCTACAGTCACGTGATCCAAATCCAGATGCTTGGCAACTAACTCATATTTATGACGGTTGCAGTGCCCCGGGATCATGTGATCCCCTTTTGCGACTTTCTGACCAAGTCATTGGAGAAGCCAGATTCACATTTTACTAACACATTGTACTGCAGTGACTCACTTAACAATTATGGCAAGGAAGGTCGTAAAATGGGGCAAAATTTACTTAACAAATGTCTTGCTTAGCAACAGAAATTTTGGGTTCAATTGAAGTCGTCAGTTGAAGTCGCATATATGTATATATGTATATGTATGTATATGTATATGTGTGTGTATGCATATATGTATATGTGTGTATGTGTATGTATGTGTGTGTATATGTTTGTATGCATGTGTGTGTATACACATACACAAACGCATACATATATACACATATGTATGTATGTATGCATGCATGAGCTGAAGAAGCTTCTTGGATGAGAAGCGAAACGTCTTCAAAGAAAAACAAGAAAGTCCAGTTGCCTCCTGAAAAAAACACCTTTGGGCTAACTATGACCTAACATGACTGAGAATCTCCATAGACATATGTATATATGTATTTGCTGATGCTCTACTTAAACAAAATGAAATAAAGTCACCAAGTCTTACCTTTCCCAGTGGCTGCAAACATTTGGATCATCTGGGTTTAAGGAGAGGCTTGTTTTTAGAAGGAGAGAGAGTACAAAGGCTCTGAAATTCCACCACAAGAGTAGGAAGACCATCTTTGCTGTCTCTGAATAAAGAAAAAAAAAGATGTTGGACAAACAGGCCACTGTTTCCTACTAAACCAGCCGGTTTATTTCAAGTTCATGCCTATTTTAGCATTTGAAAGGATGCAGAGAAAAAAAGACACCCCCCCCAAACCGAATACATTCATCTTCAATTCTATTCATAAGAAGGAAAGAAGGATCCATGACCAAACCAATATATTCAAATATTTAATCCTCTCTTCTCCAGGAATCAACTATTAATAAAATTACTGATTCTCAAACACAATGATTGTTAGGCAGTTCCACACAGTTTTTAAAATAAAATGCCTTTGACTAGTGGTTGTATTTTATTAATTAACCAGCATTTCTCAACCTCAGCAACTTTAAGATATGTGGACTTCAACTTCCAGAATTCCCCAGCTGGCTAGGGAATTCTGGGAGTTGAAGTCCACATACCTTAAAGTTGCTGAGGTTGAGAAACACTGATTTAGAGGCTTAGTCCTTACTTGTCCTCTCCATATGAACAAATCACCTCAGTGTCCTTAATGGTTTCTCACACATGCTGGCTGGGGAATTCTGGGAGTTGAAGTCCACACACCTTAAAGTTGCTGAGGTGAAGAAACATTGAACTAAGCTGCTATATCTCTTGGGGTCTCCTGCTTGTGCAGGGGGTTGGACTAGATAACCTCCAAGGTCCCTTCCAATTCTGTTATTCTTTTACTAAGGTACAAATTGACTGCAGCAAGATTAAACAGCCTCACACCGGAAAAGAGATATTTGCTTACAGTATTGTGTGTAAGACTAAAATTGAAGAATATGCTAAATTAACACTATATATCCATAATACTGTAGAAATTTAGCAAATTTAAGCAGGAATGATTGCCATATGTACAATATATCACAGAGCAAGGCAGTTTAAACATTTGGGGTATATTTTAAATTTTTAGAAATTGAACAGAAACTAACAGCCATTATGAATATTTGATGCAAAGTTCAAATATCACTTCAAAGTAGTTTAACTTTTTCTTTTTGCAGTTTTTAAATATAGCAGTCTTGTTATTTTATCTTTCTTTGTATTTCAATAATTTAACAATAAAACGTATGGATTATAAAAAAAACACCAAGAGAGACTCTTATCCAGGGAACAGAACAAGCTAAGCAATTGTAACAGTGCAGAGAAAAAAGAAACCTTTTTGAGCTTCAGTTAAATAAAATCTTCCTTTTCTGACTCTTAAAAAGATCTGAATGTTCAATTGACTGATTGTTGGTCAAATAATAGCCAAGAGCAGGGGTAGGCAACCTTGGCTCTTTTATGACTGGTGGACTTCAACTCCCAGAATTCCTGAGCCAGCATGGCTCAGCTTGGAACCTCTCCCTTTCCCCTCAGCATGGCTGGCTCAGGAATTCTGGGAGTTGAAGTCCACAAGTCATAAAAGAGCCAAAGTTGCCTACCCCTGGTATAGGGTCTCCTGCTTGAGCAGGGGGCTGGACTAGAAGACCTCTAAGATTCCTTCCAGCCCTATGATTCTATGTTCTATGCTTAAGACGTGACATAAATCAAAAATTGGCCTATTTTCAGAATAACACTTTTTCTTTCACTGAAAGACATCAGCTTTCATGATACATTGTTTGTTACATGTGAGACAAATTATAAGTACACTATCAACTAGCAATTGTGAATCCACTGTTATTGAGACATGCATTATGGAGTCCTTGATACACTCTGAGCTGAGGTGTTTTTACTGCAGATGACTAACTTTGGAGACCGTCCAAACCAGGACACAGAGGCAAGTGGGGGATCAGTCTGGAATCCCTACAAGGCACAAGGGGGTGAAGTCAGATCTCCCCTCGCCTTTGAATGCCATTGAACCTGATCTAGTCTTACCCAGATGCAAACTTTCAGTTTGAGAAGATTCTGTCAATAGGCTTGAACAATAACGCATCTGATTGAACTTTTCAGGTGTGGCTCTGATGGTTTGCGCCCAGCACCAACTAGGCATCATCTTTAGGGCTAGAAAAGGGTGGGTGTGTTAGTCTTTGTTTATATAAAAGAGGCTTGCTCTGCCATATTACTGGGAGTGTGTTTTTTTTTCCTTGGTAGTTTCTCGATTAGGCTGTAATTTGTTGTAATTTGGGTAATGAAATATTTGGAAGATGTTTCTGCTGTTGTTGTAAGTTGGGTAATGAAATGTCTGCAAGAAAACAACCAAGCTCAGAGAACACCAAGTACTCCACAATTCAACCCTGAGCTACAAATATTTTTCCTACTGGTCCAAGCAATGTGCCTGAGATCTGGAAGCCCCCCTGGGGCCATCTGCCCTACCCACAAACCTTTTCTTCAGCAGTCAGGGCCTGTTCTTTAGGCCCACAAGATCTCCCCACCATATAACTGTACCTAAACGCTAGACAGGGACGCGGTGGCTCAGTGGGTTAGGACGCTGAGCTTGTCGATCAGAAGGTCGGCAGTTTGGCAGGTAAAATCCCGAGTACCGCATAGCAGAGTGAACGCCTGTTACTCGTCCCAGCTTCTGCCAACCTAGCAGTTCGAAAGCACGTAAAAATGCAAGTAGAAAAATAGGGACCGCTACGGTGGGAAGGTAACAGCGTTCTGTGCGTCTTTGGCATCTAGTCATGCCGGCCACATGACCACGGAGACGTCCTCAAACAAGCGCTGGCTCTTCGGCTTTGAAACGGAGATGAGCACCGGCCCCTAGAGTTGGAAACGACTAGCAGGCATGTGCGGGGGAACCTTTACCTTTTTAAACACTAGACAACACTAACTTTAGCCTGCTTTAATGCACTCCCAATAATAGTTCTTGAAGGCAGATATTGAAAATATCTGTATGAGTTAAGAAGGGCCTATTGAAACCATAGTTCATGTCCTGCACGGTCTACCTTATCATTCTTCATTTAATGAAATATCCAGGCCAATCCAATTTATTTTATGTTATTACCAGACGATTTCTTTGAATTTGGACAAATGTTGTTACACTGTTTGTAAAACCAGAAATAATTTGATCACACCAATGATCTAGTCATGAACTGTTTTGTGCATCTGTTGATTGTTGTATTCTGCTCAGTGAGTATAATAAAGGTAGCTACGTATGTGTGGTTGTTGAAACATTTTAAGATGGCCTGAAACCTTGTGAATTGACTTTCTCACTCAATTCTTCTTTTAAAGTTTCATTCTTCCAAAAACGACTACAGGTAGTTCTCAACTTACAACCGTTTGTTCAGTGACCAGAGTTACAAACTTTTAAAAAAGTGACTTATGACCATTTTTCACACTTATGACCATTGCAGCTTCCCCGTGATCACGTGATCAAAATTTGGACACTTGACACTGGCACGTATTTATGATGGGTGCAGTAACCCAGGGTCATGTGATCCCCTTTTGCGACCTTCTGACAAAGTCAATTAGGGGGGAGCTAGATTCACTTAACAACTGTGTTACTAACTTAATAACTGCAGTGATTCACTTAACAACTATAGCAAGAAAGGTCATAACATGGGGAAAAACCTCACTTAACAACTGTTTTGCTTAGCAAAGGAAATTTTGGGCTTGTGATCATAAGTTGAAATCTGTACTCAGAGTTCTCCTCCTGAGCATCATGGGAGGTTGAAATCTCTGCTATTACTTTGTCCCTCTTCTGATTCCTGATGTGAAACCTTCATCCCATAATTCTTTTGCCAAAGGTCCAGCTAGGGCTGATCAGGATTTCTGGTGGCTGGAGGCCCCAAGGAAGCCACTACTATTTTCATATACGTACATTGAGTAACAATTGATAATTGGAACAGAAGTTATTTAACTATGCCAGCTTTACAAAAGTGTGTCATAAATGAGATGCAGAAACTGCATGAAATGAAATGAAATGAAATGCATGGAAGCACCAAAGTAGACAATGAGAAGACAAAACTTAAATCTGATTTGAAATGCATTTAAAATGAATTAAATTTCATCTTTTTTACTTCCATTTACACGGAATTAAAGTTAAATTAATTCTATGATCTACAATGGTTCTTGGCTCTGGCTGGTGGCAAGAACTTGTCTGACTTTGACAAGCTGAAGCTAAACAAGGATGGACTTGGCTACTATTAGGATAGGAGGCAACCAGAAGTCCTAGGACTGTAAGCTACCTTAAGAAGTTGAAAAGAAGCAGTCCACAGGAAAGCCAATCCTTTATCATTGCCAAGGGACCAATACTAGCATATAAACTTATGTCCTCAGTTACAGGTAGTCCTTGACTTACAACAATTCGTTTAGTTACAATGTTCAAAGTTACATTGGCATTGTCAACGCTGCTAATATCAGATGTTCTCGCTTTGACAACATATGGAGATGCAGCCTTTTTCTTTCCTATGCTTTACTCTTAGAATTAGATGATACTGGGGGGAGGAGGAGGAGGAATGTGATGGGAGTTAGCAGGGCTTTTTTTTCTCATAGAACGCTCAGAATGGAGTTCCGGCACCTTTTTGGGATGGAACCTTATAGGGTAGACAAGGCAGGTTGTATAACATGTGTGAGTTCCGGCACCTTTTTCTTTTACAAAAAAAGCACTGGGAGTTAGTTAGACATAACAATATTGTAATAGTGTATGAACTCAGGGGCTTTTGAAATAAGAGATGATAAGAAATGGCAGGTTGGAGAACTGGAGGGAAAGCCTGCATTTCAAACTAATTGGAGAATGTGATTTATGACTGCTAATTAGAGGAGGGAATTGTGCTTGATACTATGTGCCAAAGGGGCGGAGAATTCAGATTTTGGCTTCGACCACGTATGTGCCGATGCTATGCTGCTCGAATAAAGATTCTTTAAGGTAAACAATGCCTCAAAGTTCTTTGAAGAGTTACATCTGTCGGAACCATGACATGAAGCCAAAATCTGAATTCCCCTTGAAATTGAAAAAGTGACTTATGACCATTTTTCACATTTACGGCTGTTGCAGCATCCCCTCGGCAACTTATTCATATTTATGACGGCTGCAGTGTCCTGGGTTCATGTGATCCCCTTTTACAACCTTCTGATAAGGAAAGTCAAGAGGGAAGCCAGAGTCATTTAACAACCATGTTACTAATTTAATAACTGCAGTGATTCACTTAACCACTATGGCAAGAAATATGGTAAAATGGGGCAAAACTCACTTAATAACTATCTTGCTTAGCAACAGAAATTTTGGGCCCAATTGTAGTGGTAAGTTGAAGACTATTTGCCAAAGCACCTGAAGGCCAGGCAAGGAACAACGGATGGAAACTGATCAAGGAGAGATTCAACCTAGAAATAAGGAGAAATTTCCTGTCGGTGAGAACAATCAACCAATGAAGCAGTTGGCCTTCAGATGTTCCAGGTGCTTCATCCCTGGAAGCTTTCAAGAAAAGACTGGACTGCCATCTGGCTAATGCCTCCTTAAGTAACACCAGCTGCCTGCAATTAGTGCAGGTTCGAGTCCCACCAGGCTCAAGGTTGACTCAGCCTTCCATCCTTCCGAGGTAGGTAAAATGAGGACCCAGATTGTTGGGGGCAATTAAGCTGACTTTGTAATAATGCCGCTTGGGGGGTGTATGAAAGCCCTAATAAGCAGGCATATACATAGAATGAAGGCTACTGCTAAGCTTGTAAGCCGCCCTGAGTCTTTGGAGAAGGGCGGGATATAAATGGAATTAAAATAAAATAAAAATAAAAAATAAAATGGTGTAGGGCAGGATTAAGCAATCTCGGTTCTTTTATGACTCATGGACTTCAACGAGACAGAATTCTGGAAGTTGAGGTCCACGAGTCATAAAAGAGCTAGGGTTGCCTACCCCTGGTATAGGGCCTCCTGCTTAAGCAGGGGGTTGGACTAGAAGACCTTCAACGTCCCTTCCAATTCTGTTATTCTATGACTACCTGTACTCAGACCACCTACTGTTACATGTAACCCATAAATGACTTCCTTTCAAATGTAACTGGCATTCACAGAAATATTGCTCAGTTAGCATCTATATTAACCTTAAACAGAACAGCAGGACCAATATTTCATTCCTTTGCTTGGCCACACTTCAAGGAAGAAATCAGAATTCCTTAATTTTCTACAGGAACCCCTATTTAAAACCGGAGAGGCTTCTTTCAACTAAAGAAAGTCAGTTGAAGGAAACTTGAATTTCAACCATCTCACCTTGGTATGCTCTGAATCCCTTCTGGTTACAGACTGGCAAAGTTCAAAGTCTTCATGGGTAGGCAGAAGAAAGAACCGTGACCCCAAAGATGTTCTTTTGAATCTGCAATGAGATAATTCCAGATACAACTCAACAAAAGAGGAAGAGTCAAAGAGATTAAGTAACAAAAATTCTAGGAAAATGCATCTGTTTGAATCAGGAACGCCTAGTGTTTGGGAATGACAGGATACTAGACCAAACATTTGTGCAAGGGCAAAACTGGGGAAGATGGGTCTTAAGCGGTCAACTGTGATGGGTCCCCAGACCGAGTTTTTGCTCAATTAAACCCAAAGTAAAACTTTGGCAAGGCATAAAGGAAAAGCATTCAAGAATCAATGTCTGTGAAGATTCTCAGTCATCCAGGCCATGGTTCTCCAAAGGTGCTTTTTCAAAAGGCAACTGGACTTCGTTTTTCCTTGAAGACATTTTGCTTCTCATCCAGGAAGCTTCATCAATACTGGCAGGATGGTGGGGGCTACGGAGGGATTAATTCTGACAGGATAGGGTGGGAGAAAAGATCGTATTTCTTTGCAGTCATCTGGTTGTTAGTACTCTCTCTGAGAGCTCTTGTGTTCTGTACCAGCCTGCTACCGGCCCTGCAACAAAAGCAGGGACGACCCCTTTACAAACGGCAAGAGGCTGGAATAACGTCTGCCACATTTATTACTACAAAAACAAACAAGACACGAACCAAGATACAGGAGCTTTGAAACACTATCCGAGCGGTTGCTTTCAGCAAACCAGCCCTCCCCACACATTCCCTTTATAAAGAGTTCTGGGCGTGGCTTCTCTCTGCCTCCTTCCGAGAAGCCCCATTGCCTTCCTCTGTTTACTCCTACTTGACTGCCTCCTGCGTCGGGCGTCCTTGAACAGGGCCAGCTGTGGGTCATCTTCATCCACAGTCAGGCTCACACAGCTGGGTCTCCATGGTGACCAAGTGGGAGGGGCCTGCCTGAGGGCAATCATCAGCAAGATCTTCAACCCCCTCAGCAAGGTCTTCAACACCCCCCTCCTCCTCTGAGTCGTCCGACCCAACTGCCGAACCCACAGGCTGACCCTGAATCACAACATCTTGAGGCCACTTGGGGGTTTACCTGTGCCCTCAGGGTCACCTGAATCAGAGTGCAAATGGGGGTGGCATCTTCTTGGGGCTGCTGAGAGGACTGTGTTATAGACAGGAGACAGGTGCTGAGAGAGGGCTGCTCAATTTTTACCACTCTTTCAAACCAGTGGTCCTTTCTATCTACGTTAACATTGTCAGAATGAATCCCTCCGTTTTCCTCACCATTCTGCCAGAACAAATGAAGCTTCTTGGACAAGACGTGAAACGTCGTCTTCTTCTCCCTCAAGAAAGAAACTGTCCAGTTGCCTTTTGAAAAAGTTCCTTTCAGACCCGAGGATCAGACTTTTAAGGAGAAACTACAGATTCCAAATGCAAGAAACTGCTCAACTTTCCTTGCTGCGCGTAATGGAAACAGACCAGAGCACAGGGCAAGAGTGAAATTCGTTCAGTTGAACAAATCCTATTTTCAAGGGTGATTTTTGCAACGTATTCTCAAATCGTGTTTCTGATTATTTCAAAGTAAGGTAAAGGTAAAGGTTCCCCCGCACATGCGTGCTAGTCGTTTCTGACTCTAGGGGCCGGTGCTCATCTCCGTTTCAAAGCCAAAGAGCCAGCGCTTGTCCGAGGACATCTCCGTGGTCATGTGGCCGGCATGACTGGACGCCAAAGGCGCACGGAACGCTGTTACCTTCCCACCGTAGTGGTCCCTATTTTCCTACTTGCATTTTTACGTGCTTTCGAACTGCTAGGTTGGCAGAAGCTGGGACGAGTAACAGGCGCTCACTCTGTTACGCGGCACTCGGGATTCGACCCGCCAAACTGCCGACCTTCTGATCGACAAGCTCAGCGTCCTAACCCACTGAACCACCGCGTCCCTATGTATTTCAAAGTACCTACACCTTATTATTATTATTATTATTTATGTGGCGGACTTCGTGAGAACTTAAGGAGAGATTTTCACAGGCTTTTCATTCCGTCGGGGCGCAGACTGCCTCGCTCACAGAAGGCACAACATACGCTCCACGTGTTTTCCCAACAGCCTTTTCCCTCGGAAATCCATTTTTCCCTGATTGCTTTTATGATACCTCTTTTTGAGCGCTGCCAAATACAATGTCTCAACATTGTAGTAATATTAGTTTTTACTCGCAGGATGTCACCAGGGAAAGGAAGAACACCGTGCTTTTAAAAGCAAGAAAAACCATTGCGTTTTCTACAAGCCCTGTGGAACTGCCTCGAAGAAATTAATTCAATGAACTGCTCGGTTCCTCTTGATGCAGTTATGAAATTTGCCGGACAACTGGAAAAGCATCAAGAAGTGAGCACACTCCAGAGGGCTGAATCTATCCAAGGTCCCCATCGGCAGCCAAGAACCAAATTGTTTTTCATAAAAACCTGAGCAGGTGGGTAAAATGAAGGAATGAAGGTTTGACCCCGGGCTCATCTGGAGATGGAAAAAAATGACCCCAGAAGAAAGACAGGAGCCAACAGAATTTGCAAAGCAAGCCTTGATTGCAACAAAAACTGTATGGTTGTTTTGGATCATACAGGTAGTTTGCAATGGCACTTGTCACATCTCATGTCAGAAATCCAGGAAGTAGGAGGGGCTGCCACAAGGCAGAAGGAGTCAGGCTGTTCACCAGAGCACCAGAGGGCAGGACAAGAAACCACAGTTGGAAACTGACCAAAGGGAGAAGCAACCTGGAATTAAGGAGAAACTTCCTGACAGTGAAGACAATCAACCAGTGGAACAGAAGTTGCCTCCCGAAATTTTGGGCGCTCCATCACTGGAGATTTTTAAGAAGAGACCGGACAGGCACCTGTCTGAGATGGTATAGGCTCTCCTGCTTGAGCTGGGGGCTGGACTAGAAGACCTCCGGGGTCCCTTCCTGCTCTATTCTGTTCTGTTCTAGGAAAGGGGGAATGATTAATATTTAATTTTTTAAAAACCATAAAAATATAAATTTATATCATTTTAACCCAGTGCTGGGCCACATCAATGGCAGAGATATTTCCAACCAGCAAGTCAGTCTGTGTGCAAGTCAGCCCCAGAGGGCACTGGAAACACCAGTGCTGAAAAAAACTGACTTATGACCATTTTTCACACTTACGACTGTTGCAGCGCCCCCCTCCCATGGTCACGTGGACGCAGGGCAACTGGCATGTACTTATGATGTCATGTGATCCCCTTTTGCGACCTTCTGACAAGCAGAGTCAAGGGGGAAGCCAGACTCAACAACCGTGTCACTAGCTTGACAACCACAATGATTCATTTAATAGCTATGGCAAAAAAAGGTCATAAAATGGGGCAAAACTCACTGAACAACTGCATCACTTAGACCAGGGGGAGGCAACCTTGGCTCTTTTATGACTCGTGGACTTCAACTTCTGATTGTAAGTCGAGGTCTACCTGTATCTCCCTTTGCCTGCCTCTACTATTTGGTCTACATGTACAGTGATCTCCCTGTCAAAGGAACATTTTTCCTCACTCTCACCCTGCCAACTGAGAAGCAACCGCAGTGGGGAACCTAGTAGTATCCTGGGATCAGAAGGAGCCAGTCAGAGTAAAAAGGAAGCAGGGAATATGTAAGGCAACAAGCTGCCTTCTGTACTTCCCTGGGCCTTTTCTGGGGGAAAGATGGGTTTGTGGACATTCAACATCCCCTTGGGCAACGTCCATATTGATCTCTAGTGGAATGAGGCTACTCTTCAGAACCCATTCAGATCTTCTTGAACTGATTTGGTAAACCCGACCATTAGCTTTGACCCAATCCTCCTCAAAATCCCTTCCTTCTCCATATTTGGAATACAGATATGACTTCTGCTTCCTTCTTTGCTCCTTCTGATATCCCATTCCTGCTACATGTGGTAGGCAGGCAGGTTTGACTGGAAGAGCTGCTGTCTGTCAAATAGACGCCGGGATTCACCACCTACCCTTGCTGTCCAGAAGCAGCAGAAGAGTCTCCCTCAACCAGGGCATCCCCCAACCTCCATAATTCAAGGTCCCCAACTGGATGCAAAAGGTAGGAAGCAGCAACCCATGAGGCATGAGCTGCTCAAAAACCTCAAGGACGCATTCACTCAGAAGTTAACCACTATTATTCCATTTGGCGTACACAAGAGCTAAAAAGAGGGGTGGGAGAGCTATGGAGGAAACAATTGACTAGATAGACAACAGATAGGTAGATGATGATAGATAGATAGATAGATAGATAGATAGATAGATAGATAGATAGATAGATAGATAGATAGATAGATAGACAGACAGACAGACAGACAGACAGACAGACAGACAGACAGACAGACACAGAAATTTGATGATAGATGATGGATGGATGGATTGATGGGATGACTAGCTAGCTAGACAAACAGATGATGGATAGATAGATAGATAGATAGATAGATAGATAGATAGATAGATATAGACAGACAGAAAAGTATACTGAATGAACACTGGTTTCAAATCTCGCGTTTCTTGTCTAGAATTCAAGAAAAAAATGTACAAATAAACACAAAGCACATTGGCTTCAAACATCATATTTCTTTTCAAAAATCTCTGCAATTCACTACTCGTATTGTTTGGGTATTTGAACTCCAATCACGGCAAAGCAACTACTAATTCTATACTTGTGCTTGTTTTTGAATTATGTTCCAGAGGAAAGGGGAACGGAAGGAAGGTGGGTCAGAATCGAGCTCTGAATCTGAGCTTTTAAAGAAAATAAAGAAATAAATAGTCCTGCAAAAGGCAGTTGATGGGATGTTGATCTGTTTTATTATCATGTAACCTGGATACAAACCTTTCTGAGTTTTTAGATTAAAGTTAATTTGATTCCCCTGCTTAAATGTCAGCAAAGAGACTGTGCTGATCTTCTGTCAGTCCCACAACTCAGGAATAGAAGAGCAGTCCTCGACTTATGACCATAACTGAGCCTGGCAATTGCAATCATAAGTCATGATGATCGTAAAACAGGTCATCATGTGACCAAACCAATTTTATGATTTATTTTTGTGGTGTCTGTTAAGTAAACCCACTCTTCTCTTTGGGATAGTTTTTGCCAGAAACTAAAAATAAGCCCAGGTTTCTGCAGAAAACATCCTAAATGCAGACTGATTCCTGAACACCCAAAATGCAGTCCCATGATGTCAGGGATGTTGGGTGGGCAGTCATGGAACTTTGGAATAAGGTCATAAGTACCTTTCCGGGGAGGGTCTGTTGTAAACTGAGGACTAGTTGGAATTGTTGGTATTAGCAAAACCAGAAGAGCCTTTAAAGTTATCACAGAGTTCATGGGATTACGCCTTAATTTTGATGGAAAAAAATACCTATTATTACACATGCTGACAGCACCAAGGTTAGCCTTTGCACAGAGACGGAAAGATAATGAGACACCCTCAGAAGAAGAGGCAATAAATAAGATTTTATCCTGTGCTGAAATGGATAGGTTGACGTTAGAACTCAAGGATAAGAGTGAAACAGATTATTATGAAATCTGGAATAAATTGTATAATTGGTTGGAAAAAAAATATATGGAAAAACTGTCTGATTCAGCAAAACACACAGATCGAGAAAGATACTGGTCAAAGGAAAAAATATTAAAGTGAAAATTAAGAAAATAGATGATGGGATCTCCCAGAGAGAATATTTTAAAAAGAAACATTAGTTTGCATATGTGGATTATGGATTATAGAAACCAATTGCTAATGATTTTTCTTTACAAATGTAAACCTAGCAAACACACTGTTAACCAACTCTTAAGTGATTTATGTTTTTAAAAAAATCAATAAAATATATGAAAAAAAATGATGAAAAAAGAAGAGGAACCATGAGCGGGAGCCATATTATCTGAAGGGTCGGTGGTCTCTGAGCTTAGCTGTTTTCTTGCAGACATTCCATTACCCAACTAGGTAACATCATCAGGGCTAGAAGGGAATGGGGTTTGAGCTGATGATTGCCTAGTTGGGTAATGAAATGCCTACAAGAAAACAATCAAGCTCAGAGAGCACCAAGGACCCCACAGTCATCCTCCTCTTCCTCCTCGCCAGGAATAATAACATTTCTTACTGTCTTCTACCTGTGCCTAAAAATTACTCAAAATATGTAAATTTCTCTTTACTGAGAATTGCATCAAGCCTTTTTTTTTTGAATGGTTAATTCTTGCATATTTGATTGCGATTTTTGAAATGTTATGTAGTGTCTTCAAAGAATAATTGTACTCTAAAAGGAAATAAATATCTATCGGGTAATAAAAAAAGTGAATTTAACTAAGATTTCTTTTTTCTCCCACTCCACAATGGTGGGGGGAGGGTTTTTTTAATTAATATGAGGTTGGATGTTTGGAGTAATTTTATACAATACTGTGGCTTGCTTGGTTGTTATTCTTCCAGTTTTGCTTTGCTTTTAATATTTTCCCATATCTGTGGCTGTCTCTAGCCCCTTTATTTTTGAAAACGGGAGCGGGGAATTGTGTATCTCGCTCTGACTGAAAGAAGCTCAGTTCCCATATTTCATTAAAATGGTTTAACATCAGATATTATGATCTGATTTAAACTACAAACCTGGGAATACTTGAGTCACATGAATTAATTAGCATTAAAAGTCAGAGTCGAAAATAAGGCATTATACCTCTTATTCCCTCCAGACTTTGCTTGTGCCGAGTCTCCCATGGTATTTGGAGACAGGAAAAATCTACGTCACTGGTAGCTGAATCGCTCAGAAGTAGCTGCTTCAAGTATTTAGGAGTTGATCTAAGTGATGTAGATTAATAATAATATTAAAAATATTTTCTTCATGTGCACTTTGGAGACTTTTAAAAATCAAAATCTTGATTTATCATGCAAATCCTCTTTGAAGGCTGGAAGATTTTACTCTTGACGGTAAACAGAGTCCACTTCATTTATTCTGGTAGCATTGGCAAGTATTCCCTGACAATTTGAGCCAGGGGCATTCTAGGGTCTGGAGAATGTGGGCACACTCACAAAATGGTGTTAGAGATATGGCACCAATAAAGAATATTTGCAGCTCAGTGTTGAAATGAGGGGTCCTTGGTGCTCTTTGAGCTTGATTGTTTTCTTGCAGACATTTCATTACCCAAATAGGTAACATCATCAGTACTAGAAGGGAGGAGGAGGAGGAGGAGGAGGAGGAGGACAAGAAAGTAAGAAATACATAAGTGCAAGGACAGGATTTGTGTAGAGCCCATAGGATTGGAGGAAGAGCTGCTACCAAGGCACCACCATTCAGATAAACATGGATTGAGCCAGGACCAAAAAATAAGTTGAGAAAATATCCCAGACAAGCCCTTTCTTAGTTCACATGAAGATAACGGGAGGGATGAGGAAGCATGTTCAGAATTGTGAGATTCTGTTGCTATAGCTATTACAATAAAAGTAGTCCTGACCTACACCGGTGGTCATCCACTTACAAAAATTTGTTTAGCAACCATTCAAAGTTACAACGGCACCAAAAAAGTGACTTACAACCAGTCTTTGCACTTACGACCACTGCAGCATCTCCAAAATCATATAATCCAAATCTGACCAGTATTTATAATAGTTGTAGCATCCTGGAGTCACCTGAGCACCATTTGTGACCCTCGTACGGTCGCCTTCCTTTTTTCCCACCCTACCCCTTTTTTCCCCCACCCTACCTTACCAACAATTCCAAGCAGTCCTCGATTTACAATAGACCCCTTCCTGTGAAATAGATACAAAGCCTCTTCGGCTTGTCTCTTGGACTACAGGTAGTTCTCGACTTAACAACCATTTGAAGTTACAACAGCACTGAAGAAAGTGACTTATGACCAATCCTCACACTTACAACTGTCACAGCATCCCAACAGTCACATGATCAAAATTTGGACACTTGGCAATCGGCATGTATTTATGACAGTTGCAAAGTCCTCAGGTCACGTGATCACCGTTTCCATCCAGATGTCATGGCCCCTTCAGGGTTTGGAGGAGGATTGGTGATGGGAAGTCATGCCAGGAGCTGACGGCGATGCTGTCCCGGACCCCTCAGTTATTGGGGGAGGTGGTCAACCAGATGGAGAGATGCCTGCCTTCACAACACAGGGGAGGATCGGCCGCTGACCGGCGGTGGTGCTGATCGGCAGCCAATCCCCTCTGATGAGGAACAGCTGCCTCCTCCACTGATCCAGGGGCAAGGAGAGTGGAGCGCAGGCAAGCCCAGAGAAGGGCTGCAAGGCTACTTAGGAGGAGGTCGCCCCACCGCTCCTCACAAGGAACGCCTGGAGGGGAGTAACTTAAAGAGATGCTGTGGGGAGTTAGTCTTTGCCGGGAACAATTGTTTGCTTCCCCCCCAGCTATTATTCGGGCCTGTTGCTGTTTGCCTCCCTTGGAAGATGGCTCTTCACATTTTGTTTTGGATCTCGCCCTCCTCTTGTGGCATAAGTTTGGCCTTTGCTTCTTTGGGGCTTTGGAACGGCTTCTTTTAATAATAATAATAAAGTTGGAAGGGACCTTGGAGGTCATGTAGTCCAACCCCCTGCTCAGGCAGGAAACCCTATACCATTTCAGACAAATGGCTATCCAGTCTCTTCTTAAAAACTTCCAGTATTGAAGCATTCACAGCTTCTAGAGGCAGGTTGTTCCACTGGTTAATTGTTCTAACTGTCAGGAAGTTTCTCCTTGATTCTAGGTTGCTTCTCTCCTTGATTAGTTTCCATCTGTTGCTTCTTGTTCTGCCTTCAGGTGCTTGGGAGAATAGCTTGACTGCCTCTTATTTATGGCAGCCTCTTAGATATTGGAAGACTGCTATCATATCAACCCTTGTGCTTCTCTTCCTTAAACTAAAAGGTAAAGGTAAAGGTTCCCCCACACATGCATGCTAGTCGTTTCCAACTCTAGGGGCCGGTGCTCATCTCTGTCTCAAAGCTGAAGAGCCAGTGCTTGTCCAAGGACGTCTCCGTGGTCATGTGGCCGGCATGATTAGACGCCAAAGGCGCACGGAACGCTGTTACCTTCCCACCGTAATGGTCCCTATTTTTCTACTTGCATTTTTACGTGCTTTCGAACTGCTAGGTTGGCAGAAGCTGGGACGAGTAACAGGCGCTCACTCTGCTACGCGGCACTCGGGATTCGACCCGCCAAACTGATGATCTTCTGATCGACAAGCTCAGCGTCCTAACCCACTGAGCCACCGTGTCCCTTTCCTTAAACTAGACATACCCAATTCCAGTAACCGTTCCTTGTATGTTTTAGCCTCCAGTCCCCTGAACATCTTTGTTGCTCTTCTCTATACTCTTTCTAGAGTCTCAACATCTTTTTTACATCGTGGTGACCAAAACTGGATGCAGTATTCCAGGTGTGGCCTTACCAAGGCATTGTAAAGTGGTATTAATACTTCACGTGATCTTGATTCTATTCCTCTGTTAATGCAGCCTAGCACTGTGTTGGCTTTTTTGGCAGCTGCAGCACACGGCTGGGATCTGCTTCTTGCCCTGAGGACTGCCCAGCACTTGTGCCCTGGGGAATTGGACTGGGAACCCTGGACCACTTGCCCTGTGAGCAGGCTCCTACTCTGGGGGCTTTCTTGGTACTACAGGGGCTGTTGTTTGAGGGACTGAGGGTGGCTGCCTTCAAGAGAGCATGAGGGGTGAGAGCCTTACTAGTTGTTGAAGGGTCATTGGCTGGAACCTTAAGAGAAATAAAGGACTCTTTAGAGCAGGGGTCCTCAACCTTGGCAACTTTAAGAATGGTGGACTTCAACTCTCAGAATCCCTCAGCCAGCTTTGCTGGCTGAGGAATTCTGGGAGTTGAAGTCCACCACTCTTAGTTGCCAAGGTTGAGGACCCCTGCTTTAGAGGCCGGCCTTGACTTGACCACCTGGGTCCTAACACCAGATTCTGACAGGGAGATTCAATTGGGAAGCTGGGTTCCCTTACAATGGCACTGATTCACTTAACAATCCTGGAAAGAAGGTCATAAAAAGGCACGGCTCAGAGCTTAACATCTTCTTTAGCAAAGGAAATTCTGCTCTCACTTGTGGATATATGTTGAGGATTAAAAGGTAAAGGTTCCCCCGCACATACGTGCTAGTCGTTTCCAACTCTAGGGGCCGGTGCTCATCTCCGTTTCAAAGCCGAAGAGCCAGCACTTGTCTGAGGACGTCTCCGTGGTCATGTGGCCAGCATGACTAGACGCCAAAGGCGCATGGAACGCCGTTACCTTCCCACCAGAGTGGTCCCTATTTTTCTACTTGCATTTTTACGTGCTTTCGAACTGCTAGGTTGGCAGAAGCTGGGACGAGTAACAGGTGCTCACTCTGCTACGCGGCACTCGGGATTCGACTTGCCAAACTGCTGACCTTCTGATCGACAAGCTCAGCGTCCTAACCCACTGAAGCACTAATTTTAAAACGTGCTTTCCTATAAATCAGAATAGTTAGCAGGTGACATAAATTAAGCCTGGTCCAAATTAAAGCTATAGAGGGTCATCCAGCTTGTTTTTATTATATCTGAATTTATGACCTCAGCTTTGCAATCGCACGGCTTCCCCAAAGCTTTCCTCCACTCCCAAGGATTAGCCAGCAAGAATATCTAGAATTTGGTGGAAGGAATAAATTAAAATAAGGATTGTTACAGGATTTATGATGAGGCAATCAGAATGATTGAATAGAAAAGAAATATTATACTAATATGATTGTTATTTTTAGGAATATTGGGGGGAAATTATACATTTAATTGTTATTTATCAAAATAATAAGAATTGTATTAACCCAATGCTTGCAAAAGAGGTTATTTTGGGGAAAGAGGAAATCAACTAGAATTAATACGTGGAATACAGATTGTAAAAATTTTGTTAATGATTCTTTTACAAATGTAACCCAGACAACACATTGTTCACCAATTACTGAGTGGGGGGAAAAAAAGAAATCAATAAAATATTTTTTTTAAAAAAAGGATTAGCTGTTTTCCTTCCTCTGCTGCTCCTGGCCTGGCTCTGTCTGCAAACTCCACTTACAATGCCTGGAAGCCAACTCTACGAAGCAGCCAAGCAGCCCTGAAAATTATTCCAGGTAGCCTCCAATTCTCAGCAGGGGTGTTCAAATTTAATTACGGAGCCCCACAGAGGAGCTGTTGCTGGGGTCCCCCGAGATCCCTTGCGGCATCTGCTTGGCATCGTGGAATGCCATCTGTGTGGAGAGGGTCAAGGGCCTGTAAATGCAGCCAATTACTTCCCCTGCTGGGACACCAGCATTTGTTCCCAAATATAAATCGGTTAATCAGTAGATTATTAACAGATACGCAAAGCCCAATTTAACTATCTTTAAAACACAAAACAAAACGGAGTGACACACAAAGCGAGACCGCCTCCTGTTGCTGCAAGTGACATGTGAAGCTCTTCTCCCTGTTTACTGCCTCCGTCAGCTAAGGCTTCCCGCGCGGAGAATCTCTGCCCACGAAGGAGAAAAGCTATGTCCGCAGGCGTCTCCCTGGCGTTTTAGGTCAGTCTGGGGGTGTGCAAGGACCAGGTTGAATCTTAATCGGATGGCTAGCAAGCAGCTTAATGGGCCAGGGGTCTCCTCTGGGATGCCATGCAGGGCAGGGTTTGGAAGCTAAATTCTGTGGCTTGAGGTTAGCACTGGAGGGAAGGGGAGGAAGATAAAAGAGGAGGGGAGGGGAGAGGGAAGGAAGATAACAGAGGAAAGGAGAGGGGAGGAGAGGAGAGGAGAGGAACCCAAAGTTGTTGAGAGCTGGGTCATTTATAAATTATATACAATAAAATTCTCTTTTTATGACCCTGCAATCCCTTCATTCAGGGCAGTGTCAGGGGCAACCGAATGGACCTGAGTGTTTACTAGACGGATGCCCTTCCTGACACCTATGGTATGCAGAGTTCGCAGCAGATATTTTTTTTTCTTTTTGCTCTAGGAGAGAAACATCTGCCGTTGCCTAGGATTGAACTCTCAACCTTCCGAGTGGGATGCAAGCGCAATATAATTAATTAATTAATTAATTAATTTGGTTTTTAAACATTTTGGCCGTAGAATCAGTTTCATCTCAGTCCACTGGATGTGTTTTTGCAAAAGGACAGAGGAGGCTGCTAAGTGATTTTACTCCAAGATCTCATAAGACATTTCAGCCTGGTGGGAAGAGCTTCAGAAATGGGCAGTCTTTGGTGATTTCAGCCATTTTTTTTCATTTCAACTGTTAAGGTCACCTTTATTTTGATTTAATTGGAAGGAGGGTGCAGATCCCACACGGTGGGTGGCACGCATCCGCTTGCAAGCACATTGTCGAGCTTTCCCTTAGTTTTGTTGTAATTCATTCACACATAATCATCATCATTTAGTACCCCCATGGCCCCATTTTAACGATACAGAGGCGCACCAGTTCAGGATTGCCCCTCTAAGTGTTGTTATATGCACTGTGCATTGATGCCTGCCTACAGTTCAAAAAGTAAGTATCTGGCAGCGATCAAGAAATTTTGCAATGTTTTTTTCGGGCCCATGTTAAATATCAGTCT
Source organism: Vipera berus (assembly GCF_964194415.1). Classification (NCBI taxonomy): domain Eukaryota; kingdom Metazoa; phylum Chordata; class Lepidosauria; order Squamata; family Viperidae; genus Vipera; species Vipera berus. The sequence goes on along the minus strand of NC_138215.1, from coordinate 4,603,560 downwards.
ATTTTAAAAGAATCTCTAATAATTTACTGCACTGTTCCCTTTGCAATATCCAAGAGGGTCTTGTTCTTGTTCTTGTTCCTGCCTTTTCTCCAAGATAAATTAATGCAGTTTCACCATTTTTATGATAAAGTCTTACGGCTGAAATAGATCACTTAGAAAGGCTGGCATTCCAGTTGATGAAAATCAGGAAACGGAGCTCAGGGTTTCTGGCTCAGTCACATGCATTTTATAGATTGTCTACTTCCAGGTAGACAATCAGGTGGCAGTGTACTTCTCATAGTGAGTGTATAATACACACACCCCTACACACACACACACCCTATATTATGTTCGCCACCTTGGGTTATTTATAAATATAAAGTGGGGAGATATATATGCATGCATGCATGTATGTATAAAATTTATTATATAAATATAATAAAGTGGATGTGTGTGTGTGTGTGTGGATGTGTGTGTATCCACTTTATTATATTTATCAATAATCAAAGGTGGCAAACATAATACAGGTAGTGTGTATAGCTTTGTGTTTGTAGGCGTGTATTCAGGGCTTTTTTTGTCATAGAACGCTCAGAACGGAGTTCCGGCACCTTTTTTGGATGGAACCTTGTAGGGCAGGCAAGGCGGGTTGTATGACATGTGTGAGTTCCGGCACCTTTTTCTTTTACAAAAAAAGCACTGCGTGTATTATATAATCACTATCATAAGTACATACACACACACACACACACACACACACATACACACACACACACGTATGTATGTATCTGAGCTGGGGGGACTGAGTCTTATATTAATTTTTGCTCCAAAAGATGTATCAGGGCTTATTTTCTGGTTAGGTCATATTTTCGGGAAAATATGGTACTAAATGTGTCTTTCTGTGTGACGATCTTAACTGGGGCTTATTTGGGGGCACGGTACATCTGAGCTGATTTGTCCCTTGGCTACTTTTGATTACAGGCTGAGGCGCACAAAACCAGTGTTTACAAATAGCCGTGGAGAAGATGCATGATGCTGGAAGGAATCCACCCCTTATCCATCTCTACTAAGTGGGGTCTCTGGGCTTTGGGAAATCAACCTCAAGGGATGGAACCCAGTTCCTTCAGCAGCTTCACTCCATTACAGATTCCTCAGGGCAGCAGTTCAAAAGTCGGGATTCCCTGGCAGTTTTTGTAGTCTAAGTAAGATGCAAAAAAAAAAGCCAATGCAATCCTAGGTTGCATTAACAGAGGGATAGAATCAAGATCCTGTGAAGGGTTAGTACCGCTTTATAAGGCCTTGATAAGACCACACGTGCAATACTGCATTCCGTTTTGGTTGCCAGGATATAAAAAAGATGTTGAGACTCTGGAAAGAATGCAGCAAAGGGCAACAATGAAGATTAGGGGACTGGAGGCTAAAAGATATGAAGAAATAGCACTAACGATGTTACCTAGTTAGGGTAATGAAACGTCGGCAACAAAACAAGCAAGCTCAGAGAGTACCAAGGACTCCTAATTTCAACCCTGAGCTGCAAATATTCTCCTTTATTGATATGAAGAACAGTTGCCAGAATTGGGTACAGTATATCTAGCCTAGTGAAAAGAAGGACCAGGGGTGACATGACAGTAGTCTTCCAATATTTGAGGGGCTGCCCCAAAGAAGAGGGAGTCAAGCTATTCTCCAAAGCACCTGAAAGCAGGACAAGACACAACGGATGGAAACTAATCAAGGAGAGAAGCAACCTGGAACTAAGGAGAAATTTCCTGACAGTGACAACAATTAATCAGTGGAATGGGTTGGAGATTTTAAAGAAGAGATTGGATAACTGTTGGTCTGAAATGGTATAGGCAGGCCTTTTTTTCTCATAGAACGCTCAGAACGGAGTTCCGGCACCTTTTTTGGATGGAACCTTGTAGGGTAGGCAAGGTGGGTTGTATGACATGTGTGAGTTCCGGCACCTTTTTCTTTTACAAAAAAAGCACTGGGTATAGGATTGCCTGCTCGAGTAGGGGGCTGGACTAGAAGACCTCCACGGTCCCTTCCAACTCTGCTATTTTGTTATTATTCTCCTACTCTGAAGTCAGGAGGGTTGGTGATTGGAGAGTTCGAGGGAGGTGTTCATTAATTGGCGGCTGAGTGTAGAACTGAAAAGTGGCCACAATTTTCATCCCAGACACCCATCCATAATCATTCAGATTCACCCTGCCAAACTACTGTATATACAGGACAATTATGGGTGTTCACCAGCAATGGTGGTGAACACCAATAACACCAGGGATGGAAAGAACCAGGAAAACCAGCAATTGCTGTCCTTAACTCGCCTCACGTTAAAACTACGAAGAAAACACAGGTTACCAAGTCCTGTTGTTGAGGTTGAGGTGGATTTGACAAATGCAAATTGGGATACTTCTTTGTTGGTTCAAGGAAGAGTCCCGAGGGTGGAAAAAAAGTAAAACTGGATGGTGAAAAGCATCGTCTGAAAGGAGATGCAGCACCTAACCAAGTAAGACGGGTGCCAATTTTTGTAAAGAAACCAACACAGACTGAATACGTGAGCTGATATGTAATCCAGGTATTGGTGAAATGACTTCCAGGAAGAATATGCCGAAGACCAAGAATAAGAAAAATGTGTTTGAAATAAAACTCCAAGTTGGTTTTCTCTGGAGTTCTGAAAGTTTTCAAATCAGCAACAATTTGGCCTGAAAGTTTGATTTGACCAATAAATGCAGAAGGGAAAAGGAGGGAAGGAGAGAGAAGTTTTGCCTTAATTGGTTTTTTTTCAATCCATAATTGTTTTTGCCCCAGAACATCTCACCATCTACAGATAGTCCTCGACTTGCGACCACAATGGAGCCCAAACTTTCTGTTGCTAAGTGAGACAGTTGTTAAGTGAGTTTTTGCCCCACTTTATGACCTTTTTGCTAGTATGTGAATCACTGTCGTTGTTAAGTTAGCGACATGGTTGTTAAATGAATCTGGCTTCCCCCTCGACTTTGCTGGTCAGGAGGTCGCAAAAGGTGATCACATGAGCCCCGGGACACTGCAAATGTCATAAATATGAACCAGTAGCCAAATGCCTGAATTTTGATCACATGATCATGGAGATGTTGGAAAAGTCATAACTGTGAAAAGGAATCGTAAGTCACTTTTTTCAGTGCCACTGTAACGTTGAACGGTCACTAAATGAATTAAATGAATGTAAGTTGAGGACTACCTTTATATAGAAATAGCTCAATCAGAATGCAGGGTCATCTAATGTACTGTAGCTGCTTAATCGTACATTGATGGCAACCTTCAATATGGGGCAGAGATTAAATTAATCTCTAAAGGCCACCGCTGGTCTCCAGACGGTGAGCAGTTGACATCTTAAGAGTTTTACCAGTGCAGAAGGTCAACTTCTGAAACTGCTGCGGAACTCAAAAATTCCTGTTTTATTTTATTTATATGATTTTTTAATATGACATTGTGGATGCAAAATGTATCAGCAAGGCTTGGCAGATTGACTGAGGTCCAGGAAAAATGTGTCTTGGAAAAATCAGTAATCTGAAACTTTCTTAAGTGATCTCTACACTGTTAGATTTCTATAGATTCTTTAAATCAAAATAAACCATAACTGGAATTTGTGGCGAAACAACAATTCAAAGTACTGGACAAATTGAAAAAAATAAATCCAATTCAATGTAGGGTCCCTAGGGCAACCCAGACTGACCCCCAGGATTCCAGCTGTCATATATATTTTGCTTTATCATAAAGCAGAAAATAGAGATTTATTTTTATCTGTAGTTTTTGCTTCTTTGTCCTGATCACCTTGATGTTTCAAGAACTTCTGGCTTTTCCATCAAACTGCCGGAAGTTGCTAACCCCTTTTCTAAGAACAACTTTGCAGTAATGTCTCCAGGCCAAATATGGGCCAGTGGGCCATTAACACTCCTGATGTCAAGCTCCAGAAATCAAAAAAGACGTGTAGTGATTCTTCCAATCAGGTTTCTTTCTTGCTTCATAGGTATAGACCAGGGGTAGGCAACCTCGGCTCTTTTATGACTCGTGGACTTCAACTCCCAGAATTCCTCAGCCAGCACAGCTGGCTCAGGAATCCACGAGTCATAAAAGAGCCAAGGTTGCCTACCCTTGGTATAGACAGAGTCTTGCCAAACTGAAGCAGACTGTTATCTACACGAAGCCTTTAACAGAATAATAGAATAACAGAGTTGGAAGGGACCTTGGAGGCCTTCTAGTCCAACCCCCTGCTCAAGCAGGAGGGCCTATACCATTCCAGACAAGTGGCTGTCCAACCTCTTCTTGAAAACCTTCATTGATGGAGCACCCACAACTTCTGATGGCAAGCCGTTCCACTAATTTTGGGCTGGAGAGCTGGGGAGGAAGCCCACACTTCAAGCTAATTGGGGAATGTGATTTATGACTGTTTATTGGAGGAGGGAAATGTACTTTGTTACTTTGTATCCAGGGGAGGGGAATTTAGTTTTGAGGTTCAACTATGTAGTGCCAATACTTTGTTTCCCGAATAAAAGATTCGTTAAGGTAAACAATGCCTCAAAGTTCTTTTAAAGGGTTTCATCTGTTGGAACCATGACAGGTATTTTGTGACTGGCTTTGCCCACCATGGAAGCCAAGTTGTGGTAATTTCTGCAACATGCTCTTAAATGTCCCCATCTAACCAAAACATCTGCCCCTTCCCAGGATAATCAGATACAACCAAGAAAAATTAGGCAAATTAAGCAGGTAGATCTAGTTTGACAAAGAACTGGAAGCAACACACACCAATTTGTCTCTACAGCTAGTCCTCAACTGAGAACCATTCGTTTAGTGACCATTCAAAGTTATAATAGCACTAAAAAAGTGACTTATTTTTAGTTTTTCACATTTACGACTCTTGCAGCATCCCCATGGTCACAGGATCAGAATTTGCTTTGCAAGTGGCATGTATTTATGACTGTTTCAGTGTCCCAGGGTCATGTGATCCCATTTGGTGACCCTTCTGCTAAGCAAAATCAAGGGGAAAGCATGTGACTAACTTAACAACCATTTGACTAACTTAACAACTGCAGTGATTCACTTAACAACTGTGGCAAGAAAGGTTGTACAAAGGGGTAAAACTCACTTAGCAACTGTCTTGCTTAGCATCAGACATTTTGGGCTCATTTGTGGTCGTACGTTGAGGAGCGCCTGTATGTTTGTTTGTCTAAGACAGGGGTAGGCAACCTTGGCTCTTTTATGACTCGTGGACTTCAACTCCCAGAATTCCTGAGCCAGCCATGCTGAGGGGAAAGGGAGAGGTTTCCAAGCTGAGCCATGGTGGCTCAGGAATTCTGGGAGTTGAAGTCCACCAGTCATAAAAGAGCCAAGGTTGCCTACCCCTGGTCTAAGTGATTTTATTTGCTGAATATTGCCAGCCCCTGCCCTCCCCCAGCTCTCACCTACTATTTCAGTACCTTTCAGGTGTGCATGATGAGTTCCCATTCTCTACAACAGGGGTGTCAAACTGCTGGGCCGCGGGCCGGATGCATCATACCAAAACCGCGCCCATTCCCAGTTCCGGCAATGGGGAAAAAGTCGTGACACGTCACATGACATTGCGAGTTTGACACCCCTGCTCTACAAGGAGGAAGCCAAGCAGAAAAGTCCATCAGGGACAGAGTTGAAATTTGAGAGCAAATAAATAGGAACTGAAATACTGCTTTGCAGTTTAAATGAAGGTTTCGGTCATTTCTTACCATTAACATTATTACTGCGGACAACAAAATGAAAATGGAGTGTCAGGAAACCACATCGTTACTTAGATGCATGGGTTCAAAAGTAGCACTTTTGTGTTTTTAAGCTGAGCAATTAAGACTGGGAGAGACAAGGACCCAGCATTTTGGAAGAATACTGATCTTTATAGCCCTTTCCATTTTGAAAAAAAAATACTTTTCACATTCTTATATCATTTTTCCAAGGATCTGAAAATGCCGCTCTGAAAGTGCAGTGGTTTTGGTTTTACCAGCAGTCCTCTACTTATGACATTCATTTAGTGACCATTCAAAGTTACAGCAACACTGAAAAAATGTGATTTATGTCCATTTTTCACACTTACAACCGCTACGGCATTCCTGTGGTCACGGGATCAAAACCCAACTGCTTGCCAACTGACTTGTATTTATGACGGTCGCAGTGTCCCCGAGTCATCTGATCCCCTTCTGCGACTTTCTGACAAGCAAAGCCAACGGGGCAGGCCAGATTCACTTAACCACAATGTTACTAACTTAACAACTGCAGGGATCCACTCAACACTGGTGGCAGGAAAGATCGTACAATGGAGCAAAACTCAATTAAAAACTGTCTCACTTAGCAACAGAAATTTTGGGCTCCGTTGTGCTCGTAACCCGAGGACTACCTGTGGTTTTCTTCACCGATTTGACCTTTTGTCTCCTTTTCAGATTTCACCACCCCAACGAGAACGCTTTCCAGAATCTGAAAAAGTATTGCCGGCTTTTGGAAACGTCATTTTCAGAGTTGGAGGAAGCTTTGGAAGAAAGCATATGAGAATAGATCCCTAATTAAAACCTTGGGATTGCATTATCAATTCATATTGTTCAAATGTATCCCCACCACCACCACAGTTGGGGAACATTTTTTATTCACCCGCAGAGCTCTTCAAAAAAAAAACTTGGGAGAAAAGAAAAAATCCCAAACCTTTCTCTTCTTTCAAGTAGTGCCAGATAGAAATCACTTTTTTCAAGTTTCAAAGTCTATTAAAACATCACCTTTTGAAAGGAGAGATTCAATCCCAGGCATGATTTATGTAAGAGTGGTGGAAAAAACCCTGTTCATTTTCAAAGTCCTTCCTTTCCCAGTCGACTCGATAAAGATCAGCTCTGATCATTTATAATTAAGGTTTTCCAAACCATTAAAAAAAATCCAAGATCATAATTAGCAGGCAAATGTTTATCCCTCCATTCCTGCTTCAACAAATATTTACTTTGATCTGCGTAAATTGAAGGGATCATGAATGACATCCAATGGCAACACACGTGGCAAAAACGTCTACTGATATTAACCTAATTAAATTTTTTTCAAAAAAAGCATTTGTAATTTAAAAATTATTTCCATAAGTATCAGAGAGAGAGAAAACAGTAATAGCTTGTATTTATAAATCTATATTAGTATTATTTTTTTACAAATGCAGATTTCCTTCAAAAATACATAAAACCTTGCTCAAAAAGATTTTTTTAAAAAAAAAATAGAGAGAGAAATCACTCTTCAGAGGATAGGGAGCCTAATTCTAGGATGGATACAGTGTTTTGAGATAAAAACATCTGAACTCTGGCAAATTAGGGAAATGCCTAATCATTAGGCTCTTAGCCTGTCATTTTGCCCATAAAATATTTTTTCTATATGCTTGCTACTGTTTTAGTTTCCAAAAATATTTCAGCTTTTGCAGTGCTTAATGTGTTTAGTTTTACACAGATGGAAGAGTGTACTACCTTTGTCTGTAGATCTCATGGAGGGATTGGCAAAATACATTTTTGCCCTTTAGAAGTCTTACTGAAATCTGTGGCTGTCAGCACATAATAGTTCTCAAAAAGTGACTTGGACATTACCCAAAAGAAATAATAAAAGTTTGTATTCACTAAAGGAAGTGTTATTCTACTGAAGTCTGTTAAATTCTGGAAAACATGCTTTTTACAATCCACTCCCTTTTGTTGAAGGTAAAGGTTCCCCCGCACATGCGTGCTAGTCATTTCCAACTCTAGGGGCCGGTGCTCATGTCCGTTTCAAAGCCGAAGAGCCAGCGCTTGTCCGAGGACGTCTCCGTGGTCATGTGGCCGGCATGACTAGACGCCAAAGGCGCACAGAACGCTGTTACCTTCCCACTGTAGTGTTCCCTATTTTTCTACTTGCATTTTTACGTGCTTTTGAACTGCTAGGTTGGCAGAAGCTGGGACGAGTAACAGGTGCTCACTCTGTTACGCGGCACTCGGGATTCGACCCACCAAACTGCTGACCTTCTGATCGACAAGCTCAGCGTCCTAACCCACTGAGCCACCGCATCCCCTTCCACTCCCCTTTACCTATCTATATACTACTAAAACTCTCCTGTTTGTCTGTGTGTAATTGTTTACTCAGCAAAATGGGGCACTGTGTAAGGCACTAATGTTTGAACCAAGGTGCCTCAAATGGGCTAACTTGCAGAAGGTGTCCAAATTCCACCATCCATGACTCTCATGGAATAGAAATTTCACAAACTGTATAAAAACTTTTAAGACATAAACTGTATCACAGAACATGTTATGACATAATACAAAATATCATAAAATGTTTCCTGCAGTCAGTTCCTGATGTTTGACTGTGCTGTACAGGTCGACATGGGCAAAATCTGGAAAATCTCCCTGAATTTTTAAGAACTTTTCTAGAACATTAGAAGTTCTGCCACTGTTAAAGGCATTGAGGAATCCGATAAAGACATATCTCTCAAATGATAACCCAATGGGCCATGGGTTGTCTAGTTTCTGTTAATAATTCCCTAAAAATCTTAGTTGGCACCTTCACCAGTTCTATCCCAAAGTCAGAATAACAGAGTTGGAAGGGACTTTGGAGGTCTTCTAGCCCAACCCCCTGCTCCAGCAGGAAACCCTATATCATTTCAGACAAAGGATTGTTCAGTCTCTTCTTAAAAACCTCCAGTGTTGGGGCACCACAAATTCTGAAGGCAAGTTGTTCATTGTTCTAACTGTCAGGAAATTTCTCCTTAGTTCTAGATTGCTTTTCTCCTTGGCTGGTTTACAACCATGGCTTCTTGTCCTGCTTTCAGGTGCTTTGGAGAATGGGTTGACCCCCTCTTCTTTGTGGCAGCCCCTCAAATATTGGAACATTGCTATCATATCACCCCTAGTCCTTCTTTTCATTAAACTAGGTATACCCAGTTCCTGCAACCGTTCTTCATATGTTTTAGCCTCCAGGCGTTTAATCATCTTTGTTCATTTTCTCTGCATTCTTTCTAGACTCTCAACATCTTTTTTTTTTACATTGTGGCATTTTTGTAGACCAAAGTGAAAATTTGCCCTAAAGACTTAAGCTTTTGTCAAAACAGAAGGAGATCTCTGTACATAGAAACAGCCCCACTGCATCAAGCCAACAACCCATTCAGAAGCTCTCAACGAGGGATAGGACGTGTAGCCCAAGACTGTGAGAGAAGCAGAAAAATGTTCCCTCTATTCACATTTTCTATCCCATACATGGTTTTATATATTCGATGATGTCACCCTTAGTTTCCCTCATTCAAGTCCAGATGACATAGCCTTCCTACTTAAGAAAGCTGCTGTGGTTTCCTTACTAATTTGGTGATTTCACCCCTTTCCCAGTTCTTCTTGCCACATCTTCAAGTCCAGATTAACTACAGACTAAAGTTTTTCTTGAGCCCGAAAGCTGAAAGTCTTGGGGCCTCATTAAATAATATTCCTTACCGTTTTCCACTGTTTGGAAAATCCATAAAACTGCCCAGCTTAATTCACCATGGACTTGATTACTTCAGAAGCCATGTCTATTCCACTAGAATAATAATAATGTCTTCCTATTCAGAGAATATTTAACTTTTGGTGGAAAGGGTGCTAGCTTATTCTTCTATCCACCTGGCTAGTTTTCTATGGACTTGAAAGCTGCACAGTCCAGACAGACTAGCTTGCAATCCTATAGAACTAGGGAACTTTTTCTAGTCTGTGTGGTGGAATGTAGTCTGGATTCCCAGGAGGGAGGGGCTTCATTCCAGAGGACAAAGAGACATCAGAGTTGCGTAGGAAAAATAGGGTGAAGACAGGTCCTCTCTAATAGTTGTTCCCAGAGGAAATGTTTTATAGTGCAAGGAGTTCCTTTAGTTTAGCCAGATTTTTGAACAATAAACAAAACTGCTTGATAGAAGCTCAGTGAGTCTCTCTTGGTTTTGGGAGCCTGACAGTCTACTTCTGGGTGTCAACAAATGGCTTCCAACCCTGATCTTGATTTTCTACAACTTTGTTTATTCATTTGTCAAATTTAAATACAATCCATCTCACTCACAGCTGTGCAGTGTACAATTAAAAACATAAAAGCAAAAAAACCCACACACATATAAGTACTCAGTAAATTCACTGGCCTATAACCTGACAGATGCTTCTCACACGTCAATTAAAAGGTTCTAAAGTCTGAAATGTTGAAGTAGGGCTGTTTCACTTTCTTGGGGCTGTGGAGGTCATTTCGCATGTCTTGTCAAGGGCTGCCCAGGCAAGATCCAACTTTACTTACATTTAGAACATAGGACATAGAATAATTGGGTTGGAAGGGAAGGTCTTCTAGTCCAACCCCCTCCTCAAACAGGAGACCCCACACCATTCTGGATAATTAACTGTCGGACCTCTTCTAATCTCTAATCAAGGAGAGAAGCAGCCTAGATCTAGAAAGAAATTTCCTGACAGTGAGAACAATTAACCAGTGGAACGGCTTGCCTTCAGAAGTTGTGGGTGCTCCATCACTGTGGAGGCTTTTAAGAAGAGACTGGACAGCCACATATCTGTAATGGTATAGGTATAGGGTCTCCTGCCTGAGCAAGGAGATGGACTTGGTCCCTAATCCCTGGGCCGTGACCTGTTGGAAACCAGGCTGTGTGAGCAGGGCAAATGCGCACGAAGCTCCACTCAACTGAAAGCACAAGTGTCCTCCACTCAAGTGCCTTTTATTCACACGTGAAGCTCCCATGGAGCTGTGCGTGTCTGCGCCTGCCACTCACATGCCCCTCCCTGCACCTGGCCACCAAGGTGGAATGGTTGGGGACCACTGGACTAGAAGCCCTCCAAGGTCCCTTCCAACTCTTGCTTCTTGTCCTGCCTTCAGGGGCTTTGGAGAATAAAATCACATCCCAACTGCGAGTAGTCCTTCACATAAAACCGTTCGTTTAACAACGGTTCAAAGTTACAATGGCACTGAAAAAAGCGACTTGCAACCCATCCTCACAATTACGATCGTTGCAACATCTTCACAGTCACATCATCCAAATTCTGGCGCTTGGCAACTGGCACGATGGGTGCAGCACCTCAGGGTCATGTGATCACCACTGGCAATCTTCCCAACTGGCTTCGCACAAGCAGAATCAATGGAGGAAGCCGGATTCAGTTAACAACTATGTGATTCACTTAACAACCATGGCGAAAAAAAGGTTGTAAAAATCGGATACAACTGACTGAACAACTGCCTTGCTCACCAACAGAAACTCTGGTCCTGATTGTGGTCATAAGTCAAGGACTACCTGTATATAATTTATCTTTTCCATGGCAGCTGCACCCCACTTCTTTTGAGGTTTTAGCAGCTTTGGGGAAACGCTGGTGGCACCTGACCAGCAAGCTTCAGCCTTCTGTCCCATGAAGTTATTTAGTTGTATATGTAGGCACAACTTGATAAATCTTAGTAGATATTTCTGTGCAATTAAAAACAGTTTTAGAATCACTAATAATGTTAGGTGCTACCTTATTCTGCATTGGTTCATTCTGGAGACACCAAACTTTAATAACACTTTGGACAACCTGCTGATGATCAGAGTCCAATCAGTAGACAATGAAAGATCCAAGAACACTTTTTTTTTCCTTGAAAAGCGTGAGAAATGTTATGATCACCCACTTAAGGACATCACACCAAAGGCAGCCAAGATCTCTCCTCTCCTCTCCGCAAGGCAGAATAATTACAGGAAAGCGGATTCTGACTGAATAACAAGAGAAATATCCTGAAGTGAAAGGCAGTACAGTAGCGAACCAATTACACGGAGAGGTGGGGCTCCTCTTCCGGGGACGAGTTAGACCTCAAGCTGGATGGCCATCTGTCAGGAAGGCTTTCATTCGGATCCTGGCTCCAAGAAGAGCTTTGGACTCTGTGACCTTAAGGGGACCCTTCCAACCTAACCAGGCCGGGATTCAATGAAAACTAGCCAATTATAAATCCAGAGTACGCCGAGCACAGGTTGGAACAAGCAACAACCTTTGAAGCTAACCACACTTTAAGCCTTAATAAAGGGAAGCACAATATTACAACTGTCAGAGCAATTTTCCACACCAATGCTCAAACCCTCAAAGGGCGGCATATTTTTTGCAAGCAAATGACCTGTTGCCTACATGTTCTGCTCCAGAGCATCCTATAATTTTGGGGTGGGGGGGTGGGGAAGTCAAGGGAGGGAGACAATCTGTTCATTATTTGCCTGACCCCCCCCTTTCTTTCTCATTCTCTCAAGCACGCAAATACAAACACCCCAATTTGTGGAAAGGGAAAGAGTGCTTCTGGAAGGATTTCACCTCTAGAACTAAGGAGAAATTTCCTGACCGTGAGAACAATTAACCAGTGGAACGGCTTGCCTCCAGAAGTTGTGAGCGCTCCATGGCTGGAGATTTTTTTAAAAAATAGACTGGAGAGACTGAGGATCAAACAGAAAGAAGATACAGAATATTTTCAAACATGGAATTTATTTTATCAATGGTTGGGGAAAAAATGGGGTAGAGACTAAGAATGTAACTTGTATTATTAAGCAAGCAAATTAACCCGGGCAATAAGATGTTTATTAAGCACTAATCAAATGTAATAATAGAAAATCAATAAAATTTTCTGTAAAAAAAAATAGACTGGATAGTCATTTGATCGGGATGGTAATAAGGTCTCCTGCCTTGAGCAGGACAGACTAGATAACCCTTGAGATGTCATTCAGCCCTATGATTCTACATCCCATTTCTTGAACATGTACTGTGTCTTGATTACCTCAAATTCCTGGCTCTTTTTTCTAGAAAGATCTGGGCTTTCTAGAAAAAAACTAGCCAATTCATTAGCCATTTTTTACCACCTTTATAAATATTACCTAACTCCAACAGCATTATTACTTGAAGGAGAGGGTAAATCTTTGATGCCTCTTATTATTTACTAGATTTGATTCTTGTTCCTCAGGGTAATGTTCATCTTTGATTTTTCTCCACAACCAGTTATAGGTAGTCCTCGATTTACAATGGTACATTTAGTGACCATTCAATATTACAGCACTGAAAAAAGTGATTTATGACCGTTTTTCACACTTATGACCATGCCAGCATCCCCATGGTCGTGTGATCAAAATTTGGGCCCTTGGCAACTGACTCGTGTTTATGACGGCTGTAGTGTATATTTATTTCTGTTGCAGTGTTCTGGGGTCACGTGATCACTTTTTGCGACCTTGTGACAAGCAAAGTAAAAAAGGAAATTAGATTCACTTAACAACTACAGTGATTCACTTAACGGCTGTGGCAAGAAAAGTCGCAGAATGGGCCAAAATTCAGTTAACAAATGTCTCACTTAGCAACAGAAATTTTGGGCTCCATTCTGACCATAAGTCAAGAACTCCCCATAAATGTTGGTTTCTGGCCCAAAAAATCCTAAATTGTGGTCTTGTGACTGTAGGAAGATGCAAATGGCCATAAACCCAGTTGCCAAAGTGCCCAAATGCAACCCTGGGGTCTCAGGGAAGGCAGCTGGGTTGTAAGTACCTTCAAATGGTTGCTAAGCAACTGGTGATAGATTGAGGACTACCTGTATAAGGAAAGCACTATTACCATGCATAATTTTGATTTTCTAGCCTACTTAGATCCCTCATCACTGCCAATCCTGACCCTCGGTGGCAGCTCTGTAAAAAAAAAATCAGATTACCAGCAACTATTCCAACTAATAATTTTTATTAAAAGGGAGAAACTTTCATGAGCTTCATCAGATCCCTTCTCTTCCCATGCAGCTCACATCATCTCATCCCAATTTACATCCCGTATCAGTCTAGCCACTCTTTCATCTGATGAAGTCCCCTTTCATAACATTTGCTAATCAGAATAAGTGCTTCCAGACCCTTCCTGATATTTTCCACCAGATAAGCCAGCTCTAACGCGGACATTACATTAAAAGGAGATTCTCAACATTTTTTCTTTACCCAGCTGAGTTCTTCAATGGTGTGTTACGCTTGCTTTGACTAGAGAATTTAAACAGTATGTTATTTGTGCAAAAGAAACTCTGGCTATTAAATCTTTCACACCCAGCGATCCAATGAATTCAAAGGCAGTGCAGCTGTCAAAACATTAAAATAAAAAAGTGGATGAATGGAAATTATATTCAAATCTGAATATGTAAAATTAGAACTAGTCATTAGCCAATATCTTTGAGATGGGACCAACAGAATTCAACCTTCTTTTGGCATTCATAAGAAGGAAAAGTGTCTACTCAGAATAACAGAATAACTGAGTTGGAGGGGACCTTGGAGATCTTCTAGTCCAACCTTCTGCACAAGCAGGAGATACTTTACCATTCCAGACAAGTGTCTGTCCAATCTCTGTTATGTATTAAGCTTTATTGGAACACCTAAAGCTGTGTATAAGTCACCACCAGGAGGCGTTGAACTGTAACTGTTTTGGCGGGAAGCATTTCGGCGGGAAACAGAGGTTCAAACTGATTGGTTGGTTGAGTACCTGGCCAGTTACTGGCCAGGTATATAAAGAGTGCAGGTAGCCCCTATTCCCCAGTACAGTCCCTTCCACCTAATAAAAGAGCTGCTATGCTGAACTCATCGTCTCGACGTCCTTCCTGCTCTCCAGAACCCACTACACAACACTCTTCTTAAAAACTTCCAATGTTGGAGCACCTACAACTTCTGAAGGCAAGCCATTCCACTGGTTGCTCTCAATTCCTCCTTAGCTCCAGTTTGCTTCTCTCCTTGATTAGTTTCCATCCGTTGTTTCTTGTCCTGCCTTCGGGTGCTTTGGAGAATAGCTTGACTCCCTCTTTTTTGGGGCAGCCCCTCAAATATTGGAACACTGCTATCATGTCACCCCTAAGCTGAGTTATGGCAACTGGTCTAGTCCAATTTTTCTTAAACCTGAAACTTGAGGGTGACTGGATGTCAACTCCCAGAATTCCCACAAATGGGTCACAGACTCCTGCTGCTTTAATCCCAATGAGAAAAAAATGGTGTCCATTCCAAGCTCCACCATTTTTTAACATGAATGCAGCATCACAGCACATGTATAAAATGATTGAGTCTTAAGTCACCATGGTGTAACACTATCTTCATCACATGGATCCTCTCTGTGGTACTCCTGTACTGTCAGTTTGTGTATATGTGTGTGTAGAAAACTGCGGGGACTAGTCTAGACACATGCCCTGAGTCAATACTGATTTGAAGGCATAAAATAAAACACAAAACAAAATACACTACCATGGGTAGTGTTGCAACTAAACTTAATTCTCAAATGTGGAAAATAATAGCCACTTTTTTTTAATTTGATGGATAGCTGCTGAATATTAAATCCTTCACAGCAAGAATATACTTATTTTCCAATCGCACAACAGATTTGCTCCTGCCTTGATTATGGAAGTTTCTCAATCCATGGATGACTGGAGAGAGATAAATGTAATATTGGTTCTTTTGCAACATCTGATCTGAGAACACCTCAATTAAAAAAGTATTTAGGGACAATCAAGGTGATACTTAAATACATTGCTTTATTAAAGAATCCAGGTTTTATAAAAGAGATGAAAAAAGATTTTGAATTTTTTATAAACAGGCAATCCATACTTCCTTAGGATACTTTTAAACTGTACATTGCCAGTCATATTATTACAAATGCTTCATAAAAAAGAAAAATTAAAGAATTAAATTTGAACACTCAAGGAACTTTTGGGTACCTATACACAACAGCCTACAGCAAAATGACATGAAGCTTTTTTTTCTTTTTTTTTTATCTGCTTCATTGGAACTTAATTCCCTTTATGCACTTGGTGTAGAGTAAACAAAATTGCATAAAGCAAAGATATTGGGAGCAGGGGGAAAGGCTGATTCTGGCTTTGTGATTGAAACGGCAATAACAAAAGAAGTGTAATTCACAGCAGTTCCATTCCAGGCTAACAAACAAAAAATAACAAACATGCAGATAACGAGTGCTTGAAAAAAAGACTGCTTTCTGCATTTATAAAAGCCATTTTGTGCAGAAAATGTGCTAAGGAACAGAACTACAAACCTATACCACAGATATGTGAACCCCTTAATTGTGGGTAACAGGATCGCTTCTGTTTTCCTAAGCCCAGATAAAGCCATGGAGAAAGAGGGTCATCACTATTATTATTCCCAGCATTAATGATGATCAGAGTAGAGTTATATTTGCTTAGGATCTTTCGGGGCGGCTGTTTGTTTTATTTACTTGTTTTGTTTATTTGTATCCCGCCTTTATTATTTTTACAAATAACTCAAGACGGAAGACATACTCAATATTCCTCCCCCATCCTCCTATTTTCCCCATAACAACAATCCTGTGAGGTGGGCTGGGCTGAGAGAGAGACTGGCTCAAAGTCACCCAGCTGGTTGTCAGAGCTAAGGCAGGACTAGAACTCTCCATCTCCTGGTGATTGGTGCAAAGTCACCCAGCTGGTTGTCGTGGCTAGGGAGGAACTAGAACTCTCCATTTCCTGGTGATTGGAGCAAAGTCACCCAGCTGGTTGTCATGGCTAAGGCAGGACTAGAACTCTCCATCTCCTGGTGATTGGTGCAAAGTCACCCAGCTGGTTGTCATGGCTAGGGAGGAACTAGATCTCTCCATCTCCTGGTGATTGGAGCAAAGTCACCTAGCTGGTTGTCATGGCTAAGGCAGGACTAGAACTCTCCATCTCCTGGTGATTGGTGCAAAGTCACCCAGCTGGTTATCATGGCTAAAGTGGAACTAGAACTCTCCATCTCCTGGTGATTGGAGCAAAGTCACTCAGCTGGTTGTCATGGCTAAGGCGGAACTAGAACTCTCCATCTCCTAGTGATTGGAGCAAAGTCACCCAGCTGATTGTCATGGCTAGGGCGGAACTAGAACTCTCCATCTCCTGGTGATTGGAGCAAAGTCACCCAGCTGGTTGTCATGGCTAGGGCGGAACTAGAACGCTCCATCTCGTGTTGATTGGAGCAAAGTCACCCAGCTGGTTATCATGGCTACAGCAGAACTAGAACTCTCCATCTCCTGGTGATTGGTGCAAAGTCACCCAGCTGGTTGTCATGGCTAGGGCGGAACTAGAACTCTCCATCTCCTGGTGATTGGAGCAAAGTCACCCAGCTGGTTGTCATGGCTAGGGAGGAACTAGATCTCTCCATCTCCTGGTGATTGGAGCAAAGTCACCCAGCTGGTTGTCATGGCTAAGGCAGGACTAGAACTCTCCATCTCCTGGTGATTGGTGCAAAGTCACCCAGCTGGTTATCATGGCTAAAGTGGAACTAGAACTCTCCATCTCCTGGTGATTGGAGCAAAGTCACTCAGCTGATTGTCATGGCTAAGGCAGGACTAGAACTCTCCATCTCCTAATGATTGGTGCAAAGTCACCCAGCTGGTTGTCATGGCTAGGGCAGAACTAGAACTCTCCATCTCCTGGTGATTGGAGCAAAGTCACCCAGCTGGTTGTCATGGCTAGGGCGGAACTAGAACTCTCCATCTCGTGGTGATTGGAGCAAAGTCACCCAGCTGGTTATCATGGCTACAGCAGAACTAGAACTCTCCATCTCCTGGTGATTGGTGCAAAGTCACCCAGCTGGTTGTCATGGCTACAGCGGGACTAGAACTCAGTCTCCTGGTTTCTAGCCTGGTGCTCTAACCACTAGAGTAAAGTGGCTCTCTCAGTTATAACAGCACTAAGAAAAGTGACCAGCCACTGGTCCTCTCATTTACAACCTTTGCAGTGTGCCCATAGTCTTGAGGTCAAAATTCAGATGAGAGGCAACTGGCATGCGTTTATGAAGGTCGCAGTGTCCCAAGGTCATGTGATCCTCTTTTGCAACCTTCCCAGCCAGTTTGCCACAAGCAAAGTCAATGGAAGAAGCCAGAATTGCTTAACGAGATTCCCTTAACAATCACAGTGATTCCTTTAACAACCGTGGCCCCAAAAAAAAGGGTAAAGTTGAGAGTGCCTCACTTAACAACCGCCTTGCTTAGCAACAATTTCTGGTTCCAATTGTGGTCTTAAGTCAACAACCACCTGTAATGGTTTTGGTCTATTATGTGTTGTTGTTGTTGTTATTTCAACTTCATAAAGCTGAGTCAAAGATGACCAAGGAAGGAATTTATTTATGTTCTGAAAAATCATCTTCCACAAACAACATCTGTGCACCCTGCTCAATCTATACCTTTTATCTCTTCTGGAAATAACAGTTATTATTAAATCCATGAGAACAAGGAGACCTTCTGCTCAATGGCTATTGATTGGCTGGTATAAGATTGGTAGGGATGTGTTTGCTTCTGGAGTCTTGGGCGTTTATATTGATGCTCTTTTGAATAAAGCTTTTCCGACTTTGCTTAACGAGTTTTATAGAATTGCCTTGGGAGATAAGTAAACATTTTCCAACAGGGAAAACAAGCAAAAAGCATAACAGAAAACAAAAGAAAAAGCCAAAGGGGAAAAAAATCTCCAAAACAAGAAAGCAGAACACTTGATGTGTTAATGACAAAAGTTTGATAGTGATATTGGCACATAAACCAACAGGCGATTTGCCTTCATCTATTCTTTCTGTGCGATCCGATTTTATAAAAGGGGCAATGGATTCAGATATTCAATTTATTTATTTATTTATTATTGGGACTTATATGCCGCCCTATCTCCCGAAGGACTCAGGGCGGCTAACAACAATAAAATACAATGATACAAAAGTTAAAAAAGAAATTAAATTAATAGCCCCAATAGAATAAGTTAAAATTAAAGTTAAAAATTAAAAAAAAACATTTTAAAATCCCTGTCAGTCCAGGTCAGCCTGATGGAAAAGGAGTGTTTTGAGGCCGCGACGAAAGGACCGGAGATCCGGGGCCATCCAGAGCTCAAGGGGAAGTTGGTTCCATAGGGCTGGTGCTCCCACAGAGAAGACCCTCCCCCTGGGGGTCGCCAGCCAACATTGTCTAGCCAACGGCACCCTGAGGAGGCCCTCTCTGTGTGAGCGTACTGGGCGATGGGAAGTCGTCCCCGGCAGCAGACGGTCCTGCAAATATCCCGGGCCTAAGCCATGTAGGGCTTTAAAGGTAAGTACCAGCACCTTAGGGACGTGGTGGCTCAGTGGGTTAGGACGCTGAGCTTGTCGATTGGAAGGTCGGCAGTTTGGCGGGTCGAATCCCGAGTGCCGCGTAACAGAGTGAGCGCCTGTTACTCGTCCCAGCTTCTGCCAACCTAGCAGTTCGAAAGCACGTAAAAATGCAAGTAGAAAAATAGGGACCACTACAGTGGGAAGGTAACAGCGCTCCGTGCGCCTTTGGCATCTAGTCATGCCGGCCACATGACCACGGAGACGTCCTCGGACAAGCGCTGGCTCTTCGGCTTTGAAACGGAGATGAGCACCGGCCCCTAGAGTCGGAAACGACTAGCACCCATGTGCGGGGGAACCTTTACCTTTACCTTTACCTTACCAGCACCTTAAATCTCACCCGGAGGACAACCGGTAACCAATGCAGCTCACGCAGGAGGGGTGTAATATGGGAGTATTGGGATGCTCTCATCACTACCCGCGCGGCTGCATTCTGCACCAGCTGAAGCCTCCGGGTGGTCTTCAAGGGCAGCCCCATGTAGAGAGCATTGCAGTAATCTATACGGGAGGTAACGAGTGCGTGAGTGACCGTACGTAGGGCATCTCGGTCCAGATAGGGGCGCAACTGGCGCACCAGTCGAACCTGGGTAAATGCCCCCCCTGGCCACGACTCCAATATGATCTTCAAAACTGAGTCGTGAATCCAGGAGGATGCCTAAATTGTGCGCCCTATCAACGGGAGGTAATACCACTCCTCCCATAACCAAAGATGGAACCTCTTGGACTAAACGAGATGCCGGTACATAAAGCCACTCAGTCTTGGCCGGGTTGAGCCGGAGCCTGTTCTTCCCCATCCAAATCCGTACCGCTTCCAGGCAACGGGACATCACATCAAGGGCATCACTGGGTTGGTTCGGGGTGAAGATGAAAAGCTGGGTATCATCAGCATATTGATGTTACCTCACCCCGAAACCATGGATGATCTCACCCAGCGGCTTCAGATAGATGTTGAACAGGAGGGGCAAGAGTACCAACCCGAGGCACCCCACAACTAAGGCTGACCTCTGCCCCCCTGCCAACACCGTCTGCGAATGGCCCGAGAGGTAGGAGGAGAACCACCGTAAAACAGTGCCTCCCACTCCCAACCCCTCAAGACGTTGCAGCAAGATACCGTGGTCGATGGTATCAAAAGCCGCTGAGAGATCTAATAGGACCAGGACAGAGGAATAACCCCTATCTCGGGCCCGCCAGAGATCATCCACCAGCACGACCAATGCCGTCTCCATGCTGTACCCGGGCCTGAAACCTGATTGGTACGGATCCAGATACTCAGTTTCCTCCAGGACCAAAGGGAGCTGCCGTGCCACCATGCTCTCAACAACCTTTGCAAGAAAGCGAAGGTTGGAGACAGGACGAAAGTTATTTAAAATAGCTGGATCCAAGGCAGGTTTCTTGAGGAGGGGCCTTACCACCGCCTCTTTCAAGATGGCAGGGAAGCACCCCTCACTCCAGGAAGCATTGATAACTGCTAGGAGCCAGCCTCGTGTAACCTCCCGAGCCGCATAAACCAGCCAGGAGGGACACGGGTCCAACAAACACGTGGCGGCACTTAATTTCCCCATGATCCTGTCCACTTCATCTGGAGTCACAGGGTCAAACTCTTCCCAAATGTTCTCGGCCAAACCCATCGCTTCCCCCTCGTCAGATACTGCCCAGTCAGAGTCCATACCAGCCCGAATCTGAGCGATTTTATCCACCAGATACTCACTAAATTCCTCAGCCTGTCCCCGCAAGGGGTCCTCTCCCGTCTCTTGATTTAAAAGGGAACGGGTCACCCTAAACAGGGCGGCCGGGCGGTTATCTGCGGACGCAATGAGGGTGGCGAAGTAAGCACGCTTCGCCACCTCCATTGCCACAAGATAAGATCTAGAAAAGGATCTTAACTGTGTTCGGTCAGACTCGGACCGACTGGATCTCCAAATGCTCTCTAGGCCCCTTCTCCGGCGCTTCATCTCCCACAGGTCCACGGAAAACAAAGGAGCGAGCCGGGATCTGCGCCAGGTCAGAGGCCGCAAAGGCACAACGCGGTCGAGAGCCTCCGAAGCAGCCCGTTGCCAGGCATCAACTAAGGTCTCGACTGGGCTGTGGGAAAGGGAGGTAGGAATCAATCCAAGCGCCGTCTGGAACCTATCTGGGTCCATCAGGCACCTGGGGCAGAACCACCTGGTCGGTTCCACCTCCCAGCAGCGGGGGGTGGCATGACGGAGGCCCAACTGCAGGAGATAATGGTCTGTCCATGAAAGGGGTTGAGATGTTGGAGTAACCCCCCAGACCATTAAGCCACTGCGCAGAGATAAAAATAAGATCGGGTGTGTTTCCCCCCTCATGAGTCGGACCCTGATTAATCTGGGTCAGGTCCATGGCCATCATGGAAGCCATGAACTCTCGGGCCACCCCCGATGCACCGCCCAGGGAAGGCAGATTAAAATCTCCCAGAACCATATGTCTGGGAAACTCAACCGCCAACCCCAAGAGAGCATCGAGTAGCCCGGGCAGAGCCGTTGCTACGCAGCTGGGAGAGGTATGTAAGCAACAGGCCCAACTGACCACCAGGGCCCCACCTTAAGAGGAGGGACTCACATCCGCCTATCTGAGGGGCAGTGGCCTCCCGCGGACGGAGGGCCTCCCTAATAATGACCGCCACCCCACCGCCCCTACCCTGAGCCTGAGGCTGATGCAGCACACGGAAACCTGGAGGGCATAAATCAATCAGAGGGACCCCTCCCTCCGAGCCCAACCAAGTTTCCGTGATGCATGCCAGGTCTGCGTCCTCCTCCTCGATCAAATCACGGATGAGGGGAGCTTTATTCACAGCAGACCTGGCATTTAAATAGATCAGCCTGAGCTCAGGTGTCTGCCCTCCCCCTTCCCCGGGAGAGCAGGTGAGAGCCAGAGGGTCGGAGTGCGCCACAGCTCAAAAATAGCGGGGGCTTGATCCCAGATTACGATATGGTCCTCTGTTCATCCATCTGCCGCCATTCCCAATCACCGTGGGGATCGCTATCCCCACCCCATCCCCCCGGGTCCCAAGACTCTCCCCGGCCCCCTTATCGCCGCAACCATCAGCCAACCTAGACTGAAAAATCCCCCCCTCATTCTGTCGGGCCTGACCCTCCCCCCTCCCTAACCCTTTAAAAAAATTTAAAAGAAAACCCCAAAGCCTCTTTTTTGCACCATGCCACCTCTCGGGGTCTCAAGACCCGTCATTAGATGAACTTTTAGATATACGTTCAAAAAAAGTGGAATATCGGAGGAGGCTGCGTTTGGTATAGAGAAGCCCTTTGACATTGTACAGTTCAAATTTCTGCACTATGTTTTAGCCAAATACGGATATCCTTCTCTTTTTTAAAAAAATAACTATGATGTGCAGTTCCAATTCTTCTGATAGGATTATTTCAAATGCAGTTATTTCTCCACACTGAAAAGGCCTAGTAAAACTTGTAAATATGCTCTTCTATTTAATCTGATATTAGAATTATTGGCCTGTCTTGTCAGGCAATTAACCTGGGCATCAAAGCAGATGGAGATGAAAATAAATTGTTACATGCTGATGCATTAGGTCTGATTGATAATTATGAATATCCTGCACCAAAATTTAATAGTCTAGCTTGGTAAACCATTAGGCTACTCCATTTAATTAAGCCGTCTATGTATAAAAACCTATCATTTAATAGATTGTTCATGGAATGTGATAGTATGGAGAATGATCTTAGAATACAGGATGAAGAGCAGCAGAGTAGCCATGCTGGCTGTAGGATTCTGCGAGTTGAAGTCCACAAGTCATAAAGCAGGGGTGTCAAACTGCCGGCCCACGGGCCGGTTGCATCATGCAGAGGCCACGCCCACCCCACCAATGCAAGAAAAGTTGTGATACATCACGACACATCATGTGACGCGGCATGTTTGACACCCATGTTACAAAGTTTGGACACCCCTGATCTAACCCAAAGAGTTCTGCCTTTGTCCCATAAAAACATCTACAGAGGGCCTGCTTAAGAGCCCATGCTCTCCAAACATGGAGATGGAGGGAGACCTTTTTGGTGGTGGTCCCAAAATTGTGAAACCCCCCCCCCTGCTGCCTCCCAATGTGTTCCTGGTGTTCCTCACATTCCAGAAAGAAATGAAGACTATTCTCTTATTATTAGGCTTTTAAAATAAAACCCAATAATGGCAGTTCTGTGTTGCTTTACAGTAGGGGTCCCCAACCCCGGTCCGGTCTGCAGAAAACATGTCTCCATGGAACCGGTCCCTGGTGCTCAAAAGATTGGGGACCTCTGCTTTACAGTACCCTATATACTGTGGTTGGTTGGACAGCTTTTTGTGAGAAATCGAGCGGTGTTATTTAGGGATCAAACCTGATATTATTTTACAGCGCAAATTGTAGATAGCCACGGAGGTAACCTTGGAGAAACTATTTGGAAATAGTTAGAAGACGAATATGTGCAGAAACCTGTCTTGGGCCTTGAGAAAAGAAAAGTATTAGGAAGAGACTTCTCTGAGAGTCCCATTCTCTTTGGGGTATAAGAGGGAGGAAGGAAAAATGTAATTAAAACTTGCAAATTTCTGTTAATATAGCCTACTCAATAAAGTACAGCTCAAGTCATCTTGTACAGTCTATTTCATGATCTGGACAACTTTATAAAGGATGACACAAACTGCCCTGAGTCATTTAAGTGGACATTATAAATCTGTACTGTATATAGATCAATATATTAGTGTGAATTTAAATTATTTTCAGAAAGATTATGGCAATTCTCCTGGATTTGGAATTTTGGATTGATGACATCTATTCACTCTCTGCTTATTAATTGGCTTTGTACTGGTGTAATTAATCCTTGTCCTCAAGATTTACTCTAAGGAAGTTCTTCATGTCACTGAAGAGCCTGGAAAACTGCAATTCTGCATTTTCTGATGACCCTCCACGGGTAGGAGAGATTCTTCACTCTCAATATCGCCAGCCATCATGGAGGAGATACATTGGCATGCTTGTTCCAACGGCCACGAATGCAGGTGCGTGAAAGCCTAGAAAGGGGCCAAAACCTACCCAAGCAGTTTCCAGAATCACCAAAACAGAAGTCTTTGCAAAGAGCCCTGCTTGGAAGAAGTGGAACTGTACAGGAGTTCTGGAAGAATTGCCTAGAGCCATAGGGAGCCATAGGGGAAATGATGAAACCCAGGCTGTCATGTTGCAAAGCAAACTCCATCTCTTGGGTATGACATTGCATGCAAGTACAGGTAGTCCTTGACTTACGGCCACAATGGAGCCCAAAATGTCTGTGGCTAAGTGAGACAATCAATCAGAATGGAGCTGGAAGGGACCTTGGAGGTCTTCTAGTCCACCCCTGCTCAAGCAGGTGGCCCCATACCACTTCAGGCAAGTGACTGTCCAGTCTCTTCTTAACAACTTCCAGTGTTGGTGCACCCATAACTTCTGGTGGCAAGCAGTTCCATTGATTAATTGTTCTCACTGTCAGGAAATTTCTCCTTAGCTCTAGGTTCCTTCTCACGGTGATTAGTTTCCATCCGTTGCTTCTTGTTCTGTCTTCAGGTGCTTTGCAGAATAAGGTGACCCCCCTCCTCTTTGTGGCAACCTCTCAAATACTGGAATATTCAAATACTCAAATATTTTGAATTTTGCCCCATTTTATGACTTTTCTTGCCACAGTTTTTAAGTAACTGACTGACTTTGCTTGTCAGAAGGTCGCAAAAAGGATCACATGACACACACACAGACCCCGGGACACTGGAACCGTCATAAATCCAAGTCCGTTGCTAAGCATGGGGATGCTGCAACAGCTATAAGTGCGAAAAACTATCCTAAGTCACTTTTTTCAGTGCTGTAGTAACTTTGAAAGGTCATTCAATGAGCTGTTCTAAGTTCGAGGATTACCTGTATGGGGAGTCCTCAACTTACAACCCCAATTGGGGTCAGAATTTCCATTGCTAACCCAGGAGGTTGCTAGTTGAGTCGTGCCTGATTTTGTAATCATTTTTGACGGCTGTTAAAACAAATTTGTGCAGTTGTTAATTTGATCATTACGTGAATCCAGTCTCCCCCCGTTGACTTTGCTTGTGGAAAACTGGCCCGGAAAGTTGCAAATGGCAATCACACAACCATGGGATGCTGCCACTGCCATAAACACATGCCAAATTTTGGTCATGTGACTGTAGGGATGCTGGGACAGTTGTAAGTATGGGGATCGGTTGTTAGCCACTTTTTTCCAATCCCAGTGTAACTTCAATCAGCTGCTAAACCAGGGGTAAGCAACCTTGGCTCTTTTATGACTCGTGGACTTCAACTCCCAGAATTCCTGAGCCAGCATGGCTTAGCTTGGAAACCTCTCCCTTTTCCCTCAGCATGGCTGGCTCAGGAATTCTGGGAGTTGAAGTCCACGAGTCATAAAAGAGCCAAGGTTGCCTACCCCTGTGCTGAACCAATGGCTGATATACAGGGCACAGCTTGTGTTGTGACATTATGACACACATTTCATCATTTTGTCAAAACTGCAGGTAGCCCTGCTGACAAGCAAGCCCCTTTTGGGTTGGGGGGCTTACTCTTCCTTACGTGCAAACAGAAGTTCAGGTTTTGAAGCACAGATTCCATTAACAGCTGCATGTGGAAACTGCCAATCAATGCCTTAAATAATTACAAGTGAAGGTTACATTTTATACAAGAAACAAATTCCCAAAGAAACTGAATACTGTACATTATCTACACAGAGGTAATCCATAACCAATGAGGCATTCCAGATAAAGCGTCCAAATACGGCTATTTAAACTGAGGAATTAGGGGGTGCTTGAAAACTATGTAAGTAACTATAAATGTAAGTCAATATGAATGAAGGCGAATCTACGTGTCCCAGGATAATGTTGCAGGATCCAATCTGGGTCGGTCACCAGGACCAGAGATTTTGTCTTCCAAGCTTTCAGATTCATACTGGAACCCATCCTCAGGGAACTTCTCTCTAGCAGAGTTGTGTGCTGTTCTGTGTATGGTATTTATACGTTCAATTTTGTAGCTACTAAGATTGTTGGATGAGCAGGCACAAAAACAGCCAGGGATGTGATTGAAGCCTGGGAAATGGGCCCCTCGTCAGTCAGTAGGAGTACTGATTTACCATCAGATACTTAAAAGGTGAGGGCTGGGCAACAGAAGCAAACAACAACCAACAACTTAATCGCCAGCCATAAACACCTCTATCAACACCTTAAAAGCCACATACACCAGGCACCATATAAATACCACACACAAAACAGCACACACTCTTCTAGAGAGAATTTCCCCCAAAGACAGGCTCCAGCACGAGCCCAAAAGCTCAGAAGACAAAATCTCTGGTCCCAACAACTGACCCACATTGGACCCTGCAATAAATCAATATTCTCAATTGTCAAATAACCAAGACTGCAAAATTTTCCTAAGCAAGTACATTGGTAAAAAAGCAATGCCTCAAATGGAAATCCTGCTGTTTGACACTATACTCCCTGACTCAGGATGTTTCACATCACATATTCATGGTGTGAATAGCCGAGTGTGAAGAGGACCTCTGCTATCATTTCACAAATGTGGTGAATGAAGAAGGTGGGTGGGGGACACCATTTAAAACAGAAGAACGTCTCCAAGAAGACAGCGCGGCAGCATCATCCGCTACTGGAGACAGGATGAAATTATTTCAAGGTGTGCCTGAAAGGAGGAGGCACCAGAAATCTTCTCCGGGTTATTTTTCTACTAGCAATTAATTTAAGGCCAAAGGTAACTTAAACCATGTGAGCAGAAATAGTCTGCCAAAGCTTTGCTTAAATGATTTGAGGGACATGAGAGCAGTGTTCCAATATCTAAGGGGCTGCCACAAAGATGAGGGGGGGCAACCTATTTTCCAAAGCACCTGAGGGAAGGACAAGAAGCAATGGATGGAAACTAACCAAGGAGAGAAGCAACCTAGAACTAAGGAGAAATTTCCTGACGGTGAGGACAATTAACCAGTGGAACCGCATGCCTCCAGAAGTTGTGGGTGCTCCATCACTGGAGGTCTTCAAGAACAGAGTGGACAACTCTTTGTCTGAACTGGTATAGAATTTCCTGCTTGAACAGGGGCTGAACGAAGACCTCCAAGGTCCCTCCCAACTCTGTTATTCTGTTATAAAAATCATAAGAATATTCCTACCTTCCCTAATGTGTTTAATCCAGAAAAAAGGGTGATTTATAAAGAATTATTACATTCAAATGGAGAATTAAAATCTAAATCGCAATTGCAGGAACAGTGTATCCAGGTAGATTGGTGGGCGTATATGCCGCTTCGCAGTCGGTTCATGAAGGAGAGAGTGGTGCCAGGGATTACTAGAGAAGCTCAAGGATTCGATAAGATTCTTTTCGGGAAAAGTGAGAAGTTGCTGGCAAAATGTTACTCCTTACTATTGGATATGGATGGGTTAAATGAGCTTACAGAGGGCTTTAGGGTCGCCTGGGAAAGGAATCTGGGTTATCAAATTGAACGTGATAAGTGGCGGTCCATTTGGGAGAAAAATGTTAGGCTAACGAAATCTATTGCGTATAAGGAGAACGTTTATAAGATGATGTTTCGTTGGCATCTCCCGCCAGCTAGGTTGGGTAAAATGTTTTTGGGTGTGTCCCCAGCATGTTGGAAGTGTGGAGAAAGAGAAGGCACCTATTACCACCAGTGGTGGACCTGCGGCGAAGCGAGGAAGTATTGGCATCGGCTCCATATATGGATGAATGAGATTTTAGGATATTCTGTTAAATTGACTCCTGAGACATTTTTGTTAGGCTTAAAACCAGACAACCTGAATATATCTGCATGGTATTTGATGTCACATTTGTTAACGGCGGCACGTATATTATGGGCTCAATACTGGAAAAACTCTGTTAGTCCTCCCGAGGATCTGTTTATTAAGAAATTTATTGATTGTGCGGAATCGGACCGTTTGGCCATGCTGTTGAAAGATAAGGGGGATACAGATTATTATCTATCTTGGAGACCGTGGTATGAATGGTTGACAAAAAGGGATGGTTATGGGAAGGATTGATTATACAATGTAATAGCAATTTGTCTAAATCATTAGAATGTTTATTATTATGTTTTGTATTTCTTTGTAAAAAAGAATTTTAATAAGCACTGCGATGTATTGTTATGATGTAGTTGTGGATGATTTCAATAAAATAAAATATAAATTGGGGGGGGGAGAATATTCCTGATGTTTGAGATTCCTCGTTAGCTCCCCTGAGCCTCCAGACAGAAAGACTAAGTGCAGTGTTTCAAAAGTAACGCAGAGTTCTTTAAGTCTTCTACCATTCTCTTTCCTCCACTGATACCTCCAGATTACAAATCCAAACATTTTCTAAATCTGCTGAAAAGGTGCCACTCCGTGATACCAGGACCCTGCTATTTGGGGCCCACCTGCCTACCCACAACCGCTAAGCTGGTGGACCAGAAGAAGACCGCAGAAGGCCTCTAGAACACCACAAAAATACTCATGTTTGGCTCCCCAGCTTGGAAGGTAACATCTCTCCCTCTCTTCAACCTGTCACTTGTTCTCAAGGGAAGCCAATCATGTTGCCACTGTACAACAACATGTTCAGACTTGTATCTGTCAGTTGCACCAATGAAGAGAACAGCCAGCAGGAGAATTTTGGACAAACTGTTAAGCTGATGTCAAATGCAAAGAGTCAAGAGTTCACACTTTTCCCTCCTGTCTGTGCAAAGGAAAAAAATAAAAAAAAATGTAACCCACAAGGTGCTCCATCCACAAAACTGCTTGCACATGTACCATGAGGTAGGGAAGGGGCTTCTGGAAACGTACTCTTGATCAGCATTTAAATTATGTGAAAAGGGGGCCTAGGTATGAAAAGTGCCGTTACATTTATTGAAGAGATTGTGATTAACATTGAGGGAGTCTCTGCCTTCTCTTGTCTGCTCAGGGGAGCAGCAGATAAATCTTAACTCCACTGGAAATACCAAATGAAGCTAATTAACACCTTACTCTAGTCTAATGGATTGCAAAATTGGAATGGATTTACACCAAACTTTTTATTATCGGCATACCAGGGGTGTGGTGGAATGTAGACTGGATCCCCAAGAGGGAGGGGCAAAGAAGCAGCACAGTTTGGAACGTCTGGTAGGCAGGAAGTGAGCAAAGATGAAGCCTCCCTAGCAGTTCACAATGTATATCTATAGTGATTGCAGAGAACTGCTTCAGTCTGACAAGATTCCATTTATAGGTAGTCCTCACCTTACTACCATAATTGAGCCTAAAATTTCTGTTGCTAAAGGAGACAGTTGTTAAATGACTTTTGCCCCATTTTACGACTTTCCTTGCCATGGTTGTTAAGTGAAACATTGTAGTTAAGTTAGTAATACGGTGGCTAATGTCTTCCCCATTAACTTTTCTGGTTCAGAAGGTCTCAAAAGGTAATCACATGACCCCAGGACATTGCAACCGTCATAAATATGAATCAGTTGCCAAGTGTCTGAATTCTGATCACGTGACCATGGGGATGCTGTACCGGTTGTTCAGAGTGAAAAATGGTCATAGGTCAGTGTTTTTCAGTGCCGTTGTAACTTCTAACGATCACTAAACAAACTGTTGTAAGTTGAGGACCATCTGTCAACTCTACAAATGAACATAGCTACAGCCATTGTCCTCATTCCAGGCTGCCACACAGAATGGAGGGAGGGGGGTTGCCCAGGTGCTTCGCTAGTCAAAATAATCTTTTGTCCCATGGGAACCAAGGTCATCGGCTGCTCCCGAGAGTAGAGACTGGGCGTTTCATAAACAGCCCACTAAATAATCATATTGGGGAACGTAATTGCTTACATGGCTTTTGTGAGTGGGACATTTAACTTTGTCTTGGGGAATTGTTACTTGTGTATCCAGACTTGGTTTAACTTTTGACTGTGCCAATACTTCGTAACTAATAAACATGTTCTTTGAGGAATTTGCAAGCCTCAGAGTTCTGCTTTATTCGTCTCTGTCTGTCGGAACCATGACACTATCCGTACAGGCAAACAACAATAAAGGAACTCTTCAGAAGTAACTCCATGTGTTATTCTTGGTTATTTGGGCCTGATGTTAATCCTGTAAACTACAGCAATTATCTGCAATGACTATCGATATGCTCTGCCAGTTGCTAGGGAGAGTCCACTGTTGCTCTCTTCCTGCCCACCAGACATTCCAAGCTCTTCAAAGAAACGCCTTCAAAGAAAACCAAGAAAGTCTAGTCGACTCGTGAAAAAGCATCTTTGGGACATTCCAAGTTCTGCTATCTTTTTGCCCTCTGGGAAAGCAGCCCCTCCACCCTGCAAGGGATGAAACATCTATTTTGACTGACAACCCAGCTGCCCCTCCATGTACACTTAACCAAATTCAGTACCAATATCCATCGACCCCTTTCTGACACTATCAGTGAACTCAAGAGCATTTTTTTCAAATCATTCATTCTGCTATCTTAAAGTGGATAATGTCATTTGTTCGGCTAAGAAGAATAAATAGGTAGCACCATCATATAATCTTTAAAAGAAATACTGTGATTAGAACTTGGTTCGCATCCAATAAAGCCTTTTCCAATTTTTTTAAAAAAATGTGTTAATTAAAACGTTTGGGGGCAGAAGCTACAGATGTTACAGATGTTCAGCAGCAAGCCACAATTTCAGGTTTGTCGACGGAAATGGAGGAATTGTGACATTAGCACTTCTAATTAGCCCACGTACAGTTTCATTTGGGTTGTAAGGACCCCAAATTCTAGGGGAATAAAAGACCACAGAGGAAAAAGTCTCAGATAAACCACACAGAAGTAAAATACCAGGTAAAACCCCATTGCCTTTCATATAAAGTCAACCCTAGCACCAGAATTTCATTTAAAATGAAATTAGGGACATCAGTTTAACGTCTACAAATTCTCAACATCTGATGAATTCTAAATGGAGGTTCTAAAAAGAACTTCAATGCTATCACTAGCCTTGCTGGAGAAGGTTTTAATTCCTCTGCAGATTTTTTCCTGCAGACTTACACACCAGCTTTTGCAATCTTTGGTAAACTTGACTCAGGATCTCAGATACGGAGAGAAAAGTAAAGCAGATTTGACCTACCAGATATTGCCTAAGTTAGGTCTTTGTGCCTATATTTCCAGGCTCCAGGCCCTGTTCTACCAAACAACTTGAATACAAAAATATGCATAAAATTGATTAGTTACAACAGACTGATTAGCTGCAAACTATTGCCTGAAGAACCAAATGTTTCAGTTGCTCCAGCTCCAGTCAGCAATCTAATCAAAGATAATAAATGCATTTATCATTCAGCAAAATGAACAAAGATGTTCATTTACAGAGTTTGTCTCAGGCAACTCAAGATACACGACTCCTGTCAATTTCTAATCAACTCCCGGCTGAGCATAAGACATTGAGGTCAAAGAAGCTGACCTTCTTCTGAGTCCTTCTTCTGAGCCAACGAAGATCTGAGATTCCCATTTCTGTCCCAATTTCAAGGCAGGGCGTGCTCATCAAAAGAGCCCTCAGGGTTAGAGATGGCTTTGTAAGAGGCCTTTTGAAGATGACAGGAACATTCGGGCCCCATCAGGATGCGTCAACTCCACATCTGGCAACAGCAGAAGCTGGGACTAAGAAATTCAGGGCAAAGGCCCATGATGATCAGGGCTCTCATGGCTAAACATGTAACGCCATCACACTACAACATCTGCCTATCCCAGGTCCTTGGGAGGGGCAGGGCAGACGTACAAAAATGCCAAATCCAGCCTAGACATCTGGTTGACTATGCGATGAACCATAATACAGGTAGTCCTCAACTTAAGACCACAATTGAGCCCAAAATTTATGTTGCTAAGTGAGAAATTTTGTTAAGTGACTTTTGCCCCCTTTCTCGCCACATTTGTTAAGTGAATCACTGCAGTTCTTAAATCAGTAACACAGCTGTTAAGTGAATCTGGTTTCCCCACTCACTTTGGTTGTCGGAAGGTCGCAAAAGGGGATCACATGACCCAGGGACCCCACAAGGGTCATAAATGTGAGTCAATCGCCAAGTGTCCGAATTCTGATCACGTGACCATGGGGATGCTGCAACAGTCGCCAGTGTGAAAAGTCATCATGAGTCACTTTTTTTCAGCGCTGTTGTCACTTCGGTCATTAAATGAACTGTTGAAAGTAGAAGACTACCTGTAGTAAGGTAGTACTAATAACAATATTTAGCTTGGGTGCAATCCCAAAACATCCGGAGGACCACTTGAAGGCCGTCGACATTGACAAAGCCACCATTGGTCAATTGCAAAAGGCAGCTTTATTTAAAACTACTTACATCCTGTTATGATAACTTTAACTTGGGCAGGGGGTTGTAGTAGAAGACCTCCAAGGTCCCTTCCAGCCCTATAATTCTATGAACACCATCAAACAACCATCTCTGCCTATCCCAGGTCCTGGGGAAGGATTTGGTAGATGAACAAAAATGCCAAATCCAGTTTGAACACCTGGCTGACTGCAATGAGCCATACTAATTTATTAATATTGTATGCCACAGATATTGTTTGATGGTATTAAAGGCATCATTGTGGGACACAATTGGTTCCACCTACAGCTTCATTTTGCAAGTGACTGATTAACAAAAGGCAGCTTTACATGGAATAGCTTACATCCTGCAATGATAACTTTAACAACATCTGCCTATCCCAGGCCCTTGGGAAGGACTCAGTAAATGCCAAATGCCAAATCTAACCATAAGAAAGACAAAAAGGTCTTTCAAAGCATGTATTTCAGTAGACAGAAATTCCCTAAAGAGGGGCTCAAGCGTGAGTCCAAAAGCTCAGAAGAGTAAATTTCTTGTCCTGGTGACCGACCAAAAGTTCTGAATAGTGGATGTGGCAGTACATGATGACAGCAGAAGGGAAGAGAAAGAACTAGTGGGGAAAAAAATCACAAAATATGAAGACCTGCAAGCAGAAGAATTGTGGCAGAAGAAAGCAAAAGTAACGCCGATAATAATAGGTGCCTGGAGCACCACTTGAACCCCATCCACACTGACAAAATCACCACCAGTCAATTGCAAAAGGCAGCTTTACTTAAATCAGCTGATGTCCTGGGACAATACCTTTAACGCCATCAAATACACAACATCTGCCTATCCCAGGTCCTTGGGAAGGACTCCGTGGGTCTAAACATCTGACTTTGCAACTAACTATAATTCCTCAAGCATGTGTGCCACCATAGACCAACACCCTACTAAGTAGCAAGGGTAATCAAACCTTGAATTAACTGAGCAAATGGGGCCCTACAATTACCTTTCTAAAGTTGCAATGTCAGACTTTTAGTTATAGTAAGAGGACGGAGATTCCATTGACGTTGTTCAGTTGTCAAATTTCATATACAAGGTATGTAATTCAAGAGAAGATTATCTTCTGCACATTTAAACTTTTGTCGCCCAATCAGATTTATATGCTTTATAAATATAATGAAATATGGGACTTATTTATCCAAAGTACAGCAGATTTAAAAAAAACAGGATAGTTATACGAGTCTATTAGCGGTAACAATAGCAATAGCAGTTAGACTTACGAGGGCAATTTGGAAATAAAGCTCAGTTTGGTTATCAATGACAGACACTCGCGGATACAGAACTTTTATTATACACATCAGAAAACTACAACACTACATTACTTTTCAACATAGTCACCATTCAAATTGAGGCGCTTGTCATAACGTCTTACAAAGTTTGAAATTCCGTAGTAGCAGTTGCTCAGAGCCAAATCTGGGCTATACGGGGCGGGGGGGGGTGATCAAAAACATCCCAACAGAACTGTTCAAAGGTTCTTGGGTGTGTCTCGCGGTGAGCGGGAGAGCCTTATCCTGAACCAAAACCACAAACATAACCCGATGCTTGTTATGGAGGGCACATCTGAGTTTTCATAACGTTTCACAGCAGACGTCTGAATTGATGGTTGAACCACGCTCCATGAACTTCACTAGCAGTACTCCTTTGGCATCTTCACATTTTGGCGGGATTTTCTATGGCAGCCCTTCCGGTGTGGTGTAGCCATGATCATTTGTACAGTTGACACTCCCCTTCCCCGTCCCTCCCCCAGCCTTTGATGGCAGGATGCCAGTAAGGCACCAAGCCAAAGACAGCAGATCTGACATGAGTCTGGTACCTGGGTGGGAGAGGACCATGAAAGCCTGCAGCTGTAAGCTAGACTGGGAAACTGCAAAAAATATCTGTGAAAAAGGCAATAGAAGATTGCATCCATAATGTTGTTCAAATTGGAATTGAGGGTGATGTGGAGATTCCATCCTTCTGAGGTTGATAAAATGAGGACCCAGATTGTTGGGGGCAAGATGCTGACTCTGTAAACTGCTTAGAGAGGGCTGTTGTTGTAATTCTTTGCCTGCCAGCAGACCCGAAGAATCGGAGGAGGAGGAGGAGGTGCCTGGGTTCACATTGGAGTCTGTGGAAGGCTCTGAGGAGCAGGAAGACTCAGAGGCAGATGCGGAGCCCGGCCCATCTACTCACACTCAGGCAGAGACACAGCTGTTTTGCAGGCCAGAACTAAGCGACGAGGAGGAACAGCTGGGGCCAGTCCCGGATGCGCGGATGCGCAGAGGAGAGCAAGACAACGGAGGGCAGTGGGGGGGGGCTCCATAGGCAAAGTAAGAGTCACTAAGAAGCCACAGCCTGGCTGGACTATAAAGAGGAGAGGTTTGAGAGGTGCTGGTTGCCAAAGGCAACCATTCATGCTACAGCTTCATGCTTCTGACGTTGGATTTCTTGCCTCAGGATTCTTGGACATTTAACCAGGTTTGTCAGATTTCTGTGTGTTTGAGTGACTTGAACCTTGAGCATTCCAGCTGAGAACTCAAGAGACTGAATCTTGTTTGTGTCAACAGCTAAAGGACTGGTTGGAGTTTGTTCCCTAAAAGCTGTGTCAAAATAAAAGGGCCTTTTTCTTACAAAGTCCTGCCTTGTTCCATGCAAAGGGGCTTTCCTCGTGAGTAAGCAATTGAGCAGTAGTCGCGTAGGCTGGGACAGAACAGCTGTAAAGCAGTGAAGCGATATATAAGTCTAAGTGCTATTGCTATTCTGCCTTAAAAACACCAGTGTATTTCTGACTGCAGGTAGTTTTCAAGTTACAGCTATTTGTTTAATGACTGTTTAAAGTTATGGCTCTGAAAAACGTATGAGTGGTCCTCACATTTACAACCATTACGACATCCTCACGGTCATGGGATAAAAAATTGAGTGCTTGGAATGTAGAGGTGCTCTTCGACTTATGACAACTGAGCCCAAAATTTCTGTTGCTAAGCGAGACATTTGTTAAGTGAGCTTTGACCCATTCTACAACCTTTCCTGCCACCGTTGTTAAGTGACTCACTGCACTTGTTAAGTTAGTAACTTCGTTGTTAAGTGAATCTGGCTTCCCCCGGAAGGTCACAAAAGGGGATCACATGACCCCGGGACACTGTGACCATCATAAATATGAATCAATTAATTGCCAAGCGTCTGAAGTTTGGTCACGTGACCACAGGGATGCTGCAACGGTTGTAAGTGTGAAAAATGCTCATTAAGTCACTTTTTCCAGTGGTGTTGTAACCTTGAACAGTCACTAAATGAGCTCTTGTAAGTCGAGGGTTACCTGTAATTAAATACAGCCCACACTCATCAAAATGTCTGCCACTCCATTGTAGACAAAAAAGTTGAGGGTCTAATATTTATTTTACAATGAGCAATTTGAGCACAGGCTAGGGTAGGAGTCACGAAAATTATAAAGAAACAAAAATCAAATTTCACTTCTAGTCGAAGCTGGATTTAAGTTAGAAGGCACAGCTCCTGGGAAAGCCCAGATCGCCTTTTTGTTTCAGTTTGTTTTACAAAAAAAAGGAAAGAAAATAATCCTGAATTTCCCCAACAGGTGAAATGTGACAGATATCAACTACTATTATAGTTGACTGTTAAGAGAGCTTTGCTGTGTTAAAAGGGATGAAGAGAGAGTCTTCCTTTTAAATAATTGCAGAATTCAGACCCACAAGGGAGACCCAGCCAAACAAAATAGTTGTTTGAATGCAATATCAAATCTCACACTTGTGGTGACTATCCCCAGGAGCCTGCAAGCTTCATGGAGAATTCATGACCAAATGCTAGAATATAATTGAATGTTACAATATTATTATATTTTCAAAGTACTGTAATGCATAAAGCATCCTGGAATCCATTAGGAGACTCAAACCTCTGCCTCTCGCAAAGGGGCCGGCGGGACAGCAAATATATTTCACTGCAATGCCATTAATTTCAAGGGCAGGTAGTCCTCGACTTATGGCTACAACTGGGACTGGATAATTTGCCATTCAGCTATGCAGTTATTAAGTGAGACATCATGTAACCATGACTTGTGATCTTCCCTGATGGATTCTCCATGGAGTTTGCTTGTCAAAAGCTGGCTGGGAAAGTCGCAAGTGGCAATTTGCTGGGACACTGCAGCCATTATCCACAGAAAGTGCCTGGATTGCAATCATGTGACAAAGAGGTTGCTACATCAGTTAGAAGTGAAAGGACCAGTTTTAACTCTTTTTTTAAGGGCCATCATCACTTCAAATGATGACATTTTATTACCCAACTAGGTAACATCATCAGTGTTAGAAGCGAGCGGGGCTTGTGGAGTGGAGGAGTGTGCGTTTCTTGGTGTTCTCTAAGCTTGGTTGTTTTCTTGCAGACATTTTATTACCAAACTATGTAACATCAGCAGGGCCAGAAGAGATTGAGGTTTGCTCTATAGTTAACTATATTTTATATGCTAACTATACTAGTAGTATAAGGGACGCAGTGGCTCAGTGGGTTAGGACGCTGAGCTTGTCTGCTTTTTAGTGTGCTGTCTAGATTTGCCATGGCTTTCCTCCCGAGGAGCAAGCATCTTTTAATTTTTTGGCTACAGTCCCCGTCTGCGGTGATCTTGGAGCCCAGGAAAACAAAATCTGTCACTACCTCCATTTCTTCCCATCTTCAAATGGCCAAGGTTGGAAAAAAACACTTCTCTAGAAAAGATTGGCTTAGGCTCGAGCTTTGATTGGCTGCACTTCTACAAAGGGAGGAAGGCAGGCCCCAAGACCCACCCCCTCACTTAGTTTAGATACCCTCCTTAGCTAGTTCCTGGGCAGGGTCCCTGCTTATCCCGCGGGTGATATTTATGAATGTCTAAAGTCCGATGCAAGGACACTTTTTGTAGACAGCCCTTTCTTCCAGGAAAATTTCATTTTTCTTCACTGTTTGGAAGGAAACCCATTATTACCAATTAACCTGCAGTGAACTTATATCAACTACTGAATTGAACATACAGTAATTATACTTCGATAGCTAAAGAATGAAGGAACACGGTGGCTCAGTGGGCTAGGACGCTGAGCTTGTCGATCAGAAGGTCGGCAGTTTGGCGGGTTGAATCCTGAGTGCCGCGTAACAGAGTGAGCGCCTGTTACTCATCCCAGCTTCTGCCAACCTAGCAGTTCGAAAGCACGTAAAAATGCAAATAGAAAAATAGGGACCAACTACGGTGGGAAGGTAACAGCGTTCCGTGCGCCTTTGGCGTCTAGTCATGCCGGCCACGTGAACACGGAGACATCCTCGGACAAGCGCTGGCTCTTCGGCTTTGAAACGGAGATGAGCACCGGCCCCTAGAGTCGGAAACGACTAGCACGCATGTGCGGGGTAACCTTTACCTTTACCTTTAGCTAAAGCAAATTCCAGCCTTCTCTGCTCACTTTGTCTTTTCTTTGGGGGGGCTCACAAGGGTGCCATGTCCTTCCAGCTGCTTCAATGCCTTCCTTGGCTTCGGATTTTCCCATCCTCCGTTGCCCAGAAAAGATTTGTCTCCTGTTCTTTCTTTCTGCCTCTTCCTTGTCTCTTAAGGTTTAAGCCCACAGGGCGGAAGATAAGTTATTTATTGTATTTTTCGTCTGCCGAGTCGCTAGGAGGCTTCTCTGGGTAGATTGCATAAAAAGAATAGAAATACAACACAGTCACAAATAAAAAGGCATTAAGGAGCCCATCCGAACCAGTGAACAGTTCCTTAGAAATAAATCTCAACTCGGTTCAAAGGAGGCTATTCTTAGATAAGGCTGTATAGGACTGCAAACGAAACAGATTAGGCATTTACATGTAGCTTGGCTGGTGTCCCAACTCATAGGAGGAGGTTTGCAACAATCCTTCAATTCTGCAGTACTTTTGTAAGCTGCCTTATGTGCAGATCATTAGATAAATTCATGCCCTCCTCCCCTTTGGATGGGGGAAAGTCCACTCTGTTAAAAGTCAGAAACAAGGGTAAAAACAAGGGTAAAAGAGGCCGTAATAAAAGCTGGAGAAAAGAGCCAGGTAAGAAAAGGAAGAAACACAGCAGAGCAGAGTGTCTGTGTGTGTGTGTGTGTGTGTGTGTGTGTGTGTGTGTGTGAATCGTTTAGCACAATTCATGAATGCAGCCTCTGTTTTCGATGTGCTGGGAAAATGTAGCTATATATATATATATATATATATATATATATATATATATATATATATATATATATATGTATATGTATATGTATATGTATATGTATATGTATATGTATATGTATATGTATATGTATATGTATATGTATATGTATATGTATATGTATATGTATATGTATATGTATATGTATGTATGTATGTATGTATGTATGTATGTATATATATAGGGAGATAGGCTTAATAAAAAGCTTGGATGAAAAAGCTACATTTTCCCAGCACATCGAAAACAGAGGCTGCATTCATGAATTGTGACAAACGATTCATTCTTGCTATAGAAATAGCCAGGGGTGCCTAATCAACATCAAAATCTCTCTGAAGGCACCAGGCATATGTTGAGGAGGAGGAGGAGGAGGAGGAGGAGGAGGAGGAGGAGGAGGAGGAGGAGGAGGAGGAGGGGAGAAAGGAAAGAGGAGGACGAGGATGGGGAAGGGAGGAAGAGGAAGGGAAGAGATGAAGAGGAGGGGGAAGGGGAAGGGGGAGAGGAGGAGGAGGAGGAGGAGGAGGAGGATTCTCACATAAAGTGAATGCAGACAGCTAAAATCAAATCTGTAATCAAACTGAACACTGTCAGTGTCCAGTGAGTACCCAAGGAGGTTTTCTCTTAAGAATGAACTGAGAAGCTGTCCAGCTCCATGTAAGTAGAAGATCCCTTTGACCACTGGTTGCTTCCAAAAGGAGACACAGCTGGACTTTCATCCAAATTCTCTTCTTCTCATGGAAGAAGAGATCAAATACAAAAACCTCTGGACAACTGCAGCTCTCGTGAACAATTCCTCTTATTTCATCAGTTCCTCCTTAGAAAGAGCCAAAAGCTGAGAACTTTAAAAAAAGAACTTTTTCTAAGAAAGGGGAAGGGAAAGTAGCTTCCAAAAGGATATGAATTCACTACGCTGCATTTTAACTAATTCTTGAATTATCTGGCTTTCCCCAGGACCACCTTCCTCGTCCTCCCTTCAACCCATTGTGGACTTCCAAGATGTCCCACCACTGAGGCACCCTTAGCCAACAAAACAGCAGATGGCTGCAACCTAGGATCTGGGTTTAGAAGTCTGTCCATCTGCTACACACACATACAAACACACACCCCGTTGGAAATAGCATCCAGGGAAGTTAGAGGGCTTGTGGCTTACAACCTCACCTGTCTTCTGCTAAATGTCCAGATTGTGGCCAGTACAGGTAATCCTCAACTTACGACCACAACTGAGCCCAAAATTTCTGTTGCTGAGACATTTGTTCAGTGAATTTTGCCCCATTTTACGACCATTCTTGCCACAATTGTTAAGCAAATCACTGCAACTGTTAAGTTAGTAACGTGGCTGTTAAGTGACTCCAGCTTCTCCACTGACTTTGCTTCTTAGAAGGTCGTAAATGGGGATCACATGACCCTGCAACCGTCACAAATAGGAGTCAGTTGCCAAGCATCTGAATTTTGATCACGTGACCATGGGGATGCTGCAACAGTTGTTAAGTATGAAAAACTGTCTTTTTTTCTGTGCCATTGTAACTTTAAATGGTCACTGAATGAACTGCTGTAAGTCGAGGACTATCTGTAATGCTACTGCGCCCATTCTGCACACAGACATATCTCTGAGAACTACCTTTTGTGAGACAGTGCATAATAGATACTCGAAATTTACACCTTCCCCAAATGCTAGGAGCTCTGGACTAGAGTTCAAGATAAGCGGTGCAATGGTTACCATTAGCAGTCAACATTGTCTTAATCAAGGCACCTAATAAAAAACTGGACAAAAATAGCTCTCTAAAGGTCTCTCGGAATTGGAAAAATGGGCAAACTATTCTTGTAAAATGAAGGGACGCGGTGGCTCAGTGGGTTAGGACGCTGAGCTTGTCGATCAGAAGGTCGGCAGTTTGGCAGGTCGAATCCCAAGTACCGCATAACAGAGTGAGCGCCTGTTACGTATCCCAGCTTCTGCCTACCTAGCAGTTCGAAAGCACGTAAAAATGCAAGTAGAAAAATAGGGACCACTACGGTGGGAAGGTAACAGCGTTCCGTGCGCCTTTGGCGTCTAGTCATGCCGGCCACGTGACCACGGAGACGTCCTCGGACAAGCGCTGGCTCTTCGGCTTTGAAACGGAGATGAGCACCGGCCCCTAGAGTCGGAAACGACTAGCACGCGTGTGCGGGGGAACCTTTACCTTTACCTTTATTCTTGTAAAATCACACAATGAGCTAAAAATTCACACCCCTACCTGGGGTGCGAAGCTGACCATAACCAGCCTGGTAGTAGCTGACTGAGAGCACGGAACAATAAAGCCAGAATTGTTGGCTTGTTTGTTTTTGACACTTCCATGTACAAATCACAATGGTTTATCAGAATCAGAATAGAGCTGGAAGGGACCTTGGAGGTCTTCTAGTCCAGCTCTCTCATTCATGCCTAGAATATGTTTTCAGGTCATCCTCAGCCAAACATCAAGAAACTGTATAATAAGGTTAATATTATGTACAAATCGTGTGTACACTTACTGTAGATACAAAAGAATTTCAAAACAGAAATGAATGGAGCCAGTCAGAGGAACGAATGGGACAACCTGGTGTGGCCAACCTGGGGGGTAGCCAGCTCAGAGCAGTCCCCTCACGACCACCCAGTCACCTCTGCCAACTCACATGGTGTAGCAAGATGGTGGGTTTGTTGTCACTGTGAGTTGTGGTGGGGGGGGCATGAAGGGGGGCTCAGCCAATCTCAATGTATACATGGTTGTACTTTGACAATAAAGGTTCATTCATTCACTGCTGCCATTGCAGGACAACACAACATGGGCAATTCGCTCTGCGGACAACTCATTTGGGGTATGAACAACAGGAATGGCCAGTCCAGATAAAAGAAAGACTGGTGGGGGGGACATAAGACAAAGATGGAGGACCTAAAGCAGGGGTGTCGAACTGCTGGCCCGTGGGCCAGATGCATCAACCGGAAGCCGCGCCCACCCCATTGCCGACGATGGCAAAACAGTCACGATACATCTCGCGACATCACGTGACATTGCAAGTTTGACATGTCTGACCTAAAGGAAGGAATTAACAGACAGATACAGACAAATGAAAAATTAGAAGATGCAGTGATAACACCGGAAATGGAAAAAATATTTTACTTGTCAAGATCTCAGAACACATTTGAGGATAAGGAAGAAAAGCTGATCGAACGGATGATAAAGCTGTTAGGAGAAATGCTGAATATTGACAAACAAGAAATGAAAAGAAAAGCTGAAAGAGAAGAACGGAGGCT
This sequence comes from Vipera berus, assembly GCF_964194415.1. Lineage (NCBI taxonomy): Eukaryota > Metazoa > Chordata > Lepidosauria > Squamata > Viperidae > Vipera > Vipera berus. Next base: position 4,561,692 of record NC_138215.1, on the reverse strand, counting down.
GTTTAATGAATATAAATGGGTTGAGTGTTCTTCCAAAAATACTTCAATCAAATTCTCTTCCTCATTCCAAACAATACATACAAAAACAGAGGAAGAATTACTTGATGATTCAAATGGACTGACTTGAAAAGTTATTTGGCAAAGGAAGAAAGCTAGAGTAAGACTGAAGAAAATAGAGGTTTTGACCTATTAGATGGGATATTATACTATTAAGCAGATGTTTGAATATGTTTAAGAAAATAGATAACTGTTAGAAATAAAAGTATTATTATAATTAGAGGGATAGGATTTGTAACTAGAATATTATACTTTGTTATGAGATGGGAAATATGAAAATTGTAAAAGGGTTTGAATAAGGGAAGCTTTTGGTTACCCAAATATAATTTATTATGAGAAAATTATAAGCGATAGAGATATTTTGAACATTGATGGGAAATTAAAATTTTAAAAAAGCAGGAAAAACAGGATATTGATTGAACAAGTGGATTTTAAGTGCAAATGCAATTGAGATATATTCTGGCTAGAAAAGATATTAAAAACTGACATTATCGATATTATGTATAATACCAGAAAAATGTGATGAAGATGTCTATATTCAGGGCTTTTTTTCTCATAGAACGCTCAGAACGGAGTTCCGGCACCTTTTTTGGATGGAACCTTGTAGGGTAGGCAAGGCGGGTTGTATGAGATGTGTGAGTCCCGGCACCTTTTTCTTTTACAAAAAAAGCACTGTCTATATTTAATTGTATATGTATTAACAACAACTGTATTTACCCAATGTGGAAAAAGGCATATCACCGGAAGAAGAAAGGATGAAGGAAGCACTGGATGGTGTAATATTGGTACTAGACTGAGAAGGTTAATATGTACCACTGAATTACCAATGGACCCAGACAACACGTTGTTTATTAAGTACTCATGGTTGTAAAATTAGAAAATTAATAAAATATGTATATAAAAAAATAAGTTGTGGGTGCTCCATCACTGGAGGTTTTTAAGAAGAGACTGGACAGCCATTTCTCTGAAATGGTATAGGGTCACCTGGTTGAGGAGGGGGCTGGACTAGAAGACCTCCAAGGTTCTATTCTATTCTATTCTTATTGATTGATCTGATTTGATTGTATGGGGATTCAACAATTGCTGCCCTACAAATGCATGATTTCACCCAATTGAATGCTACAAACAAACAAACAGACGCCAGCTTTTTAGTCTAGCCTTAGTCTTTCTTTTCTTTAGAGCAGGGGTGTCAAACTGCCGGCCCACGGGCTGGATGCCTCATGCCAATGGTTAGAATGGTGTCACAGCTATTAGTTAAAACCTCTCTTTCTTCATGTTGCATGTGAAAAAGGCAGGACTTCTTCACTACCAACTTTTTTTTTACTTCTGTCTCTAGATTGACAGATGCCAGCCTTAAAGGATGTGGAGTTGCTGTTGGTGGCTACTTCCGAACTAAGTTTAAACCTGATTCTTCTGCATCCAATAGCAGTTTCTACATCCAAGTCATTATTAACAATCTGGTCTGCCTTACAGAAGTATTGTAAATTACTGAGGTTCCAAAGTTTATTTCAAAAATAAATGCTAAATTTGAAAGGAACAGATTTTAGCAGCTGCCTACCCAAAGCCAATTGCCACATTTTTAAAAGCTTTTTTTTTCTGTTACCACTCATTCAACAGATGAGCCAAATCTTTGCAGGAAAAAAGAGAGCATAAATCAATTCAAATTTATTTTAAGTTGTCAAACAAAATGTACCGAATCCACATCTGCCAAAAATAGGGGGGGGGAGAAATCCAGAATTAGATCTTGTCAACTTAAATTGGATCGAGGCCCCTTTTGATTGATTTCCACTGCCCCCAATATAGAAACAGACAAACACAAGCACACCGTAGATATAAAGCATTGCACAAAAGGTGGAGCCAGAGTGAAACCTTTCTTGGTAACACAATACAAGCCCATGAAGGAAAAAAAAGTGCTTTTTCTGTCTCCGATGATGGATTGCTCTTGTGTGACTATTAAGATATAAGATACAGTCAAAACAAAAAGGCAACAATGGGAGGCAGCTATAAACAATGAATCCTGGCAATTTTAACCAAGATATGAACTGGGTTTACACATAGCAGTCATGTCTGCTCTAATCACAGTTGGGAGACAAGCCTCTATGTCAGGGGTGTCAAACTCAATTTCATTGAGGGCCGCATCAGCATTGCGGTTGCCCTCAAGGGGCCGGGTGGGTATGGCCAGGGTGGGCGTGGCCTACTGGGTGGGCGTGGCTAGAGTGCGTATGGCCTACTGGGTGGGCGTGGCCAGCTCTACATCGTTCGCATCAAGGGTGCCTATGGGGGCCTGGGCAGGAGTGGGACAGATCTGGGGGTCTCTGGCAGGAGGAGGGTCTCTGGGCCAGGGCCAAGGCAGTGGGGGCCGTTCCCTCACTGTTTCCAGGATGGCTTCGTGGGCCACATGAAACCACTTCGCGGGCCGGATCTGGTCTCCGGGCCTTGTGTTTGACACCCCTGCTCTATAGGCACGTTACACACAATACTCTAAGCCGCAACCAAGAGGCCAAGATTCAGCTCAGACCCTTTTCCTCTATTGACACCCAAATCATTTGCAGCCTCTTTCTGCTTATACAGGTAGTCCTCGACTTATGACCACAACTGAGCCCAGAATTTATGTTGCTAAGTGAGAAATTTGTTAAGGGAGTTTTGCCCCATTTTACGACTTTTCTTGCCACAGTTGTTAATGAATCGCTGCAGTTATTAAATTTTTAAAATGGTTAAGCTTCCCCTTTGGTTTTGCTTGTCAGGAGATTGCCAAAGGGGATCATCTGACCTTGGGACACCTGCATGAACCACTTGTCAAGCATCCGAATGTAAATCACGTGACCCTGGGGATGCCGCAAACGTCACTAAGTGTGAGAATCGGTCATAAGTCACTTTTTTCAGTGCCGTTGTAACTTCGAACAGTCACTAGGCGAACTGTTGTAAGTCGAGGTCTAGCTGTATTTCAGTGCTTCCTCAGCCTCATCAACTTTAAGATGGGCGGACTTCAACTCCCAGAATTCCCCACTCGGAGAATGTCAGGAACCAGGAACCAAGAACAGTATGAGGAATTACTTCAGAGTGGTTTCTTCATTGCAGGCAGTCCTTGACTTACAACCATTCATTTAGTGTTGGTTCAAAGTTACAAAGGCACTGGAAAAAGTGACTTGTGACCGTTTTTCACACTTACGACCGTTGCAGCATTCCCGTGATCATGTGATCAAAATTCAGATGCCTCTGAACAGTGGACAGTCAAGTCAAACGACAAACACACAGCCATCCCTAACAATTTGCCCAAACTCCGTGGTTTCTACCCACAATCGCCCTTCTCTGCCTTACCCTCGCGAGCCAGTCAAGAGCTCAATTCTGCAATTTGATTACAGTTTGGGGAAATTATAGTCATTCATGTGTCAGTAAGCCTTAGAATTTCAGAGCAGACTGGAAAAGACAATATTCTACATAGCCAATTAAGATCTTATCACATTAATTGAACTGCCATTAGGACATCACCACAAGCGATTCCAAATCCTCACTGTGAGCAGGAACAATGTGCAAATGCGCACGTGCACGCACACACACACACACACACACACTGTTGTTGATGGGCCTAAGGAGTAACCTAAAGAACTCATAAAAACATAAGCAAGGCAGAGAAAAATCCTCCCAATATGGATGCTTGCAGTGGAGTATTGTGACACTATTATTTTAAATTACAATTGCTTCTCTCTCTCTCTCTCTCTCTCTCTCTCTCTCTCTCTCTCTCTCTCTCTCTCTCTCTCTCTCTCTCTCACACACACACACACACACACACACACACACACACAGAGTGTGTCTCTGAAGGAAGTCTTTGTGCATGAACAAATGTGTGTCTCAGCAACAGAGATATTTTTAATAAAAACAGTTGCACTTTGGTGGAACAGAACATTGTTGCTTTGGATTTTGAAGGGAATGGTTCTTGCAAAACACACACACACACACACACACACACACACACACACACACGTTGTATTAGTAGGCAAGGTACAGTTAGCACAGCTTGAGTTTCCGTCTTTGGAACTATTCTCTTCCCCTGGAAGACCACATCTGCTAAAGCTGAAATTTGTCTTCAAGCAACTGGCAGAAAGTGAAATCCAAGGCATGATCCCATATCCCAGGGGGTCCTCGAAGATGAAGGGTCACTGTGTAGGATTGAAAGGTGTTTTCCTGTGTTGACTTTCACTTGTTTTCACCTCCAACACAAGCAAATTGTAAGCTGAGCTTTTCTCGTTTTCACTTCTGCTGTTCTTGAAGAGATCAAGCACAGGGAAGTAGGTGAACCAGTCAGCGTTTCTTTCAACTAACCCAGGGGTCAGCAACCTGAAACACTGAAAGAGCCACTCGGAACCAGTTCCCTCACAAAAGGAAAAACTGAGAGCCGCAAAAAATGTGTGCGCATGCGCGTACATGCGCGCATGCGCAGAACAGGGTTTGACTGAAGAGTGGAGCCAAGGCGAGATATGCACCTACCCTGCATATTTGAATTGATTGGTTGAACTTTTTTAGTCCCACTTTTTTTTTTTTTTTGACTGCACATGGCAGAGGACTGGGAGCCGCAGGAGACGGCTGAAAAAGCCGCATGTGGCTCCGGAGCCGTGGGTTGCAGACCTGTGGACTAACCAAAAGAAGAACTGAAAAGGGCTGGATTAAAACATCGCTCTGGGGATGCCGGGAAAGCTGGAAGTTCAAGGATGGGTCGTAAATACGACTCGGTCAGCACCGTCCTAACTTCCAAAAGTCTAACAGTCACTGAATGAGGGGTTGTTAACAGAGGACTACCTGTACTTTTATTGAAACAGCTGTACTGTAATAAGTCTGGCTGTGCTTTCTCCTCCCTTTCTTTATCTTTAGGTGAACTAAAGAGGATCCTGTCTGAGACATTTTCTCAAGTTACGTTCCTGGCCAGGGCTCAGGCTCCTCTTATCTATCCAGTATCTTATTAGTGGTCCTACCCAGGGTCAGATGAACTGATGTGCAGCCAAATGAAGATCACCTCGGTGCTGAAATATGTTAACTTCGGGAAGACAGGAAGGTCTGTAGGCCACCATGAAGAAAAAATGTGGAAGAACCGAAGTGTAAATATGGCTTTATCTCATGTCACTGGTTATTTCTGGCTGGAGAATTTTTTGAAATCCACACATCTTAAAATTGCCAAGGTTGAAGCGCACTGCTGTGAAATGGACACCAAAGCGGATCTGGCAGCCTAACTCCAAATCTGCAGGATGTCATAAACTCTAAAGCAAAGTCCTTTCCAAGGTAGGGTTCATTGGAGGCTAAAGCATATGAAGAATGGTTGCTGGAACTGGGGATGTCTAATTTAATAAAGAGAAGGACGAGTGGTTACATGACAACAGTGTTCCAATATCTCAGGGTTTGCCACAAAGAAGAGGGAGTTAAGCTGTTCTCCAAAGTGTTCTGTACCAGCCTGCTACCGGCCCTGCAGAAAAGGCAGGGACAACCCCTTTACAAACGGCAAGAGGCTGGAATTAAGCCTGCCAAATTTATTAACATAAAACAGAGCAAACAAGACGCCAACCATGAAACAGGAGCTATGAAACAGGAACTAATCAAGCGGTTGCCTTCAGCAAACCAGCCCTCCCACGCATTCCCCTTTTATACAGTTCAAGGCATGGCTTCTCTCTGCCTCCTTCCGAGGTGCCCCATTGCCTTCCTCTGTTTACTCCTGATTGACTGCCTCCTGCATCGGGCGTCCTTGAACAGGGCCAGCTGTGGGTCATCTTCATCCACGCTGTCAGGCTCACACAGCTGGGTCTCCGTCGTGACCAGGTGGGAGGGGCCTGGCTGAGGGCTCTCATCAGCAAGATCTTCAACCCCCTCAGCAAGCTCTTCAACACCCCCCTCCTCCTCTGAGTCGGCCGACCCAACTGCCGAACCCACAGGCTGACCCTGAATCACAACACAAAGCACCTGAAGGCAGGACAAGAAGCAATGGATGGAAACTAATGAAGGAGAGAAGCAACCTTGAATTAAGGAGAAATTTCCTGACAGAACAATTAATCAGTGGAATGACCTGCCTCCAAATGTTGTGGATGCTCTGTCAAGGTAATAATTTAACAGCTAACCAGCTTGTATAATGTGAGATGCATGATGTAATGATGGGAATGACTCAGCAGTGTCTATGTCCCTTTAAGAGCTTTTGTATAAAAGGAAGGCTCTGCTGCTGTGTTCTCTCTCTTCTGTTTCCTGCTGTAATTGTGGTGTGTTGGATCCTGCTGTATTAGCACGTGTATGTATATTGTTCCTGGTGAATGATATTGTAGATAGTGTAATAAAAACCACCATTTAAGAGAGACCACTGTTTGCTGTGTTTACTCCTGGGTTATCTCAGCGCAACAAGACTGTGCCTGCTCTGGCATGCTCCAACACAGGAAGTTTTTAAGAAGAGACTGAACAACCATTTGTCTGAAATGGTATAGGGTTTCCTGCTGGAGCAGGGGGACTGGACTAGAAGACCTCCAAGGTCCCTTCCAACTCTGTTATTCTGTTATCATGGAGGTGGCTTTACCTCTAGAGGCATGAAGCCACCACAGATAACAGGTTTCCCACTGTCCTTGCCCTGGATGGAAAAACTTTCAGTGGGGCACCAGAGTTCTTGGTTCTCACTCCCAGAGAAAGCGCTGGCAATTGTCACATAAGTACACTTTTTTCTCAAGTGCTGCCGTAAGCGAAAAATGATTCCACCCGTACAACTTGGAAAACAAACACACATTTGCTTAGAGCCCTTTGTGCTAATAATGATTGAGCTAGCAAAGTGGTGAGCGAGGCATCTTTGCTGAATCGTTGAGGGGGCCAGCAGATGCAAAGACGTCTGTTCCCTCTTCGAAACTCACATTATATTTTCATTAGATCAGATCCATCCTGTCAGGTCCCAAAAGCCTTATTGTTTTCCCTGCATGCACGCTCTTGTTTGGGGGCTGCCATTCTGCTGGGAGGGGGGCGGAACTGCTTTCGCTTGGAATAACTTTCGCTTTCTACTTTTCCTCTCCCGCCTCTGTCCACTGAGATGAGGAATGTGTCTCCCTTATCAGGGAGACAGTTATGGAGAAACGAAACTGGAGAAGACCTTGAGATGCCCGCCAACTGTGCCAGTTGCTCAAACATCGTGCCACCTGTGGATTGGCTGATTTTCAAATGGATGCTATGGTGGGAGGAGGAAGATTGCTAGTTTAACTATACCAGGGGTAGGCAAGCCTGGCTCTTTTATGACTCGCGGACTTCAACTCCCAGAATTCCTGAGCCACCCTGGCTCAGCTTGGAAACCTCTCCCTTTCCCCTCAGCATGGCTGGCTCAGGAATTCTGGGAGTTGAAGTCCACGAGTCATTTAAGCGGGATTTTCCCCAGATCTTGCCTTGACTTCCCTACTGTCACTAACCCCGAATAAAAGTTCCTTTTGAGACAATGCCTGTTTCAAGAGTTCTGCTTTCTTGGGTGGTTAGCTGATGACAAGAACATTGATAAAATTTACCAGTTATGAATTTTGAAGCCCCCTCTCCTCCACACCATGCCCTGCCCCACACAGTCCATGCACGGAAAGTGAAAGAAATCTGGAATGCCATCAGAAACGTTGCCACTCTAAAGGAAAGCAATAAAAGGAAGCCAATGAAGTAGCTGTGACATATAGCCCAGAGACCAGCAAGCAACTTGACTCTGTTAAGACACAGTTCTCTCTCTCCACATGGGGAGCGTGATGGCTCATTGATTAAAGACTCTGAGCTTGTCAGCTGGGAAGCTGACAGCCTGGGTTCAAGGCCCAAGGCTGTGCAATGGGGTGGGCTCCAGTTACTTGCCCTAGGTCCTGTCCACCTACCAGTTCAAAAACATGCAAATGTGAGTAGATTAATCAGTACCACTTCAGCAGGAAGGCAACAATCTTCCATGCACCTCAGCATATAGTCAAGCTAGTCACATCAGCCCCAAAGCCTCTTCAGACAATGCTGGGTCTCTCAGCCAGTAAACAGATGAGCACGGCTTCCTAGAGTCAGACACAACCGGATAAGGGGAACCTTTACCTTTATTATCTCTCTACAGGTAGTCCTCAACTTACAATTACAATTGAACACAACATTGCTGTTGCTACCCAACTCAGTTGTTAAGTGGGTTTTGCCCCATTTTACCTTCGGATACCTCCATCATCTCAGAACATCTATGGAGAAGAACCTGGATTTCTCTTTTCACTGTCACATCAGGCCTTTTTGGCCAAGAGAAGGTGTTCTTTTGTTGTTGTTGTTCTCTTTCCTCAACTTTGCTTCCCAAAAAGACTTTCTCAGCAAAAACTGTGGTATTCCCTTTTCTATCTTCATTTCTCCAGGTTTTCGCCCTCCTTCATGAATATCCTGATTTTGCTGTCTTGTGACTTTATGACATCATTACTTATTGCATCCATGAGAACTTCAATTCAAACTCTCAAAATCAATGTTTCAGCAAAACCATCAAAATTACCAATTTCTGTTCCATCAAATGGAAGTGAATAGCTTGTTAAAAATCATCATCATCATCATCATCTTTGGTAAGATGGCTTCAGAGATACTAAATTTGTAATTATTGGACTAGAATCATACACAAATGATTTAATTTGATGAATTGATACCAGTGAGCATTCCTGATTATCATGAATTTATGTTCATATACAAAACACTTTTTGAACACCAAGGAGTCAGCTGGCTCATTTTCATCTAGAGATGCCCCTTAAAATACTATGAAATGCCCTCAACAGTTTTGTATGGAAGGTTTAACAACATTAGTCAAACCAGAATACAGAAAAAGAACTGGAAGAGATCCTGGAGGTCTTCTTGTCCAACCCCCTGCTTAAGCAGAGGACCCTATACCATTCTGGACCAATGGCTGTCCAGTCTCTTCCTAAAAACCTCCAGTGATGCAGCACCCATAACTTCTGAAGGCAACCTGTTCCACTGGTTGGTTGCTTTAACCGTTAGGAATTTTCTCCTTAGTTCTAGGATGCTTCTCTCCTTGGTTAGTTTCCATCCGTTGCTTCTTGTCCTGCCCTCAGGTGCTTTGGAGAATAGTTTGATTCCCTCCTCTTTGAGGGAGCGCCTCAAATATTGGAACACTGCTATCATGTCTCCCCTAGTCCTTCTTTTCACTAGCCATACTCAATTCCTGCAGGCCTTCTTCATATGTTTTAGCCTCCAGCCTCCCAATCATCTCCGTTGCTCTTCTCTGCACTCTTTCCAGTGCATCAACATCTTTTTTATATGGTGGTGACCAGAACTGGATGCATTATTCCAAGCGTGGTCTTGCTAAGGTGAACTGTGGAGATCTTGGGGTTTTCTAGCTTGGTTCTCTCCAAGCTTATTTCCTCCAAGTCTGGACCTCATTTCTTCTTCTTAGCTTTTTTTAAAACTATTAATAGTATCGTATAACATATTTCCTTACTTTTTTATATTCAAAATCGTTATATTTGTATGGATGGTTTCTACAGTAACTTGTTTCTATATTTTTGTTTAGATGGTCATTGATTGAAATCAATACCTTCTCTCTGTATGTTTGAAATATAGATAGATAGATAGATAGATAGATAGATAGATAGATAGATAGATAGATATGGATGGATAGATGGATAGATAGATAGATAGATAGATAGATAGATAGATAGATAGATAGATAGATAAATAGATAGATATGGATGGATAGATGGATAGATAGATAGATAGATAGATAGATAGATAGATAGATAGATAGATATGGATGGATAGATAGATAGATAGATAGATAGATAGATAGATAGATAGATAGATAGATAGATAGATAGATAGATAGATAGATAGATAGATAGATAGATAGAGATGGATAGATGATAGATAGATAGATAGATAGATAGATAGATAGATAGATAGATAGATAGATAGATAGATAGATAGATAAATACATAGATAGATATGGATGGATAGATGGATAGATAGATAGATAGATAGATAGATAGATAGATAGATAGATAGATAGATAGATAGATAGATATGGATGGATAGATGGATAGATAGATAGATAGATAGATAGATAGATAGATAGATAGATAGATAGATAGATAGATGATAGATAGATATGGATGATAGATGGATAGATAGATAGATAGATAGATAGATAGATAGATAGATAGATAGATAGATAGATAGATATGGATGGATAGATGGATAGATGGATAGATAGATAGATAGATAGATAGATAGATAGATATGGATGGATAGATAGATAGATAGATAGATAGATAGATAGATAGATAGATAGATAGATATGGATGATAGATAGATAGATAGATAGATAGATAGATAGATAGATAGATAGATAGATAGATAGATAGATAGATAGATATGGATGGATAGATGGATAGATGGATAGATAGATAGATAGATAGATAGATAGATATGGATGGATAGATAGATAGATAGATAGATAGATAGATAGATAGATAGATAGATAGATATGGATGGATAGATAGATAGATAGATAGATAGATAGATAGATAGATAGATAGATATGGATGGATAGATAGATAGATGGATAGATAGATAGATAGATAGATAGATAGATAGATAGATAGATAGATAGATAGATAGATATGGATGGATAGATAGATAGATGGATAGATAGATATGGATGGATAGATGGATAGATGGATAGATAGATAGATAGATATGGATGATAGATAGATAGATAGATAGATAGATAGATAGATAGATAGATAGATAGATATGGATGGATAGATGGATAGATGGATAGATAGATAGATAGATAGATAGATAGATAGATATGGATGGATAGATAGATAGATAGATAGATAGATAGATAGATAGATAGATAGATATGGATGGATAGATAGATAGATAGATAGATAGATAGATAGATAGATAGATAGATAGATAGATAGATATGGATGGATAGATAGATAGATGGATAGATAGATAGATAGATAGATAGATAGATAGATAGATAGATAGATATGGATGGATAGATAGATAGATAGATAGATAGATATGGATGGATAGATGGATAGATGGATAGATAGATAGATAGATAGATAGATAGATAGATATGGATGGATAGATAGATAGATAGATAGATAGATAGATAGATAGATAGATAGATAGATAGATAGATAGATATGGATGGATAGATAGATAGATAGATAGATAGATAGATAGATAGATAGATAGATAGATAGATAGATATGGATAGATAGATGGATAGATAGATAGATAGATAGATAGATAGATAGATAGATAGATAGATAGATAGATATGGATGGATAGATAGATAGATGGATAGATAGATATGGATGGATAGATGGATAGATGGATAGATAGATAGATAGATATGGATGATAGATAGATAGATAGATAGATAGATAGATAGATAGATAGATAGATAGATATGGATGGATAGATGGATAGATGGATAGATAGATAGATAGATAGATAGATAGATAGATAGATATGGATGGATAGATAGATAGATAGATAGATAGATAGATAGATAGATAGATAGATAGATAGATATGGATGGATAGATAGATAGATAGATAGATAGATAGATATGGATGGATAGATGGATAGATGGATAGATAGATAGATAGATAGATAGATAGATAGATAGATATGGATGGATAGATAGATAGATAGATAGATAGATAGATAGATAGATAGATAGATATGGATAGATAGATGGATAGATAGATAGATAGATAGATAGATAGATAGATAGATAGATAGATAGATATGGATGGATAGATAGATAGATGGATAGATAGATATGGATGGATAGATGGATAGATGGATAGATAGATAGATAGATATGGATGATAGATAGATAGATAGATAGATAGATAGATAGATAGATAGATAGATAGATAGATAGATAGATATGGATGGATAGATGGATAGATGGATAGATAGATAGATATGGATGGATAGATGGATAGATGGATAGATAGATAGATAGATAGATAGATAGATAGATATGGATGGATAGATAGATAGATAGATAGATAGATAGATAGATAGATAGATAGATAGATAGATAGATAGATAGATAGATATGGATAGATAGATGGATAGATAGATAGATAGATAGATAGATAGATAGATAGATAGATAGATAGATAGATAGATATGGATGGATAGATAGATAGATGGATAGATAGATATGGATGGATAGATGGATAGATGGATAGATAGATAGATAGATATGGATGATAGATAGATAGATAGATAGATAGATAGATAGATAGATAGATAGATAGATAGATAGATAGATAGATATGGATGGATAGATGGATAGATGGATAGATAGATAGATAGATAGATAGATAGATAGATATGGATGGATAGATAGATAGATAGATAGATAGATAGATAGATAGATAGATAGATAGATAGATATGGATGGATAGATAGATAGATAGATAGATAGATAGATAGATAGATAGATAGATAGATAGATATGGATGGATAGATAGATAGATGGATAGATAGATAGATAGATAGATAGATAGATAGATAGATAGATAGATAGATATGGATGGATAGATAGATAGATAGATAGATAGATATGGATGGATAGATGGATAGATGGATAGATAGATAGATAGATAGATAGATAGATAGATATGGATGGATAGATAGATAGATAGATAGATAGATAGATAGATAGATAGATAGATAGATATGGATGGATAGATAGATAGATAGATAGATAGATAGATAGATAGATAGATAGATAGATAGATAGATAGATAGATAGATATGGATAGATAGATGGATAGATAGATAGATAGATAGATAGATAGATAGATAGATAGATAGATAGATAGATAGATAGATAGATATGGATGGATAGATAGATAGATGGATAGATAGATAGATAGATAGATAGATAGATAGATAGATAGATAGATAGACAGACAGACAGACAGACAGACAGACAGACAGACAGACCTTTACTGTCATTTTTTTTAATGTGGGCACAAAGTCACACGTTGAAAATGAAATTTAGTTGCTTGCTCTTAAAGTGTACACATACATAACACACATTTAAGCATACTAAATGCAACATTTGTATAGACCATCACCCTTACATATAAGTAACATATAAATATTAATCACTGTCCATCTTGAATACATAACGGAAGGAGGAAGCTTTAGAGTTCACAAGGTTAGTACTGTATGGAACAAAAACAAAACTGTGACTGAATCTGGATGTTCTGCTTCAGATACCATGAAGCCCCCTCCTCCCAGATGGTAACAAGGAAAACAGGTCGTGAAGAGGATGTGTCGTGTCCCAGACAATCTTGCAGATCCTGCTCAAGCAATGCTTATATGACATGTCCTGGATGGAAGGGAAGGAACTGCAAATAATCTTTTCGGCCATCCTCACCACTCTCTGCACCGCCTTCCTGTCTGAAGCAGGGATGCTTCCAAACCAGACTCTGATGCAGTATGACAGGACGCTCTCGATGGTCCCTCTGTAGAAAGTGGTGAGGACAGGAGAAGGAAGATATGCTTTTCTCATGCGACGCAGAAAATGCAGGCGCCGCTGTGCCCGCTTCACCAGTGTCTCACTGTTGAGCGACCAAGCCAGGCTACTCATTAACTGCACACCCAGGAATTTGATGCTGCTAAACATCTCCAACAGGTGAATCATTAATGCAGAGAGGAGTGTGGCTGGGCTTACCTTTTCTGAAATCGACAATGATGGGTTTTTTCCAGTATTTAAAACTAGGCTGCTCTCTTTACACCAGCTCACCAAACCCTCAACCTCCTTGCGGTAAGCACCCTCATTGTCATCATCAATAAGGCCCACTACTGTTGTGTTATCTGCAAACTTCACAATATGGTTGGTGGCAAACTTAGCACAACAATCATGGGTCAACAGGGTGAACAGCAGCAGACTTAGGACACAGCCCTGAGGAGAACCTGTGCTCAAGAAAATGGTGTTAGAAATATTTCTTCAAGCTCCCACATATTGAGGCCTGTTAGTAAGAAAATCAAGAATCCGGTTGCACAAAAGAGTGTTTATGCCTAAAAGGCCCAGTTTGTCTACTAGATGCTGGGGAATGATTGTTGAGGTTTATTTCATGATGGCATTCTACTTATTTTAGATCAGCTTGAAATTGTGGCAAAACTTGATTTTCCACTGATTTTATAAATTTAAAACTGACTAGGTGTTGCAGGAAACAGCAAATGCGAAAACCACGCAACAGCAGTGATCATTTAGAAATGAACAAGATATATTTACCTTTCTGAATCCCATCAGCATAAAAATATTTGCGAATTTGATTTCGTTGGAAGTAGTCCAGATGAAATCTGGCAATAAATTTTAGACACTTTTCCTGTGAGAACATCTTCACAATTCAGGAAATTAATCTATAGGTGGCATCTTGCAATAATTAGGAAGATTAGCAATCTTGCTAGATGCTACTTGTCGGAGAAAATGTAAAAGGAAAAAACAGGTCATTATCACCAATTCTATTATTGCAAATTATTCTGTAAAAGTTTTAACCCATTATAAACAAAGCAAGGAAACCCAAACTTAATCAAGCAATCTATTATTTATTGCAATGCCATATTTGCAATCAACTTCTTTATAAAGAATACCACATTTGGAGTATTGTGTCCATTTTTTATCATCACAATACCAAAAAAAGATGTTGAGACTCTGGAAAGAGTGCGGAGAAGAGCAGCATAGATGATTAGGGGATTGGAGGTTAAAACATATGAAGAAGAATTGCAGGAATTGAGTATGTCTGGTTTGGTGAAAAGAAGAACTAGAGATGGCATGAGAATAGTGTTCTAATATGCCACAAAGAAGAGGGGGGGGGGGTCAACCTATCTTCCAAAGCACCAGAAGGCAGGACTAGAAGCAGTGGATGAAAACTAATCAAGGAGAGAAGAAACCAAGAATGAAAGAGGAATTTCCTAACAGTGAGAACAATTAAGAAGTGGAATAGCTTGCCTTCAGAAGTTGTGGGTGCTCCAGCACTGGAGGCTTTCAAGAAGAGACTGGACATAGTATAGGGTTGCCTGCTTGAGCAGGGAGTTGGACTAGAAGACCTCCAAGGTCCCTTCCAACCCTATTTTTCTATGTTCTATTTTCTAAAGGTCAATTTTTTTAAAAAAAAAAATTCCATTTATATCCCGCCCTTCTCCGAAGACTCAGGGCAGTTTACAAGCTTAGCAGTAGCCTTCATTCTATGTATATGCCTGATTATTAGGGCTTTCACACACACACCCCAAGCAGCATTATTGTTCTGTACCAGCCTGCTACCAGCCCTGCAGCAAAAGCAGGGACAACCCCTTTTACAAGAAGGCAAGAGGCTGGACTTACGCCTGCCAAATTTATTGCTACAAAAACAAACGGAACAAGACACAAACCAAGAAACAGGAGCTTTAAGAAACAGGAACTATCCAAGCGGTTGCCTTCAGCAAACCAGCCCTCCCACACATTCCCCTTAAATACAGTTCAGGGCGTGGCCTCTCTGTGCCTCCTTCCGAGGTGCCCCATTGCCTTCCTCTGTTTACTCCTGATTGACTGCCTCCTGCGTCGGGCGTCCTTGAACAGGGCCAGCTGTGGGTCATCTTCATCCACGCTGTCAGGCTCACACAGCTGGGTCTGCGTCGTGACCAGATGAGAGGGGCCTGGCTGGGGGATCTCATCAAGCTGTCCAATCCCCTCAGCAAGCTCTTCAACACCCCCCTCCTCCTCCTCTGAGTCGTCCGACCCAACTGCCGAACCCACAGGCTGACCCTGAATCACAACAATTATTACAAAGTCAGCTTATTGCCCCCAACAATCTGGGTCCTCATTTTACCTACCTCGGAAGGATGGAAGGCTGAGTCAACCTTGAGCCTGGTGGGACTCGAACCTGCACTAATTGCAGGCAGCTGGTGTTACTTAAGGAGGCATTAGCCCTCTGCTCCCCAATGGGAAAAGGAATACCCCCCGGGACACTGCAACTGTCATAAATATGAGTCGGTTGCCAAGCGTCTGAATTTTGATCACATGACCATAGGGGTGCTACAAGGGTCGTGTTAAAAATGGTCATAAGGTGATTTTCCAGTGATGTTGTAACTTGGAATGGTCACTAAATAACTGTTGTAAGTCGAGGACTACCAGTACTTGAAAAAGGGCATCACTTGAATAGATAGATCACTTGGGTAGACAAGTTATGCAGAAACCTGGCTTCCTTAGGGAGGTGCCTTTCAGTGACCTTTAGAGCTCTCCCACCCCCCACCCCCATTTTTCCAGGAGGGTGCCAAAAGCAGAGCAGGCATCTCGTCAGCTGTTGCTTGATTTACAGTCTCTGGCCTTCATTATTGATTACAGGTCAACTACTCTTGCTGAATAAGCTCCCCTATTAACAGTATAACACGCAGGCAGATTCACCAGTAACAGATGGGCAGCATTAAGATCCATAAGGTCACAAAGTAAGAGTGACAAGCTGAAAGGCAGACTTCCAGGTCTACTGATCTGACCAAGTTGATCCCAATAACCTCTTGCCTGCTCCCTCCCCACTTCCCACCAACTCCCAAACTTTTGCTCTGTTGCAACAGCTTTTTTACTATTTCTTAACTTTTATCCAAGGAGATCAGAAATCAACAGGATTTTTGACTTGGCCAACCTTAAAATAAACTGCACCTGCACAAACTAGTAAGAAGTTAGTTTGTGGCACCTGATGGAACCACAGCTTTAATGCCACAATGTCTTTGTGCAACATGGCCAGACAGCAGATGCAAATAGCAATAGCAGTAAGACTTATATTACAGCTTCACGGTGCTTTACAGCCCTCTCTAAGCGGTTTACAGAGTCAGCATCTTGCCCCGCCAACAATCTGGGTTCTCATTTTGCCGACCTCGTAAGGATGGAAGGCTGAGTCAACCTTGAGCCAATCAGGATCGAACTGCTGGCAGTCGGCAGAGCCAGGCTGCAATACTGCATTCTAACCACTATGCCATCCCGGCACAGAATATTGACATGTTTATTGTGGAAGTACAATTCAGCCCATCTGCAGCTGGAAAATCCATGCCATAAACTGCAGGAAAGGCTGTTTTCAACAGAAAAAGATTCCTTCCCTTCAAAGGATAAGGGAAACAGGGGCACAAAGCAATGAAGACAATAAAGGATCTGGAGCCTAATTTGCATGACAAATGCTTGAGGAAACTAGGTCAGTCCAGCCTACCCAAGAGAAGGATTAGGGCAGTGATGGCGCACCTTTTAGAGACCGAGTGCCCAAACTGCAACCCAAAACCCATGTATCATCGGGTGTGGGGTGGGTGTGGCCCTTTGGGTGGGTGTGGCCCATTGGGTAGACGTGGCTGCAGTGGTAATGGCAGACTGGGTGGGACTAAAAAGTTAAATCAATCAATTCCAACTTTGCGAGATCTTTTTTTTCCTAGCAAGAAGTTGAAATTGATTGATTGAACCTTTTTTTTTTTGCATACGGCAGCGGAGGCCTAAATTGAAAAGGTTTTATAAAACCTAGCTGAAGGCCTAGGACTGGGGCGAGGGCGCGCGTGCCCACAGAGAGGACTCTGTGCCACCTGTGGCACGCGTGCGAAAGGTTCGCCACCACGGGATTAGGGCAATTGTCTTCCGGCACTTGAGTGGCTGCCACAGAGAAGAGGGGTCCGTCTTATGCTGCAAAGCACCAGAGGGCAGGACAAGAAGTAACGGGTGGAAGCTTGTTAATGGGAGATCCAACCTAGAACTAAGGAGAAATTTATGATGGTGAGAACAATTAACCTATGGGATAACTGGCTTGGGGAGCTGTGGTGCAGTTATTTTATTTATTTTATTTTTTATTTTAATTCCATTTATATCCCGCCCTTCTCCGAAGACTCAGGGTGGCTTACAAGCTTAGCAGTAGCCTTCATTCTATGTATATGCCTGCTTATTAGGGCTTTCATACACCTCCCAAGCGGCATTATTACAAAGTCAGCTTAATTGCCCCCAACAATCTGGGTCCTCATTTTACCTACCTCGGAAGGATGGAAGGCTGCGTCAACCTTGAGCCTGGTGGGACTCGAACCTGCACTAATTGCAGGCAGCTGGTGTTACTTAAGGAGGCATTAGCCCACTGCTCCACCAAGGCTCCTTGGTTAGTTCTTGACTTACTACAGTTCATTTAGTGACTGTTCAAAGTTGCAACAGCACTGAAAAAAGTGACTTATGGCCATTTTTCGCACGGCCCTTGGGTCACGCGATCAAAATTCAGAATCTTGGCAACCGACTCATATTTAGGACCGTCGCAATGTCCTGAGGTCATGCGATCCCCTTTTTGCGACCTTCTGACAAGCAAAGTCCATGGGGAAGCCAGATTCACTTAACAAGCATGTTACTACCTTAACAACTACAGTGATTCACTGAACAACTGTGGCAAGAAAGGTCACAAAGTGGGGCAAAACTCACTTACGAAATGTCTCACCTAGCAACAGAAACTTGGGGCTCATTTGGGGTCGTAAGTCGAGGACTACCTGTATCACTGGAAGTTTTCAAAAACAGGCTGGACAACCATTTGACTGGGATGCTGTCAAGCTCCTTCCTTGGGCAGCGATTGGACTAGAACAGGGGTCTCCAAACTTTCTGGGTTGGTGGCCCGGTGGGAGAGGGAGGAGCAGATGGGTTACACACTCAAACATTACACATGCACAGGCTGTGAGTATACACACCATGAAAATGAGGCTGCGAGCAAGTGCACGAGGCTCTCAGCGATGCCGGTGCCTGTGTGAGGCTTGTGGTGCCAGCACTGCCAGGCTTGCGATGATGCTATCAGTGGTGTGAGGATGCCGCCGCCCCACTTGAGGCTCGCGCCACAGCCTGCAGTGATGCCACCCCCAGCACGATTGCCCCGCCACCCCGCACAAGGCTTGAGTCACGGCCTGCCTGCTGCCTGCCTCTTGCGGCACTGCTGCTGCCCATGCAAGATTCGTGGCAATGCTGCCACCTGCATGTGGCATGCCGCTGCCCACCTGCCGCTTATGGTTCTCCCGCTGCCTGTGCAAGGTTCACAGTAACACCCCCTGTGCGATACTAGCAGCGCTGCCGCCGCCCGCACAACACTCATGACAAAGTGGCACAAGGGTGTGTGAGCACACGCGCACCCGTGCACTGCCCAGCTACTCACATGGCCCGTTGGCCAAGAGGCCAGGGCCCAGCAGTAGGCCTCGGCCCATAGATTGGGGACCTCTGGACTATAGAAGACCTTCAAGGTCCCTTCCAGCCCTTTGATTCTATGAGTCAAATTTGCTGTTGCTAGTCAGCAACTCTTTAAACCAAATACAACTTTTCCCAGGATATGGCTGCAGTTGAAGTGGATGGCTGCACCATCCCTGGAAAAGATGCCGCTGCTTTAAGTAGTGTGACAATGCTACTTGAGTGCCCACCTCAAAGCATACTACACTCTCCAAACCCACATTGTGTCCCCTTGATTATCAGTTGCAAAGAAATTAATGCCAAGGAAGGAAAAGTAACCAAGAGTAGACGCAACAACCTACACAAGGAGACCTGCTGCGGAGCACAAGATCAGAGTCTCACATGTTCCTGCAGCTCCCAGGGCATTCTCTCCTCCTATGAAGAGAAGGAAGAGCCGTAGCCAATTAAATCCGTGTAAAGCAGAATTACATTTGCCTAATGAAGTCTAGTTTAGCAGGTCTTATGCCAAAACTCCTTTTAAGCTTAGTAGATCTCACCTCACACAAAAAGAAAAAGGAATGAACACACAAGGGAGCCCAAGTATAAGCCTAGCACTCAAGTTCCTTCCTTTGGAATGAGTTCTAAAATACAGACAGATACAGAGGGAGATAAAATAACAGAGTTTTTTTATTATTATTTCAACTCCTGTGCAGAATCACTCCAAAGGATCGTAATATACAACAGCAGTTCTTACCTTTGGGGTGAATCGGTATCTTGCCACCAAACCTGATTTGGGCTACAGGTAGTCCTTGACTTACAACCACAACTGGGACCTGAATTTCGGTTGCTAAGCAAGGGGGCTGTTAAGTGAATCGCGTCCGATTTGATGGCCTTTTTTTGCCCTGGTTAAACGAAACACTGCAATCATGAGGTTGGCTTGCTTGTTGGAAGCTGGCTAGGAAGGTCGCCAGTGGCGATCTCCTGACGCTGGGGCACTGCCATTGTTGTGATTGCAAAACCTAAGTCTGGTTGCCAAGTGCCTGAACTCTGATCATGTGACCATGGGGATGCTGCAATGGTCGTAAGTGCAAGGACCAGTCCTAAGGCACTTTTTTCAACAGCACTGTAACTTTGAATGGTTGCTAAACACATACTTGTAAGTAGAGGTCTATCTGTACGGTATTTGAATTCAGAATCAGAATAGCGCTGGAAGGGACCTTGGAGGTCTTCAAGTCCAGCCACTTGATTAAGCAGGGGACCCCTATAACAGGGTCTTCAAACTTGGCCCTTATGACTTGTGGACTTCAACTCCCAGAATTACTCAGCCAAGCACACTGGCTGAGTAATTCTGGAAGTTGAAGTCCACAAGTCATAAAAGGGCCAAGTTTGAAGACCTCTGCCCTATACCATTTCAGACAAAAAAACTCCCTTAAAAATCTCCAGTGATGGAGCAGCCACAACGTCTGAAGGCAAGCTGCTCCACTCATTAACTGTCCTCACTGTTAGGACATTTCTCCTTATTTCTAGGTTGCTTCTCTCCTTCATTAGTTTCCATCTGTTGCATCTTGTCCTGCCTCTGGTGCTTTGGAAAATAAAATTGACCCCCTCCTCCATGTGGCAGCCTGTCAAAAACTGGAATACTGCTATCGTGTCCCCCCAGTCCTTCTTTTCTCTAGACTGGCCATACCCAATTCCTGCAACCGTTCTTCATGTGTTTTAGTCTCCAGGCCTTTAGTCATCTCATAGACCCTCTTAACAGTTCTGCACTTAGAGTGTGCTCAAGATATTAGCATCAACTTTTTCTTATATTTTTTCATGTATTTATGTTGGTCCAATCATTTATAAAATCATTACAGATGATTTTGTATGTTGTATTTTATTGTATTGCCCTGTACACCGCCCTGAGTCCTTCGGGAGAAGGGCGGTATAGAAATTAAATTATTATTATTATTATTATTATTATTATTATTATTATTATTATTATTATTATTATTATTATTATTATTATTATTATTATTATTACTTAGTTGCTCTTCTTTGCATTTTTTCCAAAGTCTCAGCATCACCTTGTTGAGTTTTGGATGGGAGTGCAAAACTTTTGCAAGACGGAACTGGTGACTTCTCTCAATGGGACATCAACTCCCACAGTGAGAGTACTGTGGGAGTACTCCCACAGTACTTTGCCTTCTCCTTCCCACAATAATCTGACATCAGCAGTCACACGAGTTCTGTGCACTGCAATGTTCAACTCATGGGGAAGGAGCAAGAAACGAGCATCTAAAACTCTAAAACTGAGATTTGCTACAATAATACAAGTTTGCAAGTTTGATTGTGTTCTGCCTCTTTCCCCTTCTTATACTCCAGTGAATCAGAGTAGTGTCTAGATAAGATAAGATGACCTTTATTGTCATTTTTTACTGTAGGCACACTGGCACACATTAAAAATGAAATTCTGTTGCCTGCTCTCAAAAGGTGTACACATTCATACATACATATAAACATGCTATATACATATTTATGTATATACCTACACCCTTACATATAAATATTAATCATTTTCCATCTTGAATACCTAGCAGAAAGAGGAAGCTTGAGAGGTCACAAGGTTGATTCTGTATGGAACAAAACTGCCTGAATCCAGATGTTCTGCTTCGGATATCACGAAGCCCCCTCCTCCCAAAAGGCATCAAGGAAAACAGGTTGTGAAGAGGATGTGTAGTGTCCCAATCTTACAGACGCTGCTCAAGCAATGCTTCTGTGCTATTTTTCTGGATGGGAGGGAGGGAACTGCCAATATTTTCTGCCATCCTCACCACTCTCTGCACTGCCTTCCTGTCAGAAGCAGGGATGCTTCTAAGCCAGACTGTGATGCAGTATGACAGGATGCTCTCAATCGTCCCTCTGTAGAAAGTGGTCAGGATAGGAGAAGGAAGATGTGCTTTTCTCATGTGATGCAGAAAATGCAGGTGCTGCTGTGCCTGTTTCACCAGTGTCTCGCTGTTGAGTGACCAAGCCAACCTACTTGTTAACTACGCACCCAGAAATGTGATGCTGCTAAACATCTCCACAGGTGAATCATTAATACACAGAGGAGTGTGGCTGGGCCTGCCTTTTCTGAAATCGACAATGATATCTTGAGTTACCTAAATCACCTCTGTTTACAGGTTCGTGGAGGCTGCCACTCTAGTGCCACTTTGACTTGGCAGGGTCCATTTCCGCTCCTTGACTAGAGATTCGGTAGCCTAGGTAATCGAGGTCTGATGAAACTCGCATTTAGAAAGCTTAGCATAGAGGCCTGCTTTCAACAGCTTCTTAAGCACCTCTCGAACTAACTTGACGTGTTCCTCCATGGTCTCAGTGCAGATGAGGATATTGTCAAGGTAAACCAAAACTCCCAAAACTAAGGCAACACCTGGTTTATCAGTGGCATAAACACGGCAGGGGATCCTGGGTGTCCAAAAGGCATTGCTTTGAACTGAAAACTCCCCAGGGGACAATTGAAGGCTGTGTTCCATTCATCCCCCTCCCTAATTCACCCTTGGTAATAAGCCTCTCTTATTACCTCCGCACCCCCTCCCATTCCTGTGGCAACCTAGAACGGGCAAGGTGGCTGCAGCCAGATTCGTTGTAGGGTTGACACTATCTTCCCATCATTATCACCGTAGTGGAGGCATTCGGATATTAATCGCTTTTTCCTACATAAGAGTGTCAGTTTATTTTATAATGCTCGTATTGTTATTATTTTTCTTTTATTGTGTAGTATAAACTGCCAAGCGTTAGGGCTACAAGTGTGTGTGTGTGTGTGTGTGTGTGTGTGAGAGAGAGAGAGAGAGAGAGAGAGATTACCAATTTAAAAGATAAACAAAAAAATAGGATAAGAAAAG
Source organism: Vipera berus (assembly GCF_964194415.1). Taxonomy (NCBI): domain Eukaryota; kingdom Metazoa; phylum Chordata; class Lepidosauria; order Squamata; family Viperidae; genus Vipera; species Vipera berus. Next base: position 4,538,574 of record NC_138215.1, on the reverse strand, counting down.
AAAGATAAATAAAAAAGTGTTGAAAACAATAGAATGAAAAAGAGCGAAAACAAGAGACTTAAAGAAGCAACTTCTGATCTTCTTTACAGCACTTATAAAGCACTGATGATGTTACTTAGTTGGGTGATGAAATGTCTGCAAGGAAAAAAAAACAGGCTCAGAGAGCACCAAGGACCCCTCATTTCAACCCTGAGCTACAAATATTCTCCTTTATTGATACTTGATTCCCTTTCTTCCCCTTCAAAATTACATAGCATAGTACCCTTCTCCCTATATACAGCTCTTTTTTAATCAGTAAGTCCAGAAATCACAATTTTTATCCATTTTCAGCCAAACATCCAGCTTTTGATCATAAAAACAAGTCGCTGCTCTTTCCTTAATCAGACAAGCCAGTTTAGGCACCTCTGCCAACTTCCATTTCAACTTTTTTGAATTCACTCTGCGGTGCCCACTGTCCAAGCCGTTACAGAGAAGAAAGAAAATGCTGCATTAACTCGCCTTCTCCCAAAATCGGCGTGTGTAGTTGTCGCTTGTCAGGCAAAATGCATTCTTTAAAGCTTTACAATGGAAAGTGGGGGTTTTTTGTTGCAAATAATAGACCCAAGTTATTACAAATCACATTAAATTGTGCAGAGACCAAGTATTCTCAGCCATGATATATAACTGCTCTGGATTAGAAGGAGTCTGCCATTTGTGAGAGAGAATGTGTTGCTGTGTAGTCATGTTTAAAGATTTTTTTTATTGCTATTATTATTATAGTCCTCGGTTATTATAAAAAAAATTCGACCTACTAAATCAATTTTTTGTTTTAAAGCTTTAGCATAAATGTCTTCACTGTGTTCTGGAAGTTGTACTTCATAACAGAATAAAAACTCTATCGCTGAATTAATATGTTATTTTTTTTTCATTGGGAAGGAAGATGCTGAGATTCCATAGAGTAATAAACCCATTTGATTTGGTCCACCGACATAACACCCCAGAGAATCAGTTTGCTCTAGTGGCTAAAGCAGGGCTTTTCAATCTGTGGTATGGGTACCACCTGTGGTACATTGGCACAAGGCAGGTGGCATGCGACCATCCTAGAAAAGTGGTAGCGGGGGAGGGGAATGAGCTGAACCGGCGGCAGCACCACACAAACCTGAGCGAGAGACGGCTGGAGCTGCAGGGCTGTCAGGGCTCAGTGGAAGCACCAGGATCAGCGCCAGGCTCCAGCTGGAACTCGATGCCGATCCTGGCGCTTCTGCTGAGCCCACAAGAAGCACCGATCAGCTGGAATGTTGCAGCATCTCCAGGGTCTTGTGATTTACATTCAGATGATTGGCAACTGATTCATATTTATGACGGTCACCGTGTCCCAGGGTCATGTGAAGTGATCGAAACCTGCTGCAACCACCCAGCAGACGGGGGAATAAAAACCAAACACCCACCCCACCCCACCCCTGCTGCCAATCCTCAACAGAAATGCTCACAACAATAAAAACCTCAGACAGGAGGAAAAGTGCCGCCAAGCGGGCAGGCAGGCAGGTGTCTTGCTCGGCTGTGACTTGGGGGGCACTTTTTCAGTGCCATTGTAACTTCGAACAGTCACTAAGCGAACTGTTGTAAGTCGAGGACTACCTGTACTTCTTCACTTTTACCCCCCCCCCTTTTCAGGTTTTTGACACCTTGCTAGGCGACTGGTGGTGCTCGGATGTTGCCATATCCTAAAAGTGGTACAATGGGTGAAAAGGTTGAAAAGTCCTGCACTAGGTGACTTTGGCCAGTCATGAGGAGACAGTGAGTTCTAGTCCCGCCTTCAGCACAAAAGCCACCTGGGTGACTTTGGGGCAACCATTCTCTCTCTCTGCCCAACCCACCACACAGGGTTGTTGTTGTGGGGAAACTAGGAAGATTTGTGGGATATGTTTTCTGCCTTGAGTTATTTGTAAAAATATTAAAGAAGGGATACAAAAATTGAATAAAAATAGAGATGCTCCTTCCACGCAAGGACCTCCAGCTTATATCCCAATCTACAAATTTTAAGAAATGATCCTTGAGGGGAAATATGTAGTAGCAACAAGTTTCACAAGGCCTGTTCACTTAATCCAAACTTTCCTCTAACCCCACCACATTGTTAATTTCACCGGAGAGATCTGAGCACAGCTTTAATTCAGAAGGCAGGGAGCAGATGTCAAAACGATGACAAGCCAGAGGTTTATGAAGAGAGAGAGAGAAACCTTGAGGGGGAAAAAAAGCTGGAAAAGAGAGTTCTACCACTTGCTTCACTTTTCCCTGAAAATATCTCTACGGTAAACAGAGTTCAGGTGACGGGAACCAAAAAAATGGTTTTCCTTGGCAAAGAGCCACATGGGACGTTGAAAAAGAGACACAGGTTTGCCTCCAAGTAAATCTGGAGATGATCGGCCCCAGAAGGAAGGGAAAATGTTATGAAATACCACACAGAACGACTTTATAGCGTGTCATCCTCCTAATATCCAGTTTCAGACAGTTGTTATATTACTGTAAAAATCTTTATTTGCTTTCCCAAATAATATTTGATCATATATATATATATATATATATATATATATATATATATATATATATACACACATACATACATACATACACACACACACATTCAATTACAGCTCCTGTGCAGAAAAGAACTCTCTGCTCTTTTCTTCTAGCAGCCCACGTCCTGTTTGCTGAACGAAGATCTGCTTTCCAGATTGGGGTAAAATTCTCTTGGGAGAAAAATGTGAGGTTTCTCTCATTTCCATGTATGGGAAAGACTTCGCTTGAACCATCTGCAGCCTCCTTAGCTTTATTTTTATTTTATTTTATTTTTATTTTATTATTATTTTTTATTATTTTTTATTTTTTTTATTTTTTTTATTTTATTTTATTTTTTATTTTATTTTATTATTTTTATTTTATTTTATTTTATTTTATTTTATTTTATTTTATTTTATTTTATTTTATTTTATTTTATTTTATTTTATTTTATTTTATTTTATTTTATTATTATATCTGTGTTGGAAGCACCAAAGTGCTTCTGTGGCAAAAGGATTTGCCGGTAATATCAATGTTATCTGGGGGACCCCCAGTTGGGGACTCCTTTCATGTTCCCATGATGTTGCCCACCAAGGTGGTACCCATTAATCTACTCGCAGTCGCCCACTTTTGAACTGCTGGGTCAGCAGGAGCCGGGACCTTACCCCACCCGGCAGCACCAACAGGGTCCCAAATGCAGGCCGGCCGATTGTTAGTCCAGCATTCTAACCTTGTGAGCCAACATACTCCAAGGTATGTTTATATTTATATCTATATATACATACAAGAATATGTATGTAAGAATGTGTGGGGGTGGGGGTGGGTGTACATACACACAAACAATTTTTATTAAGACTACAGTAATAAATATTAAAATGAAAATAAAGATAGCAGGGAAGTAGGGAGGGAAAAGAAGAAGAAACGAAAGTGTACGATAACCAGGAAGAAAGAAAGAAAAAAGGATTGACTTCCAACTAAAGTACAAAATAGTATTTCAGTCTCAATATTTTACTTTCCACAGGGCTCTGTTCTGGGCCCAGTGCTCTTCAACACCTTCATCAATGATTTGGATGAGGGGATAGATGGGGAACTCATCAAATTTGCAGATGACACCAGATTGGCGGGAATAGCCAACACTCCAGAGGATGGGCTTAGGATACGGAAGGTTCTTGACAGACTTGAACATTGGGCGCTATCTAACAAAATGAAATAGTAGTAACTGTGAGAGGGATCTTGGAGGTCTAGTGGACAATCACTTAAACGTGAGCCAGCCGTGTGCTGCAGCTGCCAAAAAAGCCAACACAGTGCTAGGCTGCATTAACAGAGGGATAGAATCAAGATCACATGAAGTACTAATACCACTTTACAATGCCTCGGTAAGGCCACACTTGGAATACTGCATCCAGTTTTGGTCACCACGATGTAAAAAAGATGTTGAGACTCTAGAAAGGGTACAGACAAGAGCAACTAAGATGATTGGGGGACTGGAGGCTAAAACATATAAGGAAAGGTTGCTGGGATTGGGTATGTGTAGTTTAACGAAGAGAAGAGTGAGGGGTGACAGGATAGCAGTGTTCCAATATCTCAGGGGTTGCCACAAAGAAGGAGTCAAGCTGTTCTCCAAAGCGCCTAAAGGCAGGACAAGAAGCAACGGATGGAAACTCACCAAGGAGAGAAGCAACCTGCAACTAAGGAGAAATTTCCTGACAGGGAGAACAATTAACCAGTGGAACAACTTGCCTCCAGAAGCTGTCAATGCTCCAACACTGGAAGTTTTTAAGAAGAGACTGGATAGCCATTAGTCTGAAATGGTATAGGGCTTCCTGCCTAAGCAGGGGATTAGACTAGATGACCTCCAAGGTCCCCTCCAACTTTTTATTGTTGTTGTTGTTGTTGCATATTTAGTAAATACTAGTCATTTCTATAACAACAAACTAATCTAATCAGCCTATGGGGATTCTCAGTCATCCAGCTCATAGTTGTCCCAAAGGTTCTTTTTTCACGAGGCAACTGACTTCCTTGTTTTTCTTTGAAGACGTTTCGCTTCTCATCCAAGAAGCTTCTTCAGCTCTGACAGCTCCTTCCGTTCCCCACCATCCAGTCGGAGCTGAAGAAGCTTCTTGGATGAGAAGCGAAACGTCTTCAAAGAAAAACAAGGAAGTCAGTTGCCTCTTTAAAAAGCACCTGTGGGATAATCTGATCAGCAAAATCCAAAGTTAAAATTTCATTTGTTTTCTGTCTCACACATGAGGTCTAGAAGTGGTTTCCAAGCAGAAACAAAACTAGAAGCACTCTTGGATTAAAGCCGTTAGTTTTGCCCTCTCTGCCAGCAACATCACTTTTTCATCCATGCTTTGATATTGTGAGGACTGACCTCTCTGACTCCTAGGCTTTCTTGACTTTCAGCCAATGCCCATTGATGTCCTCTCCTCAAGAGGGAGATCATCCAGAATCCTCTTTCAGATTAGGAAATGTGGGCCACCAGAGAGAGTTTGAAAAGATAGGCCTCCGAAAAGACCAGCAGTAGCACCTTTATTTTAGGTGTTATATTTTTTTTAATCTCAGAAAAGACATTAAAATTAAGACCTTTTGATCGTAGTTGTGCTTCGTGCTTTTTAACACTCATGTAGCGAATGCTGCAGATTATGATTTTAAAAAATCATGATGGTGGCCAGGACAGTGTAGTTGAATCCCTGCCTGGTTTTTGTTTTTTTGGTCGGAGTTTTTATTAATTTTTTTCCCATACATAAAAGTAATAATTTTTCAACCAACGTGATGTCAGAGTTTACATTCGCTTTGTTGTTGTTGTTATTGTTAGTTGCGAAGACGTGTCCGACCCTTTGTGACCCCATGGACAACGTTCCTCCAGGCCTTCCTGTCCTCTACCGTCTTCTGGAGTCCATTTAAGCTCACGCCTCCTGCTTCAGTGACTCCATCCAGCCACCTCATTCTCTGTCGTCTCCTTCTTCTCTTGCCCTCAACCTTTCCCAGCATTCGGCTCTTCTCCAGTGAGTCCTTCCTTCTCATTAGGTGGCCAAAGTATTTGAGTTTTAGCTTCAGGATCTGGCCTTCTAAAGAGCAGTCAGGGTTGATCTCCTCTAGGACTGACTGATTTGATCGCCTTGCAGTCCAAGGGACTCGCAGGAGTCTTCTCCAGCACCATAGTTCAAAGGCCTCAATTCTTTGGCGCTCAGCCTTTCTTATGGTCCAACTTTCACTGCCATACATTGCTAATACATATTTAATTCCTAATCCTTTATTCTTTCCTCTAGCCATCGATAAAATAAGTCCCAAGTTTGATAATATTCTGTTTCTTCTTTTTCTTTCAATCTCAGAGTCAATCTGTCCATCTCTGTGCATTCTAGTATTTTTTTAATTATTTCTTCTTCTGATGGTATTCCTTCATTTTTCCAATATTGCGCAAATGTAATTCTTGCCGCTGTGAGCAGTAGCACCTTTAAGAGACTATCAATATCTGATGGGTGTAATCCAGGTTCCTTTCTAGTCTAATTGCAAGAAAAGCACTTTTTGGCTTAAGAGCCCTTGCAGTTGCCATCTGGCCTGACACGTGTTTCTTGACCTCTGTCATCTTGCCTCATTTAAGATAGCCCAAAGAGGTGGGCTGGATGGACCCAGGGGAGGCCATATTGTCTATGATGGAGCAAGTGGTCTGTTTGAAATTTGGGGTCTTTTTAATGTTGCCCTTATTAATTTTACGAGTTAACTCAACATACTTAATACCTCCTCCTCTTCTCCCCACCACCACAACCCTGTGAAGTGAGTTGGGCCGAGGGAGAGTGACTGACCCAAATTTGACCAGCTAGCTTCATGCCTAAGGCAGGACTTGAACTCATAGTCTCCCTGTTTCTAGCCTGGTGCCTTAACCACTACTAGGCCAAAGTGGCAAGTGGATTAGATTGGATTAGAGATTAAATTAGATTAGATATTGGATTAGGGATTAGATTAGATTAATTAGATTTGATTAGATTGCATTAGATTATTTATGTTGTGTAGTGAGTTCTTCGCGCAGGAAAGGAGACGAGGCAAGTGAGTTCAACAAAGCTCATGCTTTATTGCTTGCAGGATCTGAACTGAGAATTGGGCTGCAGCTTGCATCAATTTATAGCCTGGCCCCTAGGCGGCAGCCAATAGATTTAAAGTAACCCATTGCCGCCTAGGGGCAGCCAATAGCAGCACTGGAGACCTGGAGTCTGGCTTGCTGGAGAGCCATTAGCTGCTCCAGCTTACCACGTGGTGTTACAATTGAGCCCAATACATAACAATTTACCTCGAAGAAAACCATGTCCAGAGGCAGACATTTTTGCCAACCACTACCTCACTATAAAACCCTCTTTTGAGGACAGATGTTTTAAGTGTAGTTTCTGCACAATGGCAGATGTCCTGGGAAGAAAGTAGGCTAAAGCCTGACTTGGGGACAGAGTTAGCCATGGTCAGTTTGATGAGTTAGAACAATTAACCAGTTAGAACAATTAACCAGTGGAACGGCTTCCCTCCAGAAGTTGTGGGTGCTCCGTCACTGGAGGCTTTCAAGAAGAGACTGGACAGGCACTTGTCTGGAATGGTAGAGGGTCTCCTGCTGGAGCAGGGGGTTGGACTAGATGACCTCCAAGGTCCCTTCCAACTTATTATTATTATTATTATTATTATTATTATTATTATTATTATTATTATTATTATTATTATTATTATTATTATTATTATTATTATTATTAACAGGACTAAGAGACACAACCAAGACACCAGCTGGGAAAAATAAACTTGAGTCCAAGGCAAAAAGTAATTTGAGAACGCGTCTCAGACTTTAGTTCTCATTAAAATAAAGGGACAAAGGGAGACACACTCTCAGGACTGCAAGATTCTGTTACTGTAATCTCATAATAGAAGTAATGTTAGCATTTATAACTTTGATTTCCCAGTCTGGGCCAACTCAAAGACCTGACAATGCCTTCTTCTGGGAAAAAAGGGGAAGGGGACCCCATTGATCCAGCTTGTCAGGCTCCCAAAACCAAGAAAGACACACAGAGTTACTTCTAGCAGATTGCTTAAAGAGAGAAGCAACCTAGAACTAAAGAGAAATTTCCTGATAGTGAGAACAATTAACCAGTGGAACGGCTTCCCTCCAGAAGTTGTGGGTGCTCCGTCACTGGAGGCTTTCAAGAAGAGACTGGACAGGCACTTGTCTGGAATGGTAGAGGGTCTCCTGCTGGAGCAGGGGGTTGGACTAGAAGACCTCCAAGGTCCCTTCCAACCCTATTATTCAATGTTCTATGTTCTAATTGTATGTTTTACATTTTGTAAACCACTTCAAGATGTTTTGACGTAAGTGAAAGTATAAAACTATATTAAAGAAAGCAACAACAGTGAGATTTATAATAGGAATGTCCCTGCTGCAATCTGTAAATCAGCAGAGGGTGGAAAAAGGGGAATTTGGAAGGACAACTGGACCAGCAGTCATCCGTCAGCTCAGAGGACAGAGCCTTGAAAGCAGCCTGTAGGATTTATTTTTAATGTATTTATAATCAGTGTATTTGTCAGATTAATACCTGGGCTTTTCTCCAAACGTTTGAGGTGGGTTACACATGGATTTTCCCCTCACAATCATAATGCTGCAGGGGACACTGGATGTGCAGAGAATGCTTGGCTGATAAACCACCTTCTGGGATCCAGGTGGACGCCAATCTGGGCCTGTCTCCTAGTCCAACATTTAACCATGGATCCACATCACACGGGGCTTCTGCTGCTTTTGAACACTGAAGCCTCATGCAACATTGATCAATAGGCCTTCATCAGATTAGACAGCTCTCAAAGCTTTAAAGGCTGGATCCGCTTCGCTCCGACTTAGAAAAATTAATATTTAGCCATTTTTTAAAAGGCCAGGCAACCTTAAATTTGAAGAACTAGCATCGAATTAAAACACTGGGTTGTTTTTTTAAAAAAAAAGAGATTGGATAACCATTTGCCTCCAATGGTACAAGTAGTCCTTGACTTACCACAATTCGTTTAGTGACCTTTCAATGTTACAACGGCACTGGGAAAAGTGACTTGTGACCGTTTTTCACACTTTTTTTGACTGTTGCAGCATTTCCATGGTCACGTGACTCACATTTATGACGGTTCCAGTGTCCCGGTGTCATGTGATCCCCTGTTGTGGCCTTCAGGCAAGCAAAGTCAATGGAGAAGCCAAATTCACTTAACCGTGTTACTGACTTAACACCTGCCATAACAGTAACAACTGTGGCAAGAAAAGTCACGAAATGGAGCAAAACTCACTTAACAAATGTCTCAGTTAGCAACAGAAATTTTGGGCTCACTTGTGGTTGTAAGTCAAGGACTACCTGCTTGAGCAGGGGGTTGGACTAGAAGACCTCCAAGGTCCCTTTTAACGCTGATATTCTGTTGTATCAAAAGTGGGTCGTGGTTTTTTTCAAATAGGCAAGAGGACTGATTTTTTGAGGAAAAAAGAAGGACATTTTTCTTCCTATCCTCGAAGCTTCATCAGCAGTATTGATGAAAAATCTTTTTCCTTAAAAAAATCAGTCCAGTTGCCTTTTCAAAAATAAAAAACCACTTTTGATACAATTATGACCTGGGTGACTGAGAATCTTCATAGACATCTGTCATTCTGTTCTGTTATTCAAAAACATCTTTAGATGTTGGGAAGGGTTAGATCCTGAGATATAACAAACCTTTGTCCGGACACAAGCTGAGTTTCTTCCACTTCGTTTAGTAGTTAAGGTACTTAAGGAAACGAATCACCCAAAGTCATGAAATGAAGCTGATAAAAACATTCAGAGCTTTGCTTCAAGGCTGGGGGAGGTTTAGCGAAATAAATCCTAAGATATGTCTAAAACATGAATAATGGGTGTTAAGTCTATCTTTGCTATTTTATATACCTCAACTAAAGAGTCACTATCCAGAAATAGCTTCTGCTTTTTAAATAAACCCAGCTATTTTTAAGCCTGTAAAATATGATTTCAAAGGAACTATTTTCATGGAAATTAATTAGCTTCCTTAGGTTTTTAATTACAGCTCTGTGATATGGGCAGGCTAATTATCCAATAATCCTGTTTCTTGTGAGCAAAGAAGATTAATACAGAATGCCCCCAGCCCCAAATCTCTCATCCTCTCTTACAATACTACCTAAGGTTTTAATTCTTTTTTTAAAAAAAAACATCTACTCACCTTTCTCTCAATTTGATGCTCAGGTTTGTTCTCTGAATGCCTAAAGACATTCCAGTTTTAGAGATGAAGCCCCTAACGGTCTTTTTTATTTAAGGGTATTAAGATCAAAAGGGGCTTTAGGAAAGCACATGGGTGGTATGGTCCACTCCAGCTTTTCACACAGTTCTTGCATATCTAGGAAGGAATCATTCCTTGATATGGTTAGAAGGATCTTCTTTTATTTTGTCCTTTTTTTTGTCCTAAAAACTAGAACATAGACCAGACATGTCAAACACAAAGCCCAGGGGCCAAATCTGGCCCGCAAAGTGGTTTCATGCGGCCCACGAAGCCATCCTGGAAACAGTGAGGGAACGGCCCCCACTGCCTTGGCCCTGGCCCAGAGACCCTCTTTCTGCCAGAGACCCTCAGATCTGTCCCACTCCTGCCCAGGCCCCCATAGGCACCCTTGATGCGAACGATGTAGAGCTGGCCACGCCCACCCAGTAGGCCACACCCACCCAGTAGGCCACACCCACCCAGCCCCCTGAGGGCAACCGCAATGCTGATGCGGCCCTCAATGAAATTGAGTTTGACACCCCTGACATAGACTAATAGGGTTGGAAGGGACTTGGAGGTCTTCTAGTCCAGGAGTCAGCAACCTGAAACAGTGAAAGAGCCACTCGGAACCGGTTCCCTCACAAAAGGAAAAACTGGGAGCCGCAAAAAATGTGCGCACATGTGTGTACATGCGCGCATGCGCAGAACAGGGTTTGACTGAAGAGTGGAGCCAATGCGAGATATGCACCTACCCTGCATATTTGAATTGATTGAACTTTTTTAGTCCCACTTTTTTTTTTTTTTTTGGACTGCACATGGCAGAGGACTGGGATCCGCAGGAGACGGCTGAAAGAGCTGCATGCGGCTCCGGAGCCACGGGTTGCAGACCTGTGTTCTAGTCCAACCTCCTGCTCAAGGAGGAAACCCTACATTATTATGGACCAATGGCTGTCCAGTCTCTTCTTAAAAGCCTCCAGTGATGGAGCACCCACAACTTTTGGAGGCAAGCCGTTCCACTGATTGATTGTCCTCACTGTCAGGAAAAGTTTCCTTGGTTGGATCTTTAATGATCTTCGCCCCTTTACTTCTTTTCCTGCCCTCAGGTGCTTTGGAGAGCAAATCAACCCCCTCTTCTCTGTGGCAGCCCCTCAAATACCAGAAGACAGTTATCATATCACAAACACCCCCACCCCCCAGTTCTTCTCTTTTGTCGGGCTAGACATTCTTAGTTGCCTTACACATTCATTGTACGGTTTAGCCACCTGACTGACTCCTTATCATTTTCGTTGCTCTTCCCTGCACACTTTCCAGGATCTCAGCAACTTTTTTGTATCATGGTGACCAGAACTGAATGCAGTAGGCCAAGTAAGATCTAGATTCATTTTTAACTAGGTTTAACGGTAGTTAAAAAGCTTCGTGAAAAGAAAACAGGCAATTATCCTTCAGGGAAATTAAAATTGGAGTCCTAATGGACAGTCACTTAAATATGAGTCAGCAGTGTAAGGAAGCAGCCAAAAAAAGCTAATGCAATACTTGGTTGTATAAACAGAGGGATAGAGTCAAGATCACATGAAGTATTAGTATTGCTTTATTACCACTTTATAAAACCTTATCAATTCCACACCTGGAATTCTGCATCTAGTTTTCGTCACCACATTATAAAAAAGATGTTGAGACTCCAGAAAGAGTGCACAGAAGAGCAACTAAGATGATTAAGGGCCTGGAGGCTAAAACATATGAAGAACGGTCGCAGGAATTGGGCATGTCTAGTCTAGTGAAATGAAGGATTAGAAGTGATACGATAGCAGTGTTTCAATATTTGAGGGGCTGCCACAAAAAAGAGGGGGTCAATCTATTTTCCAAAGCAAGTCAAGAAGCAATGGATGGAAACTAACAAAGGAGAGAAGCAACCTAGAACTAAGGAGAAGTTTCCTGGCTGGGAGAATAATCAACCAGTGGAACGGCTTGCCTCCAGAAGTTATGGGTGCTGCATCACTGGAGGCTTTTAAGAAGAGACTGGACAGCCATTTGTCCAGAATGGTATAGGGTCTCCTGCTTGAGCAGGGGGTTGGACTAGAAGACCTCCAAGATCCCTTCCAACCCTATTATTCTGTATTCTGTAAATTAAAACTTTTACTATTTGAAAGTCATACATAATTAATTGGACAGGAACCAGTTACAGAATGTTCCCATGTTATCTTTCTTTTCTGAGCAAATGTATTCTACAGGCTCACAGCAATCTTTAGTCCTCAGCAGTTGAGGCTACGTCTTTCAAAAATACCTTGGCATGGCCAGGAGATGCACAATGTTGCTACGAGTGGCTTTACCTTGAAGCAGGAGGAGCCAAGAATTTTGGTCACCTTATGCATTTTCAGAAGTAACACCACCATCATCATCATCACCATCATCGCCATCTCCTCCTCCTCCTCCCCCCTCCTTCTCATCTGTCATGCATTCCTCCTCTTCCTCCTTCTTTCCACAAACCGCACTTCCTTCTAGCACTGATGATGTTACCTGGTTGGATCATGAAATGTCTGCAACATAACCACCAAGCTGAGAAAGCACCAAGGTCTCCACAGTCCTCCTCATTCCTCTTCCTCTTCCTCCTCCTCCTCCTCCATGCATTCCTTCTCTTCTCTTTCTACTCTTCCTCCTGCTCCTCCTCCATGCATTCCTTCTCTTCTCTTTCTACTCTTCCTCCTGCTCCTCCTGCTCCTCCCCTCCTATTCCTCCTACTCTTTCATGCATTCCTTCTCCTCCTCCTCCTCCTGAAAAATAAAGCTGTGACATAGTTAGAAGAGATCACTGAGATAGACCTAATTCAGTGAAAGAATCCAAATTGTTTCTGCTGGACGGAGGCTCAACCTGGCCAACATTCCAGCTGCTTTTCTACAACTCCTAATTCTTCATTCAGTACCCTCCTCAAACACTTAGGAACTCGGAGCTCCTTCCAACTACAATTCTAATATGAAGTCTCTACAGTTATAAGTTTCCATCTTGCCACAAGTAAAATAAGCGGCAAAGGAAAAAATGGGGTTGTTATTATTATACAGAATCAAAATCATGTGAAGTGTTACTACTGCTTTATAATGCTTTGGAAAGACTACAGTTTTGGTCACCACAATATAAAAAAGATGCTGAGACTCTGGAAAGAGTCCAGAGAAGAGCAACAAAGATGATTAGAGGGCTGGAGGCGAAAACACAGGAAGAACGGTTGCAGGAAAGGTCTAGTCTAGTGAAAAGAAGGATCAGGGGTGACATAATAGCAGTCTTCCAATATCTAAAGGGCTGCCACAAAGAAGTGGGGGTCTATTCTCCAAGGCACCTGAAGGCAGGGCAAGAAGCAATGGATGGAAACTAATCAAGGAGAGAATTAAGTTAAAACTAAAAAGAACTTTCCTGACAGTGAGAACAATTAATCAGTTGAACAACCTGCCTCTGGAAGTTGTGGCTGCTCCATCACTGGAGGTTTTCAAAAAGTGACCGGACAGCCATTTGTCCAGAATGGTAGGGTCTCCTCCTGCCTGAGCCGGGGATTGGACTAGAAGACCTCCAAGGTCCCTTCCAACTCTGCTATTCTGCTATTAAGCTCCCTCATTAAATTTCATGCCATGATGAAAAGATCTCCTGCATGCTTTTTTTTATTAAAAAAAAGTTTTATCATTCAGTTTGATGAAAAGAAGTTGGTTTTTTGAATTCTCTAGTAGTAGAGGAATGGGGAAACATGGTTTCTTGCCCTAATTTGTGAAAAAGAGGCCAAGACATGTGACTCTGTGTGTGTGTGTGTGTGTGTGTGTGTGTGTGTGTCTGTCTGTCTGTCTGTCTGTCTGTCTGTCTGTCTGTCTGTCTGTCTGTCTGTCTCCTGACTAGCTTCTCGTGCTGCTGCTATTGTATCACCTTGAGTGTTTTCAGATTGGGAGACCCAGGCAGCCTGGAAAGCTTTGGGGTATGTGTAATGGAAAACACCGCCCCATCCCTTCCATCAAAAACACAACCAACAACCAACAACACTCAACAATTTCTCAATCCACCTGAAAGACGAAGCCTCCGAGAAGCTGCAAATCAGCTTTCGGTGCAGCATTAACATAGCCGAATTTGTTCACCTTTGCCGCTGACAACATTTTATCTCGGATTTACTAATTCCTTTGCATGCTGGGGAGATCAAGAACGTGGAAAAGCAGGCCGTCAGCTCTGATCTGCATTGGCAGCTGCGAGTAGGAGCATCAGCAATATTTGAGAAAGGCAGCTCCAGAGTTAGAGGTCAGTAAGCCCCAAAGTGGGTCAGCAGAGGAAGAATCGTTACTCAATCCATAAATGATTACACGGTGCCAGGCCTCTTCAATGCCATTTGCAGGATTTCATTTGCAGAGGTGAAGGGGAAAATCCATTCGCATTTGATTGCACCAAATGAACTGCCCTCGGCTGCAGAATCGTGGTGGGGTTAGAATTGTCCAGCCAAAGGAGCAAAATCTAGCCGTTGTAACACCTGTAACACAGAAGCACCCCTGGGCAGCGGAGGAACCTGCCCGTTTTCCTATCCGCATTTCACGAACAGGTAACATTTAGCTGATTGTTTAACCTCTGAGACCAAAACGTTCTGCGGACAGAAGCTACCTAGAAGTATTGATAAAAAGAAAACCAGCTTCTCTTTCCTTTTTAACGAGATTTCTCTTCGGAAAGAAATAAGTTGAAAGGCGGCAAAAAGGTTTCAGATGGAAGGTGGCATCGGAACATCCCTTGCTGCCCACCCCGAAGTCAGACTGGATTGAAGCAGCATATATAGGCAGTCCTTGACCTACGACCACGACTGAGCCCAAAACGTATGTTGCTAAGTGAGAAATTTGTTCAGGGAGCCTGTCCCGATTTTACGACTTTTCTTGCCACAGTTGTTAAGTGAATCACTGCCGTTGTTCAGTTAGTAACACACTCGTTGAATGAATTTGGTTCCCCCATTGACTTTGCTTGTCAAAAGGTCGCGGAAGGGGATCCCGCCAGCCCAGGACTCTGCGACCGTCATAAATGTGAGGCAGTTGTCAAACCTCCAAATGTATATCACATGACCCTGGGGCTGCTGCAATGGTCGTGTGAAAAATGGTCATAAGTCACTTTTTTCAGTGCCGTTGTAACTTTGAATGTCACTAAGTGAACCACCTGTATAAATGGGTTTTTTTTTAAAAACCACTTAGTTGTGTCCGATTCTTGGTGCTCTCTGGCCCAGGCTGAGAATTTTAACTGGGGTTCTATTTTCAGGGATACTTTAATCTTTTTAATTGTCTTTTAACTTTTATATTTTGTATTGGTATGATTTTAAAATGCCCTGTAAACCGCCCTGAGTCCTTCGGGAAAGGGCGGTATATAAATCTAATAAAATAAAATAAATAAATAATAAATAAGTCAAGCACAGCTTCTTCCGGTTGTTGTGTGTTCAACCTGGCGTCTGATTTGCCGGCATCAAGTCAGCAACTTCTCTGCTTGCCCCGTCTTCTTGTTCCACCAGCCCTTCCTGGCACCGTTGGCTTCTCCTGTGAATTGGCCCGCCTGAGGCGGCCAAAGACAATCAGACCTAGTCTTGTGATTTTTAGCCTGTAGTGATGTTTCTGGTTTTCTATGATTTAACACCTCTCTGTTAGATGCTCTGGCTGTCCACGAAGACTGTCCATGCTGGCTAGCTGGCTGGCTGCGAAGCCTGGGTGATTCCTACTTAAACCGAATGATAGACTCTCTTCTTAATAGCAGCCTGCTACTTTTGCCACGATCTTTTGATTCAACCACACCTAGAGAGGAGCTGATAGGAAGTGCTCTCATTAGAATGAGACTGCAGGGAGTCCTCGACTTACAACAGCTCATTTAGTGACCGAAGTTAACAACGGCACTGGAAAAAGTGGCTTATGACCATTTTTCACACTTACAACCGTTGCAGCATCCCGGTGGTCACGTGATCAAAATTCAGAGGCTTGGCCACTGACTCATATTTAGGGCGATTGCAGAGTCTTTGGATCGTGGGACCCCCACTTTACCTCTGACAAGTAAAGTCAATGGGGAAGCCAGATTCACTTAACAACCGTGTTACTAATTTAACAACTGCAGTGATTTTAGCGTCCTGTGAGTAAATAAGTGACTAAATACAGGCAGTCCTCGACTTGACAACTGGGCCCAACATTTCTGTGGCTGAGGGAGACATGTGTTAAGTGAATTTTGCCCCATTTTACAACCTTTCTCGTCACTGTGCTGAAGTGAATCACTTCAATTGTTAAGCCGGTAACACGGTTGTTAAGTGAATCCAGCTTTTTCGTCAACTTTGCTTCTCAGAAGGTCACAGAAGGGGATCGCGTGACCCCGGGATGCTACGACCGTCATAAATGTGAACCAATTGCCCAGTGCCTGAATTTTGATCACGTGACCGTGAGGCTGCTGCAATGGTCGTGTGAAAAACAGTCATAAGTGACTTTTTTCAGTGCTGTTGTAATTTTGAACGGTCGCTACAGGAACCACTGCAAGTCAAGGATTACCTGTAATATGTCAAGTATGAAGCAGAGTAATTGCACGATCAGCGTATTATCCAATGCCGCAGCAGAACAAGGATGTTTTTCAAAATATGGAGTAACTCAGCTTTTAAAACTTATTTTTAGTCCACGGGAAAGACAAGAAAAAGATATTTGCTTTCATCTTTCTTACACAAGCTCTGATGGAAATGTTAGTTTGAACAAGGAAGGCTCTGAAAGTTTTGATTTAGTCATACTTATCAGCAGGGAAGTTAAGGTCAGAACACAAGAACTATCAATCAGTGGAACACCTTGCCCCCTGGAGTTGTGGATGCTCCACTGCTGGGGGTTTTCAAAAACAGACTGAACAGCCATTTAACCAGAATGGTGTACACTCTCCTGCCTTGAGCAGAGGGTTGGGCTAAATGACCTCTGAGGCCTCTTCCAGCCCTATGATTCTTATGGGGATCTATGAATTCCAATGAGTGGTTTCTGTGTTTAAAGAAGAAACCTATATAGAAGTGTTCCTCAACTTGACAACTTTAAGATGTGTGGACTTCAACTCCCAGAATTCCTCAGCCAGCAAGAAAGTTAGCAAAATTCTAGCCCAGAGGTCTTCAAACGTGGCCCTTTTATGACTTGTGGACTTCAACTCCCAGAATTCCCCAGTCAGCAAGGAAGTTAGCAAAATTCTAGCCCAGAGGTCTTCAAACGTGGCCCTTTTATGACTTGTGGACTTCAACTCCCAGAATTCCCCAGCCAGCAAGCAAAATTCTAGCCCAGGGGTCTTCAAACATGGCCCTTTTATGACTTGTGGACTTCAACTCCCAGAATTCCTCAGCCAGGCATGCTGGCTGAGGAATTCTGGGAGTCGAAGTCCACAAGTCACAAAAGGGCCAAGTTTGAAGACCCCTGGGCTAGCCTGTTTGCTCCAACTTTCCTGGTGCAAAGGAAAATCTCTTTTGTGAAGGCAGAGCAGCCTGCATCTGTTGACTGTTTAGGTAACCGCTGCTAGACTTCTTATCGGTCTGAGAAATTACTCACAAAAGGAAGGATTTCTCTGCGCCGAGAGTTATTACAGTGTCATGACAACCCCGAGATATTAGGACAGTGAGCCAACTTTTAACTCGCTTAAAAGTAATAACTGGAATTTGGAGAAAGAGGCAACATTAAGGCTAGGGAGAGGAGACAGGCTTTAGATCTCATGTGAAAGCAATCCTCTTTGATATAAAGATTAGAAAGAGAAACCAGACAGACCAGGCTTCCCGCTAGGAAACGAAGGGTTTCAGCCATCTTTGCCTGCCTGCAACCTTTACATCAGTGAAAGCAAAAGGTGGACTGTGAGGCAGCAAAAATCACATGATAGAAAATCTGCAGCTAAGGGTTCAAGACCTCTGCAATCAACTCAGCAACCATCCCTGCTCGGTTTCCTGAGTCAGATGACCAAGCGGTGGTACTACAGGTATGAATCATAGCGCTGGGACAGACTTTGCAGGTCTCCTAATCCAGGGCTCTTCAACCAGTGGTACGGGTACCACCTGTGGTACATTGGCACCTGGCAGGTGGTACGCGACCATCCTAGAAAAGTGGTGGGGGGGAGGGGAATAAGCTGAACCGGCGGCAGCACTGCACAAGCCTGAGCGAGAGACGGCTGGAGCTGCAGGGCTGTCAGGGCTCAGCGGAAGTACCAGGATCAGCACTTCTTCGGGGCTGTCAGGGCTCAGTGGAAGTGCCAGGATCAGCGCCAGGATCCAGCTGGAGCTCGACGCTGATCCTGGTGCTTTTGCTGAGCCCAGAAGAAGCACCGATCAGCTGGAATCTTGCAGCATCTCCAGGGTCTTTGATTTACATTCAGATGCTTGGCAACTGTTTCATATTTATGATGGTCACAGTGTCCCAGGGTCATGTGAAGTGACCAAAACTTGGTCATCAAGTTTTTGACACCTTGCTGGCAACTGGTGGTCCTCGGATGTTGCCATATCCTAAAAGTGGTACAATGGGTGAAAAGGTTGAAAAGCCCTGTCCTAATCCAAGAACCCACCCAAGAGTAGGAGAACTTGTACCATCCAGGGAAGTGACTGCCAAAGCTTTTCTTGAAGGCCTCCAGGGATGGAACACCCACCACTTCAGAAGGGAAGCTGTCCCGTCGATTCATTGTTCTCACCGTCAGGAAATTGTCCCAAAGGTGCTTTTTCAAAAGACAACTGTACTTTTTTTTTTGTCATTGAAGACATTTCACTTCTCATCCAAGAAGCTTCTTCAGTTCTGAATGACCTCCAACTGTCTATTTTTCACCCTTGCTATTTGCAAAGCAAGCAAGCCCTAAACTGCGCTGGATGTAAGCACCCAACAGGTTAATAATCATGATACCGTGTACAAAGGGGACAGGAGAAACGCCCAGCCTCTCTCCGTAATTCTTTTTCTGCTCCTCCACATTTAGTTGCCATCTGTCAATTATAACTGCTTCAAAGTGAAAGAGTCTGTTCCCTCACCGCTATATTTATTTTTATTGTGTTATTCCAGAGGAAAAAAAATTCAATCTCCTAAGTAAACTTTCAATATACAGCTTCAGCATATTTCTCTTCACACTAAAGTCATAAAAGGACTTAAAATCAGGCAACTTGCAATGTTCTGTGTTTTTTTTCGGCTGCGGCAAAAGCAAAGGCTCTTTGCCAAACGTGACCAGAAACAGGAATTGTAAAATATCAAATCTCAGATCATCAGGCTTGAACCCAGCTTGCTGCTCTGACGTGGGAACAAACAGGTTTCCCTGCCCCAACTGTAAAAAAAGAAAAAAAAGGAAAACGCACACGGCCCTACGCTTCTCCTAATCCAGGGGTCGGCAACCTCGGCTCTTTTATGACTCATGGACTTCAACTCCCAGAATTCCTGAGCCAGCTATGCTGGCTCAGGAATGCTGGGAGTTGAAGTCCATGAGTCATAAAAGAGCCGAGGTTGCCTACCCCTGTCCTAATCCATAAAAAAAGGCAGAATTACAAACTCAGCAGCACATGAATCACTTTCATCAAAACAGACCAAGTGCTTGTTTTTATATTTCTTCTCCCAAACAGACAGGAGAAACAAACAAAAAATAAAATAAAGTGATTCTATCAGTGGGAAAACTTTGAGCACCAGTTTACAAGAGGCATTTTCTGCTGTCCTAGGATAAAAATGCCGGGTTCAAGATTAAATCCTCCCCTGGCTTTCTGATCCCGTTTCATTTGAGGTTTATGTCAAGATACCGGCCTTCCCGAGTGACTGGAAGGAGCCAAGACACTGTAATAATAATAATAATAATAATAATAATAATAATAATAATAATAATAATGATGATGATGATGATGATGATGATGATGATGATGATGATGATGATGATGATGATGTTGTTGGAAGGGACCTTGGAGGTCATATAGTCCAACCCTCTGCTCAGGCAGGCAACCCTATACCATTTTGGACAAATGGATGTCCAGTCTCTCCTTAAAAACTTCCAGCGTTGGAGCATTGACAGCTTCTGGAGGCTGGTTGTTCCACTGGTTAATTGTTCTAACTGTCAGGAAGTTTCTCCTTAGTTCTAGCTTGCTTCTCTCCTTGATTAGTTTCCATCCGTTGCTTCTTGTCTGTTTCTGCAATGTTACAGAGGCAGATAAGGGCAAGGAGGCAGTGGTGTTCTGCAGGTTGGGACAGCTCCAACATTAGAAGCTCTCGTGGGGAGGGTTGAAGCACTTCTTCAGCCATCAAATCAGTCCTCCAACTCAAAGCCACCATCCCCGGAAGAAACCCTAAAGCAGTGGTAGTGAACCTGTGGCATGAGTGCCAAAGGCGGCACTCGGAGCCCTCTCTATGGGCACGCATGCCGTCGCCCCAGCCCTGCCTCCCCCCACAGCCCCCTCCTCACCAGCAGCCATCCCCCCCGGAGGAGAGTCACCCCTGGGTGTGGCCCGCGTGGAGCAGCACAGCCAAGCACATGGCAGCTGGGCAGCAGATGATGCTGCGGCGCACAGGCAGAGCGCAAGGCCACCATGGCTCTGCAGGGCCACCTGGGCGATCTGCAGCAGGCCGTGGATGGCCCTGAGGGCGGGCGGGGTGAGGGCAGGGTGGGGGTGGGTGGGCGGGGTGGGGGCGGGGTGGTTTTTGGGCACTCGGTCTCTAAAAGGTTCGCCATCACTGCCCTAAAGCCTTGGAAGAGTATAAAAACAATGCCAAAAAGATGTTGAGACTCTGGAAAGAGTGCAGAAAAGAGCCACAAGAACGATTAGGGAGCTGGAGGCCAAAACATACGAAGAACGGTTGCAGGAACTGGGTATGTCTAGTCTAGTGGGAAGAAGGACTAGAGGGGATATGATAGAACAGCAGTGTTCCAATATTTGAGGGGCTGCCACAAGAAGGGGGGGTGTCAATCCATTTTCCAAAGCATCAGAAGGTAAGATGAGAAACAATGTATGGAAACTAACCAAGGAGAAAAGCAAGTAGAACTAAGGGGGGGAAATCGTAATGGTGACAACAATAATCAGTGGAACAGCTTGCCTTCAGAAAGTTCTCCATCATTGGAGGTTTCAAAGAAGAGACTGGACAGCCATTTGTCTGAAATGCTATAAGGTCTCCTGCTCTGGGACGCGGTGGCTCAGTGGGTTAGGACGCTGAGCTTGTCGATCGGAAGGTCGGCAGTTTGGCGGGTCGAATCCCGAGTGCCGCGTAGCAGAGTGAGCGCCTGTTACTCGTCCCAGCTTCTGCCCACCTAGCAGTTCGAAAGCATGTAAAAATGCAAGTAGAAAAATAGGGACCACTACGGTGGGAAGGTAACAGCGTTCCGTGCGCCTTTGGCGTCTAGTCATGCCGGCCACATGACCACGGAGATGTCCTCGGACAAGCGCTGGCTCTTCGGCTATGAAACGGAGATGAGCACCGGCCCCTAGAGTCGGAAACGACTAGCACACATGTGCGGGGGAACCTTTACCTTTACCTTTACTCCTGCTCAAGCAGGGGGTTGGACTAGAAGACCTCCAAGGTCCCTTCCAATTCTGTTATTCTATATGTCTATGGAGATTCTCAGTCATCCAGATCATAGTTATCCCAAAGATATCCTTGCAGGGACGAGCCGAGGAGTTTAGTCATCATCTGCCAGACAAAATCGCTCAGATCCGGGCCGGTCTGGACTCTGACTGGGCAGAGTCTGACATGGAGGAATCGGACGGTCTTGAGCATGTTATCTGGACTGAGTTCGATCCTGTTTCCCCTGATGATGTGGAGCTGAGGACTGCCCCCGACCTCCATTCATTCCGCCGGGACCTGAAGACCTGGCTCTTCGAGCTCTCTGGCCCAGGCTGAGAATTTTAATTTTAATTTTAATTGGGGGCTTTTACTTTTTCAGGGACTGTTGTAATTTTTTTAATCGTTTTTAACTTTTGTATTTCTTGTTTTAATTACTCTGTAAATCGCCCTAAGTCCTTCAGGAAAGGGCGGTATACAAATCTAATTAAATAAATAAATGCTTTTTCATGAGGCAAGTGGACTTTGTTTCACTTCTCATCCAAGAGCTGAAGAAACTTCTTGGGTGAGAAGCGAAACATCTTCAAAGAGAAAAAAACAAACAAGAAAGTCCAGTTGTCTCGTGAAAAAGCATCTCTGGGATATCTGTTGTTCTATGTTCTATGTCTTGTATGAGTCCCATTGAATGGGACTCAAATGTGTAAACTGCATTACTCTCCATTTCTTGTTCACGCTTGGCCCAGGAGAATTAACCCAACAGGCAGATGCAACCAATTATGACTCTCAGAAAAACAAGACTGTTTGGGCATCCTGCAGAACTACAGCTCCCAAGATTCCCACCCAGTAAGGCCATATTGGCAAGGAATAGAGCATGAGGTGATGCGCAGCAAAGACATGGAAGGCTCAGGCAATGTTTGCCCATTTGAACATGTTGCATTCACAAGTATGTATTTATTAGATTTCTATGAGTCCCCAGACAAGAAGAGCTCAAGGCAGTCATCAGAAAAGAGCCAAGAGATGTAACAATGGTAGGCCACTGAGGGGAAGTACATACAAAAGTACTTTAAACTCTCCTTCACTAATCATTACTGGGTGGGATTATTTAATTGGGTGCCACCCACCTTGCTGTAAGGCAGGGGTGTCAAACTCACAACGTCACGTGATGTGTCGCAACGTATCGTGATTTTTTTGCCATTGCAGCAATGGGGTGGGCGCAGTTTCGATATGATGCATCCGGCCTGCAGGCCAGGAGTTCGACACCCCTGCTGTAAGGCAACTCTGGGCGGGTTTAGGACAACTTGCCGCTGCCAATTGGCCAGGATCATCTTGCTGCAGGACAACTCAGGGTGGGATAATCCACGTGGAATAACTCAGTGATAAATGTTACCTGTCACTGTTTCTTCTACAATATTTCTATTTTTGTCAATGGAAATGATGTCAAAGAAACCGTGGCGGATAATACTTATCGTGTTGAGTTTTCCCGCATGAAATTATACTGCAGCAGGTTGTCCTAAGGCGACTTGGCAATGGCAAGTTGTCCCATAGTGATTTGGCCACAGCGAGAGGGCCGCAACACAATGGCGTGTGTGGATGCAGAATTGCAGACGAAGGAGAGCGCTGCCCATACGCCAAGTGACAAATGGCGCACACACAATCCGCTTGATCCCAGTTCATGTGAACATCGCTGGGGACAGAATACCAAGTTCCGCCCACTGAAAGTACCAAGGTTTATATGGCGACATAAAAGATGTTGACCAGTGATGATGTCAAATGCCAATCATCTCATTTGTAATAACATTGGTTAGCTTATCTGCTCGTAATGAGAATACGCATCGAATAAAGTGGAGCTTGGCATGAATCAGCTTCTCTGGTTAAGTACTTCCTAATTTGCCTTTAAAAATAGAGGTGTTGAAATGTGAGGCAGCATCTTTACATCTCTAAGGAAAAGTGTTGCCTGAATTCAGAGACCTCCATAGTTGAAACATTTAACCCCACTAGTTCTTAACTTATTATTCAGCTTTCTACACTGGTTTTATCCATGTCCCTTCAATTATTTTCAAAAGCACTTTTAATTCATTTAGAGCAGATTAGCTTCCTGTGGATTTGGATGTTCCAATACCAGAAACTCTCAAATATCTAAAGCGATTCCAAAACTGAAGGGAAATCTCAGCATTTTTACTCTTGCCATTAAAAGTCACAACCTCTCTGATACCATTCACTGCTTTGGCAGATATTGCTACCAACTGTTCGTTTTTTTTAAATTATTTTTTTAAAGCAAGTTTGGCAGTTTGGCCAGCTGCCTTGAAAACCAAATAAAATGTCTCCGCCCTCAGAAAGGGCCGTTTCAAGACTTTCATTGTTCTCTTCACTAAGCAGAATAAGACCTCAATAATTGCATTAGAACTGATTGGTTTTGAAATGTCCACTTCAAATGTCCATATTTGTAATATTGTGTCCAGTTCTGGTCACCACAATACAAAAAAAGATGTTGAGACTCTGAAAAAAGTGCAGAAAAGAGCAAGAGGGGACTGGAGGCTAAAACGTATGAAGAAGATTGCAGGATTTGGGTGTGTCTTGTTTAATGAAGAGAAGGACGAGGGGTGACATGATAGCAGTGTTCCAATATCTCAGGGGCTACCCCAAAGAAGAGGGAGTCAAGCTATTCTCCAAAGCACCTGAAGGCAGGACAAGAAGCAACAGATGGAAACCAATCAAGGAGAGAAGCAACCTAGAACTAAGGAGAAATTTCCTTGCAGTGAGAACAAATAATCAGTGGAACAGCTTCCTTTCAGAGGCTGTGGTTGCTCCATCACTGGAGGTTTTAAGAAGAGCCTGGACAGCTACTTGTCTGGAATGGTATAGGGTCTACTGCTTGAGCAGGGGGCTGGACTAGAAGACCTTCCAGGTAAAAGGTAAAGGTCAAGGTTCCCCCGCACATGCGTGCTAGTGGTTTCCAACTCTAGGGGCCGGTGCTCATCTCCGTTTCAAGGCCAAAGAGCCAGCGCTTGTCCGAGGATGTCTCCGTGGTCATGTGGCTGGCATGACTAGACGCCAAAGGCGCACGGAACGCTGTTACCTTCCCACCATAGTGGTCCCTATTTTTCTACTTGCATTTTGACGTGCTTTCGAACTGCTAGGTTGGCAGAAGCTGGGACGAGTAACAGGCGCTCACTCTGTTACGCGGCACTCGGGATTCGACCCGCCAAACTGCTGACCTTCTGATCGACAAGCTCAGCGTCCTAACCCACTGAGCCACCGCGTCCCTTTAGAAGACCTTCAAGGTCCCTTCAAACTCTGTTATTCTATGTTCTATAATGGACTTCAGGGATGGAGCACCCACAACCTCCTGATGGACTGAACTACAACTCCCAGCACTGCCACTAATGGTGCTGGAGATTACGGGAGTTGACATGTAATGCACCTAGAATGCATCAACTTGATTAAGACTGTTTCAGGCACTTACCCCTTAATGAGTGTGATAACAAACAACTTTGCCAAGTATAATTTATATGTGCATGATTTACAGGTTGCTCAAAATATCTAAAGGTGCAAAAGTTGTACATTATGTTTTTTCTAAACAGCCAAAAATCTGCTCCTTTTTCAAGCAGAAACACAAAAGCATCGCAGTTTTATATATCGGCTAACAAATGCCAGTGGGAAGCTCACGGCATCTTCCTAATTACATTCCCAAGGAGTAGGTATTGTGCAGGATGCGGTCCCTGATTTGGGAATATTATCGCCACCGTGGCTAAGTAGTTAAAGGTAAAGGTTCCCCCGCACATGCGTGCTAGTCGTTTCCAACTCTAGGGGCCGGTGCTCATCTCCGTTTCAAAGCCGAAGAGCCAGCGCTTGTCCGAGGACGTCTCCGTGGTCATGTGGCCGGCATGACTAGACGCCAAAGGCGCACGGAGCGCTGTTACCTTCCCACCGTAGTGGTCCCTATTTTTCTACTTGCATTTTTACGTGCTTTCGAACTGCTAGGTTGGCAGAAGCTGGGACGAGTAACAGGCGCTCACTCTGTTACGCGGCACTCGGGATTCGACCCGCCAAACTGCTGACCTTCTGATCGACAAGCTCAGCGTCCTAACCCACTGAGCCACCGCGTCCCTTTAGAAGACCTTCAAGGTCCCTTCAAACTCTGTTATTCTATGTTCTATAATGGACTTCAGGGATGGAGCACCCACAACCTCCTGATGGACTGAACTACAACTCCCAGCACTGCCACTAATGGTGCTGGAGATTACGGGAGTTGACATGTAATGCACCTAGAATGCATCAACTTGATTAAGACTGTTTCAGGCACTTACCCCTTAATGAGTGTGATAACAAACAACTTTGCCAAGTATAATTTATATGTGCATGATTTACAGGTTGCTCAAAATATCTAAAGGTGCAAAAGTTGTACATTATGTTTTTTCTAAACAGCCAAAAATCTGCTCCTTTTTCAAGCAGAAACACAAAAGCATCGCAGTTTTATATATCGGCTAACAAATGCCAGTGGGAAGCTCACGGCATCTTCCTAATTACATTCCCAAGGAGTAGGTATTGTGCAGGATGCGGTCCCTGATTTGGGAATATTATCGCCACCGTGGCTAAGTAGTTAAAGGTAAAGGTTCCCCCGCACATGCGTGCTAGTCGTTTCCAACTCTAGGGGCCGGTGCTCATCTCCGTTTCAAAGCCGAAGAGCCAGCGCTTGTCCGAGGACGTCTCCGTGGTCATGTGGCCGGCATGACTAGACACCAAAGGCGCACAGAACGTTGTTACCTTCCCACCTTCCTACGGCTAAGTAGTTACAGATTGACTAATGCTCTTTCGAATTTGTGGCCCTAATATCAAATTGGCATCCCATCAGAGCAGGATGCTCTTCAAATGCAGTGACCTACTCACCCATCTGGCTGGTGACAACAACTGTAATCCAACAATTCTAGCAAATGTCAGACTAAGGCCAGCAATTCTGCATGGTGTTTTTTTTATGAATTTATATTGTGAGTTTTACAAAGAGCATAAAAACTAACACAATCAAAGAAACAGTAAAAGCAGAAGAGAAGAAAAAAGTGCAGAAAGAAAGAATAAAAGAAATAGAAAGGAGAAACTTCTGATTTCCTTTTCAGCAAATATAAGTATGATTACAAAGTTATCTCTGGATTTATAGTTACAGAAGAAAGCTTGTTTGTTTCTACCATCCAGATTTTTTTTATCTTCAAAACCATAAATTATAACTGCATTTTCTTTTGTTCTATGCAAAAAAAAATCTACAAGATACTGTTTTCTCTCTAATCAAAGAAGTTAATTTAGCCATTTCCGCAAGTTCTATCATTCTCATCAACCATTCCTACGGTGTGGGAAGTGTCAAATTTTTCCACTTTGAAGCATGTAACAGTCTTGCTGTGTGAATCCATCAATTCTAGACTGTCTACAATATAATCCCAGTTTACGTACAAGTAAGCCTTGATTTATGACCACAATTGAGTCCAAAATTTCCATTGCTACGCAAGACAGGTATTAAACGCGCTTTGCCCCATTTAACAACCTTTCTGGCCATGGCTGTTAAGTGATTCACTGCAGTCGTTAAGTCAGTCACACAGTTGTTAAGTGAATTTGGCTTCCCCATGACCTTGCTTGTCAAAAGATCACAAAAGGTGATCACACGATCCCAGGACAAGGCAACTGTCATAAATATGAGTCAGTTGCCAAGCCTCTGAATTTTGATCATGTGACCATGGGATGCTGCAATGGTCGTGTGAAATTCACTTTTTTCAGTGCCATTGTAACTCTGAACAGTCACTAAATGAACCGTTGTAAGTCAAGGACTACCTGTATTTACCCCAAAGAAGGCTGCATAAAGGCCCCCCCTCCTCATTTTGACTAAGGCAGGGGTAGGCAACCTTGGCTCTTTTATGACGCAAGGACTTCAACTCCCAGAATTCCTGAGCCAGCCATGCTGAGGGGAAAGGGAGAGGTTTCCAAGCTGAGCCATGGCTGGCTCAGGAATTCTGGGAGTTGAAGTCCACGAGTCATAAAGGAGCCAAGGTTGCCTACCCCTGGACTAAGGGGACAGTCTCCGGTCTAGTATTCTTGCTGAATCTAAAGCTGCATTCCTGAGAAAAGTAATCAAGACACCCTATTTCCCCAATTCCACCCTCCAAAGAGATAATCAGAAGCCAAAACAGGCCATCTGACATTATTCCAGGGTTGAATGACACTCAGCAATCTGTACTCAATTGGGGAGGCCTGGCTATACATCCCTACCAGGATGAGTGCCAAAAACTCAGTATTGGGGGGGGGGGGGAAATAAAAAAAAACCCTCTTTAATCTCAAAACAGGTGTGCACATTTATTGCTTTTTCTTGTTTGTATGCAGGAAACTGTGATGTGCAAAAAACAACAACAAATCTCTCTGTTAAGGGCACAAAAGAGCCGCCCGGCTATTGAGGGAAAAGCTTTGCAAACCGATGCGGAACTCACTCATAACTATTTCTGCCGGAAGGAGACATTCCCGCCTTTGCGTCTGGTTTTGTTCTCCGGCATTTGCTTCCAGACAGCCAAAGGCTAAGCTGGATTGTTCTGAATAAAGTTAAAATGGTGCACAGTTGGAGCAGCACACCTGCAACTGAAAGAACGGCTGGCATGCAGGGAAAATGGGAGAGTTTGGCCCTCCAAGGTCACGAGCCACGATGCACGGACATCTCTGCCAGGGACAGCGTAGAAAATGTAAAAAGACAGAGATTTTTAGAGGGCCAGCTCAGCAGATGTGACATGCCCTGATGCCAAACCTGTGACATACTAGATAGATAGATAGATAGATAGATAGATAGATAGATAGATAGATAGATACATATACATACACACACACACACACACACACACACACACACACACACACACACACATATATATATATATATATATATATATATATATATATATATATATATATATATATATATATATATATACACACACACACACACACACACACACACACACACACACACACTCACATGTAAGCCCTTCTGTGGATAAACTGACCTATTTTTAAACCAAAGTACCATGAAAGATGAGCCACCTACAGATAAGCAGACCCTGGAAATGTTTATGTTTTGATTTTCTCACTTGGCTTATCCATGTGTAATCTATGGGTTATCACTTCTTTGTGGAGTTTTTTTGTTAAAATTTCAAGGCTCAGCTTATTTGCCAATGGGCTTATGTTTCAATTATATGTAAGATCCAGGAGGGATTTTCAAAAAGCCCTAGACAACCCAATGAAACAGATAAACAGAACAAGCACAAGTGACTTCTGACTTCCTGCTGGCTTCCCCACTGACTTTGCTGGAAGGTGGCAAGGAGCATCAGAAATCACAATCATGTGATTTTGGCTGACTGCTATGATACTGCAGGGGCACAACTTTGCAAATGCAGTGGTGTGAAACAGGCAATGGGTCCCAGATTTGGCATGCATTCTTTAAGTTAGCGGATTTGAGTTAAAATCGATTCAAACATTTTTGCACTGTGATGCAGCACTTGGGCTAAATGAAAGTTACAAAGAGACAAACGGGCAGGAGAGTCTTCAGTAGCAAGTAAGACTACTATAGTTTCTAGTCTGTTTACAGTCAAATTTAACTTGCTTGAAGCTTGAACTCTGCATCCCAAATTTCAGCTGTAAAACCAGCTGCTAAGAAGGGGAAGGAAGATGTACAGGTAGTCCCTGGCTTACAAAGATTCATGTAGTGACCGTTCGAAGTTACAACGGCACTGGAAAAGGTGATTTATGATCATTTTTCACACGACCATTGCAGCCTCCCCCGGGTTCACATGATCAAAATTCAGATGATTGACAACTGAGTCCTAGTTATGACGGTTGCAGTGTCGCAGGTTCGTGTGATTCCCTTTTTGCAACCTGATGGGGATCGCAGGAGAGGAACAGAAGCCCCAAAGGTTCTGTGGACGCAGCAGATCCATGCTACTTCTTGAAGAGTCACTGACACCCCCTTTTAATACTGCCCCCCCTCCCCAGCCTATCTTGGCTCTTGCAGCCTTATTTAAAGCAGCCGCCTTTTTCCTTTATAATACAGAAAAGAAAAGGCAAGGTTAATGAAGGTGTGCAAGCAATGTAACGTGACCTGCTTAACCTGGAGAGGAATTAAGAGGAAGCAGGAAGCGAGAGGAAGGAAGGGAAGGAGTGGGGGACTTGGCAAAGCATTTTACCCCTTAACTGCTTCTGCAGATAATTCGCCCCAGGGCACAGATACTGCTGCAGTTAGATAACATTAGGAACACTGAAATTATGGGAAAACACGAGATTCAAACCTTGGTCCCAGCTCACCGATCTATCTCGAGCGTGATGTGTTTTGCCAGGGCAAGGTAGACCTTTTCTTAACAAGAGGAGTAGAATCAAGATCACGTGAAGCGTTAACACTGTTTTACAAGGCCTCGGTAAGACCACACTTGGAATATGCATCCAGTTTTGGTTGACACATTATAAAAAAAAAAGATGCAGAGACTCTGGAAAGAGAGAGGGAAGAGCAACAAAGATGATCAGGGGACCGGAGGCTAAAACATAGGAAGAACGGTTGCAGGAATTGGGGATGGCTAGTCTAGTGAAAAAGAAAGGACTAGTGGTGACATGAAAGCAGTCTTCCAGTATTTGAGGGGCTGCCACAAAAAAGGAGGTCAACCTATTTTCCAAAGCACCAGAAGGCAAAAACAAGAAGCGACGGATGGAAACTAATCAAGGAGAGAAGCAACCTGGAAATAAGGAGGAATTTCCTGACAGCGAGAACAATTAACCAGTGGAATGGCTCAACTTCAGCTGTGAGTGTGCCATCCCTGGAGGCTTTTAAGAAAAGATTGGACAGCCATTTGTCTGAAATGGACTGCAAGGCAATAAACCGGTCAGTCCTGGAGGAGATCAACCCTGACTGCTCTTTAGAAGGCCAGATCCTGAAGTGGAAACTCAAAGACTTTGGCCACCTAATGAGAAGGGAGGACTCACTGGAGAAGAGCCTCATGCTGGGAAAGATTGAGGGCAAGAGAAGAAGGGGACGACAGAGAATGAGGTGGCTGGATGGAGTCCCTGAAGCAGTAGGCGTGAGCTTAAATGGACTCCAGAAGATGGTACAGGACAGGAAGGCCTGGAGGAACATTGTCCATGGGGTCACGATGAGTCGGACACGACTTCGCAGCTAACAACAACAACAACAACAAGAGATAGAGATAGAGATAGAGATGATAGAGATAGAGATAGAGATAGAGATAGAGATAGAGATAGAGATAGAGATAGAGATAGAGATAGAGATAGAGATAGAGATAGAGATAGAGATAGAGATAGAGATAGAGATAGAGATAGAGATAGAGATAGAGATAGAGATAGAGATAGAGATAGAGATAGAGAGATAGAGAGATAGATACAGATACAGATGTAGATGTAGATGTAGATGTAGATGTAGATGTAGATGTAGATGTAGATGTAGATGTAGATGTAGATATAGATATAGATATAGATATAGATATAGATATAGATATAGATATAGATATAGATATAGATATATAGGATCTCTGGCTTGAACAGGACTAGACCAGGGGTGGGGAACCTTGACTCTTTTATGACTTGTGGACCTCAACTCACAGAATTCCTGAGCCAGCATGTTGAAGTCCACAAGTCATAAAAGAGCCAAGGTTCCTCACCCCTGGTCTAGAAGACCTCCAAGTCCCTTCCAACTCTGTTATTCTATGTTCTATATTTGTTTCAGCTTGCTCTGCAGATTCCCAGCACTAAGAACACAACCCGCAATGGATTCTCAGCCCTTCGATCTCCAGATTTCCCAGGTTGTTCCGTGACCACTCCAGAGTCCAGTGCAGGAAACCAATTGATAACAGTCTCCCTCTCCAGCCTGTGGTGCATAGAGCTGAGTCTTGGCAGTCCCCATTCAGTGAACGGATCGAGAATAAAAGAAATCAGCTACGTGCCCCCTGGTATTTCCCAGCTATTCCTTCTGGAGCAGCTCCCCTCTTTTCAGCACAAAGCTGCAAAAAGCCTGAACCAGGTTTGCAGATGTGCCAGCTGCTGTCTCCTTGCCAAAGGCTGCCCTACTCGCAACTCCATCCACTCCATCATCCATCAGGGCTCTTTCATCAATCGCTGCTAATTGACTCTATTGATTCTCATGGCTGGGAATACCAGAACATGCAAATGCTGAGCAGAAATTTTATTTTGTACCAGAAAGTGGTGGCAACAGAGCATTAGGGCAAGTGGTGCTTTGCTGGTCCTGTAGAAGAGGATGAAGCAAATTATTAAGCCTATTTTGGAAGGAGGAGCTGTGACTTCTGCTTCAAATGAAGCTTTCATCCATAGAAGAGAATCTGTGTAGCTCAGGGTTCAACTGTGGGTTCTGTGGTGCTCTCTGAGTTTGGTGATTTTCTTCCAGACATTTCATTACCCAACTAGGTAACATCATCAGTGCCAGAAGAATTGGAGTTTGTTTTCTGTTTATAGCAATACCAATAACACTTAAGGCTTATATACCGCTTTACAGCCCTCTCTAAGCGATTTAGAGAGTCAGGGTCTTGCCCCAAAAAATCTGGGTCCTCATTTTACTGATCTTGGAAGGGTGGAAGGCTGAGACAACTTTGAGCTGCTCAGGATCGAATTCCTGGCTGTGGGCAGTTTCCCTGTAATACTGCATTCTAACCACTGTGCTGTTTATATACAAAGTATAATTTATATACTAACGATACTACTAGTGTACAAAAAAAGCACAAACCCCACTTGCTTCTAACAATGATGTTATCTAGTTTGGTAATGAAATGTCTCCAAGAAAACAACAAAATTCAGAGAGCACCAAGGAGTCCAGAGACCCTTAAATACCACCAATGATGGGGGAGGAGGGTAATTTCACGGCCCAACTAAATATCCTCAGGGTCCTGATGGTGGTGGTGGTGGTGGTGGTGATGATGATGATGATGATGATGATGATGATGATGATGATGATGGAGCACCAGTTATGTTACTTAGTTGGGTCATAAAACATCTAAACAAGCAAACAGCCAAGCTCAGCAACCACCAAGGACATCACAAGGCTTTCATTCAAGATATCTATGGATTTACACATTGTGCTAAACTCTGGCGTGTTTAACTGTGGCTTGTTGACTGAGTTCACAATTAATGGTATGTCATAAAGCATGGCGTATAAACCACAATCGGTGGAATCAGCCAACATCTATTTATTTATTTTACACATTTATATAGCCTCCCATATTCTAATCCAGGGGTGTCATACTGCCAGCCCGCAGGCCGGATGCATCAGAGCAAAACTGCGCCCCCTCCCCACTTCCGGCAATGGGAAAAAAGTCACAATACGTCACGACACGACATGTGATGTTGCGAGTTTGACACCCCTGTTCTAATCAATCCTTGGCAGCTCCCAACATAAAAAAAGGTAAAGGTTGCCCCGCACCCGCGTGCTAGTCATTTCCGACTCTAGGGGCCGGTGCTCATCTCCGTTTCAAAGCCAAAGAGCCAGCGCTTGTCCGAGGACGTCTCCGTGGTCATGTGGCTGGCATGACTAGACGCCAAAGACACATGGAACGCTGTTATCTTCCCACCGTAGTGGTCCCTATTTTTCTACTTGCATTTTTACGTGCTTTCGAACTGCTAGGTAGGCAGAAGCTGGGATGAGTAACGGGCGCTCAACTCTGCTACGCGGCACTCGGGATTCGACCCGCCAAACTGCAGACCTCCTGATCGACAAGCTCAGCGTCCTAACCCACTGAGCCACCGCGTCCCTTGCTCCCAACATATAAAATCCTATTAAAACTATAAAATGTAATACATTAGAAAACAACAAAGACCTGGCACCAAGTCAAGTTATAATGTGCAATTATACAAGCTGAGCCCAAAGCTTGGGGGAAAACCCAGGTCTTTAGAGCCTTACAGAAGGCTAAGAGGGTAGAAGCCTGCCAAATTTCAGGGTGCAGAGCAGCAGTGTCCAACCTTGGCAACTGTGATGTGCTGGCTGGGGAATTCTGGGAGTTGAAGTCCACAAGTCTTACAGTTGGCAAGTTTGGACACCCCTGAGTAGAGTGTTCCACAGAGCAGGGGCTGCCATGGAAAAAGCTTCAGAGCTCCCATCAGATGGCACTATTTAGGGGTAGGGACTAAAAGGTAAAGGTAAAGGTTCCCCCGCACATGTGTGCTAGTCGTTTCTGACTCTAGGGGCCGGTGCTCATCTCCGTTTCAAAGCCGGAGAGCCAGCGTTTGTCCGAGGATGTCTCCGTGGTCATGTGGCCGGCATGACTAGACGCCAAAGGCGCACGGAACGCTGTTACCTTCCCACCGTAGTGGTCCCTATTTTTCTACTTGCGTTTTTACGTGCTTTCGAACTGCTAGGTTGACATACTAACCCTGACCTGATCTGGTAGTAGAACAGGGAGATGTCCTTAGGGCACAGGTCTGCAACCCGCGGCTCCGGAGCCGCATGCGGCTCTTTCAGCCGTCTCCTACGGCTCCCAGTCCTCTGCCATGTGCAGTTCAAAAAAAAAAGTGGGACTAAAAAAGTTCAACCAATCAATTCAAATATGCAGGGTAAGTGCATATCTCGCCTTGGCTCCACTCTTCAGTCAAACCCTGTTCTGCGCATGCGCGCATGTACGCACATGCGCACACATTTTTTGCGGCTCCCAGTTTTTCCTTTTGTGAGGGAACCAGTTCCGAGTGGCTCTTTCACTGTTTTAGGTTGCTGACCCCTGCCTTAGGGAAAGGCAGTCCTACAAATAACTGGGCCCTGTACCACAGAGGGCTTTAAAGGTGATGAACGCATTGGAAACCAAGCCTTGATACAGTGATATGACTGTATCCAGCAAATATAAAAATTAGAAACCCAGGAAGTTCGTATCAGTCAACCGTAAGGTGCTTTCCCACTGTATCAGGTAGGGGTGGGGAGCCTTACAAAGACATGATACCTTTGAAATGGTCCACCAAAGATCACACAGCAGGTTAGCAGTGGGTATGTTAAACTTTGGGGCACCCTTTGTGTCCCCTTCTTTCGCTTTCAATTCTTCCTCCCACACTGTAGACTAGCCCAGAAGAGACTATCATCATCATCGAAGTTGGAAGGGACCTTGGAGGTCTTCTAGTCTAACCCCCTGCTCAAGCAGGAGCCCCTATACCAGGGGTAGGCAACCTTGGCTCTTTTATGACTTGTGGACCTCAACTCCCAGAATGCCTGAGCCAGCAGGGGGGAACTATGGCCCCTTCATGACCTACGTACTTCAACTCCCAGAATTCCTGGGCTAGCATGGCTGGCTCAGGAATTCTGGGAGTTGAGGTCCACGAGTCATAAAAGAGCCAAGGTTGCCTACCCTTGCCCTATGCCATTTCAGACAAATGGGAAGTCCAGTCCCTTCCAGAGACCCCAACTGATGCTCCTACTGAGGACTAAGGACATTACTCCCAAAAGCAGCCTCATCCCACAAGATTCAAAAATAAAAACAAGAGACTCAGAGGAAGGATAAGTTAAACGAGAGTCTGGAAGCCTAGGCTTCAGAGGCATCACCCGGATGAGCCCCCAAGGTTTAGCCAGGAGGCTTCAGACCAGCTTCACTTTTCATCCCCAAACAAGGAGCCCCATTCTCCCCAGAGGAGAATACCAAGAGACGCCCCCCCCACCCCCTGCACTTGGCAAAGGCCAAAGGCAGCTCGTGGCAGTGGGCAAAGGCTGCCGAGATCAAAGCAGCTCATTTGGGAAGGCGACATTCACTTTCTACCCTCCCATTTCCTGCCTCCCATCTTTGGGGAGCACAATCGACCTTTTCAGCAGGAGCTGAGGTTGTCCCTGCCAAATGCATTAATCTGCAGCCACTGAGTATCCGCTGTTCCTGCTCGCAAGCGATCGGGGGCAGAAAGAAGCAGGCTTGTAGGGAAAGATTCTAGGGAAGAAAAGAGACGAAGAGGTTCAGATCCTAATCAGAGGCAGCTGGTGAACCGGGAGACAGTGGTTGCAACTTCCCCTCTCCCTAGCAGTTGCAGCATGGGAAATGATTCAATGGAAATATGCTTTCTTTGTGCCGTCTTCCACTCACTATGTATGATTTTTTTTGCCTTTTGTAATTGGCCAATTTCATGGCTAAAGTAAAAGTAGTACATATTTTTGGAGGATAACTGAATGTCAGTCCATGAACGGTCCAGAAAATGCAAAACTGATATGCCAGATGGTTCAAGGAGAATAAATGATATTCTCATTGTCAAAAAGATGTGGGGCAAGGGAGAAGCCAGCAAACTAGAGACCAATCAGTTTGGTATCTCAGAAGACTCTAATACAGATCATAAAGAAATTAGCCCATTAGCACTTTGAAAACAATGCAGTAATCAACAGAAATTTATTTATTTATTTATTTATTTATTTATTTATTTATTTATTTATTTATTTATTTATTTAGATTTGTATACCGCCCTTTCCCGAAGGACTCAGGGTGGTTTACAGGGTAATTAAAACAAGAAATACAAAAGTTAAAAACGATTAAAAAAATTACAACAGTCCCTGAAAAAGTAAAAGCCCCCAATTAAAATTAAAATTAAAATTCTCAGCCTGGGCCAGAGAGCTTGAAGAGCCAGGTCTTCAGGTCCCGGCGGAATGAACGGAGGTTGGGGGCAGTCCTCAGCTCCACGGGCAGCTGGTTCCAGAGGGCAGGCGCCCCCACTGAGAAGGCCCTCCCCCTGGGTGTTACCCGCCGGCAATCTTTTACCGCCGGCACCCTGAGAAGACCCTCCCTGTGGGAGCGCACAGGACAAAGGGAACTTGATGCTGGCAGCAGGTGTTCCCTCAGATATCCCGGACCCAAGCCATTTAGGGCTTTATAGGTCATCACCAGCACCTTGAATCTCACCCAGAGGGCAACCGGAAGCCAATGCAGCTCACGGAGTAGAGGTGTTACATGGGAGTATCGGGAAACCCCCATCACAACTCACGCGGCCGCATTCTGCACCAGCTGAAGCCTCCGAGTGGTCCTCAAGGGCAGCCCCATGTAGAGAGCATTGCAGTAGTCTAAACGGGAGGTCACGAGCGCATGAGTGACTGTGCGTAGGGCATCTCGGTCCATCTCGGACATGGATCTGTCAAAAATAAATGTTGCTGGACTAAACTTATTTCATTTTTTGACTATATAATTACCTTAGTAGATTATGGGAATGTGGCAGATGTAATGTATCTTGACTTTCACATAGCATTTGACAAAAGCATCCCATAATATGCTGACAATACGCTAGTTAAGTGTATGGAGGACAATATAGCAGTTAAGCAGATGCAGAGCTGGCTTGAAAATTATAGTCAGAACTATCGTTGATAGTTATTTCCTTTGTACAAAAAGAGACACAGAGCATGTGGGTGGAGTCAAGAAAGGAATCAGCCTGGAGTTGTTAAGTTCTCACAAGCGATCCAGTCTTTCTTGAACTCCATTAACTTGTATCTAGCACCAATTTAACACTCATCATTAGCTGACTAGATTCTTGTATAAAGGCTTCAGCAATAAATCTTTGTAACTGGAATTTAACATGTACTCCTGATTCTTCGAGCTTGACATCATCAAGTGTGACAGAAACATCATTGGCCTATTTACTTTTCAATATTTTTCTTAATGATCTGGGTGAAGGAGTTTACAGATTGTTTACTGAGCTTACAGATGTTGCAAATTTGTACGGGATAGCGAATACCCTGAAGATGGGAATAAATTTTAAAATGATTGTGAGAAGTTGGAGAAATGGGCTGATAGTAACAGAATTAAATTCTGCATAAAGTTCTTCACATAGGAAATTAAACTCAAATCCAGAGGAGTAAGGTGGGTGATACTTGGCTTCATGAGTGAGAAAAAAATATCTTGGAAATACATAATAGTTGATTGAAAACTGAGCATAAGCCAAAAATAGGATGTGACTTGCATAAAAAAAAGATAAATGTAATTTTAAACTGCACCAACAAAGGAATCATGGGAAGTAATCGTTTATTTATTCTGTTTAGGCAGACTCCACCTTAAATATCGGGGATTTTATTTTGATCCAGTTTCAAAAAACTATGAACAAAGCAATTTGACAGTAAAAAAAGTGAACATACAAGATAGAATAACCAAATTGGAAGGGACCTTTGAAGGTCTTCTAGTCCAACCCCCTGCAGGAGACCCTATGTCATTCCAGACAAATGGTTGTCCAATCTCTTCTTTTAAAAAAAAAATCTTCAGTGATGGACCACCCACAATTTCTGAAGGCAATCCATCCCACTGATTAATTATTCTCATCGACAGGAATGTTCTCCTTAATTCTAGGCTGGATCTTTGTTTCATGACCTTCCACCCATTGCTTCTTGTTCTGCCCTCAGGAACTTTAGAGAATAGGTTGAGCCCCTCTTCTCTGTGACAGCCCCTCAAGTATTGGAAGACGGCGATCATGTTATCCCAGTCACTTTTTTCAGTGCCGTGGTAGGTTTGAATGATCATTAAACAAACTGTTGTTAGTGAAGAACTACCTATATCGCAGGGGGAAACAGGAAGGAACCTTTCCTGGCCAATGCGGAGAGGGAGGGAATGCTTCTCCCGTTTATTTTATTTAATAATTTTCCAGGGAGGGACTTTGGCATATGGCAATTCCCCAAACACCATGCAATGAATGTAGAGCTGGACCTAGCCTGGACTCTGTTACAGCCCGCCCCCCCCCCGCCGCCGCCCTATATTAGTGCATCTCCTCCATTAGCAGCCAGAATGGGTACTGTCTATGGTCCTGAAATCCAAGGATGTAAATGGCAAGAAAAACTGGCAGCAACAGTAGAATAGAATGGACTAGACAAGAATAGAATAGAATAGAATAGAATAGAATAGAATAGAATAGAATAGAATAGAATAGAATAGAATAGAATAGAATAGAATAGAATAGAATAGAATAGAATAGAATAGAATAGAATAGAATAGAATAGAATAGAATAGAATAGAATAGAATAGAATAGAATTCTTTATTCTATTCTATACCAGTAGTTATGGTTTGTCTGTAGTGTCTCAGTGTATATTTGTTGACTCTGTGCATGTGTGTGTGTGTGTGTGTGTGTTTGCATTTCTATCTATTGTGTGTCCTGTTTGAATGTCTGCGTGCACACAATAATGAACATTTTCCCCAAGTATCATTGAGTTAACAATGGGGGGGCTGAATTCCAGGCATCTTTGAAAGATGCCAGTCCTCCCTGCCATACTGACACAACTGTTGATTCTGAAAACAGGGGTTGATCACCAGGCACCTGAAAATAACTCAGGAAGCCAATTGGAGTAATCCCAGAGGAGTTGAAATTAAGTGCAAAATGGCTCTCTGCCCATGTGCCCAAACACCCTTCTTTATACCTTTTTCCAGGCCAGAGTTCAAAGCATTAAAAGTGCACAATGCACACAATTGTTGTTTGCTAGGCATCTGTTGCTTTCACAAGAGCTAAAAATCAGGAGGAGTTGAATGAAAGTTTCTGCCTTTTAATAACATTTGTTAGTTTGAAAAAGCATATTCAGACTCCTTCTGTTTTTTTAGCTGCTATAGACTAACAGAGTTCTCCTGTAATGTACAACAAGGGCTCAAGTTTTTCCCCTCTAAAAGTGCTATTTTTAGACAACCATCACTGGATGCATCCCAGAACAACATTCCAATGTGCTTTGCTTTTATTGGCACAGCATATTGAGATAATCCAGCCATTGGTTGTTTGTGCCTTGGTTGTTTGTGCCTTGTGCAAAACAGGCATGATGGAATGTGGACATAAAAAAGAAGTGGAGGGGGGTCTCCAGCAAGACCACCATGTTTTCATAAGAAAGAGGCAGCACATCCAAGACAAGAGATTGTGCAGTCCTGAACAGGATGGAGGAAGAAAGAAAAGATTCAGGATAAGTACACCTAGAATCTTCCTGGGTATATCAATTAGGGTAGAAGATTCTAGCTTTAGTCTGGCAAGATTCTGTGTATGTAAGAGAAGGAATGGCAGAGCCTGGGGGTGGAGTTAAAGGAAGGATCAGCCTAGAATCCTTATGTAGCCAGAAGGGGACTAAGCCCAAACCCCACCTGCTCCCTTGAATTCCATGGACACCAAGTGAGTGGTAACCATTAGTTGAGAATATTCCTATGCCTAGGCATGAGTAGCAATAAATCAGTTTAATTGGATGTATTAGGTATAAGCAAATAAAGCTGCAGACTTGTTTAGATTTCACCATGTCCTGTTTAGGCTTGACATCAAGGCAGACTTATTGAAAAATGTGGCTAACATAAGGTGTGAACCTACAGCAGGGCTGTCAAGCTGCCGGCCTGTGGGCCAGATGCATCATAGTGAAACCACACCCATCCCATTGCAGGCAATGGCAAAAAAGTCACGATATGTCGCAACACATCATGTGATGTTGTGAGTTTGACACCCCTGACCTACAGGCTTTAAGTAGCCACGTCTGCCTCTGTCGTGGTAAATGTGTGAACCGAACTACAATACTATGGCATGACCTCCATCTTTAAGGATCTTGTAGTCCCCGTTAGATGCAACTAACCAGGAAAAGGCCACAAAGAAGAGGTGGGGTCAACCTATTCACCAAAGCAACTGAAGGCAGGACAAGAAGCAAAGGATGGAAATTAATCAAAGAGAGAAGCAACCTGGAACTAAGGAGAAAGTTCCTAACAGTGAGGACAATAAACCTCCAGAAGTGGTGGCTGCTCCATTACTGGAGGATTTTTTAAGAGGAAATTGGACAGCCACTTGTCTGAAATGGTATAGGGTCTCCTGCCAGACCAGGGGGTTGGACTAGAAGACCTCCAAGTTCCCTTCCAACTCTGCTACTCTGCACTAAAAGTTTTACATGCTATCTATATGCAAGAATCTGATCTACTAGTGGTCAAGGCAAATTTGTGCTAGATAAGAGTCAATGGAATTTATGGGGGGCTGGATTTACATCTCTTGTGAGAGTGTAGAAACTCTAAACTGACAATGCATTTGACCTCATCTTTGGGCTGTGCCTGGTCATCTACTACAGTCTGTCTGAAACTGATCAAATCCAGGCTCAGAGTGGCTACTGTCACACCTAGAAATGACTGCAAGCATGCCCTGTCTGATGGAACTTGTCTTCTCCTGCACTTGGACTGGATATTCCTCAGCCACAAACAGAGGAGACCATCTGAACTTCTCAGAAGTGTTCATCTGGTCACTGGTGCCGCAGAGAAGACAACCCTTGATTTCTTCCCGGGGAGGTGCTTTTGATTCTAGGTACAGCCCTCCACATGTCTGAAGTCATCTTCCTTCACTTGATGTGATCGCCCAGAAATATGTTTCCTTTCAAACAGGTTTTGTTTCCTCTGTTCTCACCCAGTTTATTATGATTATCCAATGTTTATCTGCATAACAACCGGGAGTGGGAGTGTTGATCATCTTTTATTGATCTTACAAAGCCCTCAAGAGAAACACAATTAAGCTTAGCAGAAGGAACAAACTCTGGGGCTGAATGATGGCTCCCAGTATTAAGGCCCCAGTTCAATTAAGCTAAGAGCTTTCCTCTGCGGGAGGCGGGGTGCTCCCCACCCCTAAACCTCTGCCTTACAAAGGAATCAACGTTCAAAGTATGCACCAAAATATTCTGAAGTACCCAGAATATTTGCATGCAGCTTTCTACAGTGCTAATGCACCCTTGCTTTAAAATATGACAGGCTGTCAATGTAAGGATTTAATTTAGTATTGTTGCTGTGGCACCGCACATAAACTAAAAGGCTTATAAAACTCTGAGAAATAAAGGAAATGGCTTAGTAGCTCTCAGTGGGGGGGGGAAGGGCCTGTTTAACAAAATCTATTAAACTGGAAACAGTGGGTCAAAAATTTCAGCACATACGAAGCAGCTGCACAAACAAGCTGATCTGGAGGGCCAAATTGCATGTCAATGGACCAGGATCTCACAGCTCCCAGAACGGGTTCAGGAAGATGGTAAGGGGTCTGTAAGGCTAAACTGTTGAGGGGATGTTGAGGCTCTGCAGCAACAAAGAAGGTAAGGGGTCTGGAGGCTAAACTGTACAATGAACAGTTATAGAATTGGGTGTAGCAATAGCACTTAGACTTATATACCGCTTCACACTGCTTTACAGCCCTCTCTAAGCAGGCTACAGAGTCAGCACGTTGCCCCCCACAATCTGGGTCCTCATTTTACTGACCTCGGAAGGATGGAAGGCTGAGTCAACCTTGAGCCGGTGAGACTCAAACTGCCAAGCTGCTACCAGCCGGCAGTCAGCAGAAGTAGCCTGCAGTACTGCATTATAGCTACCGTGCCACGAGGGCTCATGTCCAGTCTAATAAAGAGAAGGACTAGGGATGACATTAAAATTACTAACATCAAAAGGCCTGACCGAAGGGTCACAT
Source organism: Vipera berus (assembly GCF_964194415.1). Lineage (NCBI taxonomy): Eukaryota > Metazoa > Chordata > Lepidosauria > Squamata > Viperidae > Vipera > Vipera berus. The sequence goes on along the minus strand of NC_138215.1, from coordinate 4,496,946 downwards.
CTAAACCCTTCCCAAGACAGAGGAAGTAAGGGCTTTGCACAGCCCGTGAGCAAGACAAAAGCAGAGCACCAGTGTGTGGGGAAACAAACAGTGGAGTTGTCACTGTTGTGAGTCTCTGGGACTCCCAAGAAGGCCTTAGCTAGAGATCTGGATTTTTAGCCCCCTCAAAAACCAACATGTCCATTAAAGGGATTTACAGTATGGGGGAGCAGAGTGTCTGTGTCCAAAAATGAAGAAGGTAGATAAACCTTCACCTAATAAAGAGTGTATACATTTTTGACACTTCTCTTGATGGCTTTCTAATGTTCAAGTATCCTGCACTGGTCTTAGCCTTTAAGATAACAGAATGCAGGCAGTCCTCGACCTACAACCATTCGTTTAGTGATGGTTTGAAGTTACAAAAGTGAAAAAAGTGACTTACGATTTTCTTCAGGCTGGGTCAAAAATATACACCCCCTTTTTTTAGGTGCAAGGTTATCTGCCTTCTTGATTTTTGACAGACACTCTGCTCCCTCATAAATCCCTTTAATGAGCTGTTTGGTTTTGGGGGGGCTAAAACTCCAGATTTACAAGCTGAACTAAGACTGTTGCAGCATCCCCATGGTCACAGGAAAAATGGTTTGGCAGCCGACTCATATTTATGACGGTCGCAGTGTCCCCTTTGTGATCCCCTTTTGCGAGCTTCTAAGAAACAAAGTCAATGGGGAAGCCAGATTCACTTGACAAATGTGTTACTAACTTAACAACTGCAGTAATTCAGTTAACAACTGTGGCAAGGTAGGTTGTAAAATGGGGCAAAACTCACTTCACAGCTGTCTTGTTTAGCAATGGAAATTCTGAGCTCAGTTGCAGCTGTTAAGTAGAGGAGTACCTCTAAATGTACAGTCTTGTGGTATTTTGACACACAGGTAGGAGCCCCTGGCTGCAAGGGAAGGGTGGCAATGTGGGGATCAACTCTCAACCTCTTAGATCAGGGGTAGGCAATCTTGGCTCTTTTATGAGTCGTGGACTTCAACTCCCAGAATTCCTGAGCCAGCATGGGGGGAACTACGGCCCCCTCATGACTTGTGGACTTCAACTCCCAGAATTCCTGAGCCAGCATGGCTCAGCTTGGAAACCTCTCCCTTTCCCCTCAGCATGGCTGGCTCAGGAATTCTGGGAGTCATAAAAGAGCCAAGGTTGCCTACCCCTGTCTTAGATGGGTGGCAAAAGCCCAAAGCCTTTCCGTGATGGCGTGATGCCACCAGAGCGGGTGCAACTCAGCACATTTCAGCCTGGTTTTCCATCCTTTGGAGAGCTTGGAAAGCTTAAGTACAGCAGTGAATAGGTCTTTTACTCCCACCGCCATGCTGGTTTTCACCTTCAAAAGCTGAAAGTTTTGCTCCTTTTCTCTGCCCACTGTTTACCACCGGTTGGTTGTCCAAAGGTTTTAACGCCAGAGACAGGATTGCTGCATAAAATGAGAAATTAAGTACAAGTAATCCTCAACTTACTGCCACAATTTAGCCCAAACTTTCCGCTTCTCAGCAAAGCTTTGCTAAGTGAGTTGTGCCTCAGTTTATGACCTTTTTGTGACAGTTGTTAAGCGAATCATTGCAGCTGTTATGTGAATGTGTTCATTAGCTAATCTGGCTTCCCATTGATTTTGCTTGCCAGAAGTTTGCAAAAGGGGATCATATGACCCCGGGACACGGCAACCGTCATAAATATGAGTCAGTTGCCAAGTGCCTGAATTTTGATCATGCGACCATGCTGTAACAGTGCAAAAAATGGTTATAAGTTACTTTTTTCAGTCCTGTTCAAATGTTTACTAAATGAATGATCATAAGTCAAGGACCTCCTGTATCCACAAACACCCAGGTTCAAGAGAAAGACAGTTCACACTGGAAAGTACAAGAAAAGACAGAACACAGAGGCCCGCCCCACCAAAACCTACTTTTAACCCTAGTCCTTCTTGCACAATGGAACATTTTGTAAAACATGCAAGTTTAAACCTGTTTTTAAGTCTGTTAAAATGCTTTTATCCATGTATTTACATAGTTTTATTATGCTGTTGTAAACCTCCGAGGGGGGGAGGCACATATGATTGACAGATAAATGATAGAGGGAGAGATATAGATAGACAGATAGATATAGATAGACAGACAGATAGATGGATGATAGATGGATGCTAGTTAGGCAATAAATGACAGAGATAGATAGATAGATAGATAGATAGATAGATAGATAGATAGATAGATAGATAGATAGATAGATAGATAGATAGATAGATAGATAGATAGAGATATGATTGATAAATGATACAGATAATGAGATAGATAGATAGATAGATAGATAGATAGATAGATAGATAGATAGATAGATAGATAGATAGATAGATAGATAGATAGATAGAGATATGATTGATAAATGATACAGATAATGAGATAGATAGATAGATAGATAGATAGATAGATAGATAGATAGATAGATAGATAGATAGATAGATAGATAGATAGATAGATAGATAGATAGATATGGATAGATAGATAGATAGATAGATAGATAGATAGATAGAGATATGATTGATAAATGATACAGATAATGAGATAGATAGATAGATAGATAGATAGATAGATAGATAGATAGATAGATGATAGATAGATAGATAGATAGATAGATAGATAGATAGATAGATAGATGGATGACAGATGGATGGATGAATGGATATAGATAGATGATACCGAGAATGATATGGATAGATGATACAGAGAATTAGATAGATAGATAGATAGATAGATAGATAGATAGATAGATAGATAGATAGATAGATAGATAGATGATAGATAGATAGATAGATAGATAGATAGATAGATAGATAGATAGATAGATAGATAGATAGATAGATAGATAGATGATACAGATAATGATAGAGATAAATGGATGGATGGATGGATGGATGATAGATAGATAGATAGATAGATAGATAGATAGATAGATAGATAGATAGATAGATAGATAGATAGATACAGAGAATGATATATAGATATGATTAATAAATAATAGAGATGATAATGATTGATAAATGATAGAAAACAATAGAGATAGATAGATAGATAGATAGATAGATAGATAGATAGATAGATAGATAGATAGATAGATAGATAGATAGATAGATAATTAAATAATTGTCCCCTCCAATTTCAAGCATCAAAAGCAAGAGCGGGCCTTCATTTAAGAAGAAAAAGAGAGTGAGATACCTTAATAAGCCCAAATAATGTATTTTTCATCACTCAGAATATTCAGAGCTAATGTACAAATTAGCTTTTACATGGCAAGTTCATTTCTCTGGTGATCTCATTTAGATCATGCAAAGAACAACCCGGGTTTCAAGAGACATGCAGGTTTTCTCCTCTAGCAAGGCAGCTCCCTGACACTTCTCAAGCTGGTGGCTAATAATCTCTCCTTAATTGGGGTCTTTCCAGCCAGATTCAGGCACGGTAATTAGGTGGCTTTGATTTCTGACCCCATAAGTTGGGAGATTCCAGGAGAGGAAAGGAGAGGAGAGGGGGGGTCATATTTAAGGAGAGACTCTGCAAATCCAGATGTCTAACTCTTTGGCCTAAGAAAAATGTCTTGTGTGGATTTATACAGTTGGTGATGGTGACACTCAGCCAAATACAGGCAGTCCTCGACTTACAACACTTCATTTAGTGACCATTTGAAGTTACAATGACACTGAAAAAAGAGATTTATGACCGTTTTTCACACCTATGACCATTGCAGCATCTCCGTGCTCACATGATCAAAATTCAGACGCTTGGCAACTGACTCATATTTATGATGGTTGCAGCATCCCGAGGGGCTCACATGTTCCCCTTTTGTGACCTTCTGACAAGCAAAGTCAATGCACTTTACAACCGTGTTACTAACTGAACAACTGCCGTGATTCACTTAATAACTGTGGCAAGAAAGGTCTTAGAATTTCCCGAAAATAAGACCCAACCGGAAAATAAACCCTAACATGATTTTTCAGGATGCTCATAATAAAAGCCCCACCCAAAAATGAGTCTCAATTAAGATCATCAGCCAGACCGACACATTTACTATCATAAGGTAAAGGTAAAGGTTCCCCCGCACACGCGTGCTAGTCATTTCTGACTCTAGGGGCCGGTGCTCATCTCCGTTTCAAAGCCGAAGAGCCAGCGCTTGTCCGAGGACCTCTCCGTGGTCATGTGGCCGGCATGACTAGATGCCAAAGGCACACAGAACGCTGTTACCTTCCCACCGTAGTGGTCCCTATTTTTCTACTTGCATTTTTACGTGCTTTCGAACTGCTAGGTTGGCAGAAGCTGGGACGAGTAACAGGCGCTCACTCTGTTACGCGACACTCGGGATTTGACCCGCCAAACTGCCAACCTTCTGATTGACAAGCTCAGCGTCCTAACCCACTGAGCCAACTGGAAAATAAGCCCTAATGTGTCTTTGGCAGCAAAAATTAATATAAGACCCAGCCTTATTTTCAGGGAAACCATGTTTTCTTTATTGCTCCGCACCTTCAGACAGAAATCTTGCCAAATTAAAGCAATACTTGCATAACCAAAGATATCCTCTGAGAACTGCTAGGTAGGAAACTGGCTTAACTCTCTTCCACCCAACCAAACTATCTACGTTTCACTGTCTCTTTGCCCTCTTGAATGCAGCTCCTCCCTCCCTCCCTGCCTCCTGGGAATCCAGACTACAGTCCACACTCTGGCATGGTATTATCAGATGGCAGACAGGATATGACCAAAAAAAACCTTGAGGGCCAGCAATCTGTGTCCCTATTTCATCAAGAAAAAACTATATTTAATTTGTTACATTTACATCTTATCTTTCATAGTTTCCCAACCACAACTGAGAAGTAGGCCCCCATGGACCTTCTCTGGCTAAAGTGCGGATTGGAAGCTGGGTCTCCCTGGTCTTAATCTAGCACCTTCATCTCTAGTCCATGGCGGTTCTTGAGCTGAGAGGGAGGGTCTAGCCCAAGACCACCCTGGGAAGCTTTCATGGCTGAGGACAGACTTGAACCCGGGTCTCCCCACTCCTAAATCCAGCAATCTTTCCATTGGGCTGCGCTGGCTGTTAGTGTAGAACAGGGGTCTCCGAACCTAGCAACTTTTAAGACTTGTGGACTTCCACTCCCAGAATTGCTCAGCCAGCATAAAGTTGCCAAGTTGGAAAAACCCTATTGTAGAAAGTTCAAGCAGAGTGTGATCTGTAGAGATCGGGTAGGCTTGATCTCCTTGCTTGATCTTCCTGTAGCAAAAGCCATCACAATGTAGAGCTCACAACTGCAAAGCAGAGGGCTAATTTTATGTCCCCCCTTCCCTGAATGAGTCCTCAGTCACGAAACATATAACCATCAAGAGACAGAAGGTGAGTCTATTTGCAGCTATTCCCATCGACAGCAACTCAACTCGGTGGCAAAAATTCATTCAAAAGATTCTGTCTTAATTAACTCATTTGTAAACGAGCCATGAGAAGCTCCTCTTACAATTTCCAGAATTCTGCATTTATGCCAAATTTAGCATTAAATATAACCTAGCTCAGGGGTCTTCAAACTTGGCCCTTTTATGACTTGTGGACTTCAACTCCCAGAATTCCTCAGCCAGCCATGGCTGAGGAATTCTGGGAGTTGAAGTCCACAAGTCATAAAAGGGCCAAGTTTGAAGACCCCTGACCTAGCTGAAATCTGTATTATTTGGGCTTCTTCTATATCTGGCGGGGGTGGGGAACGTGACATTCAGGATATGCTTCTCCGGCTGTAGTCTAGTTTTGCTCACTTCAGCATTGTGCTTTTCCAAGTGCCGAGATCAGGATCTTCCCTCCCATCTGCATTTGATCCAGAAAAAGTCACCTCATAGCAATTCTGTTCAGGATTTCTAATTACATGTGCCTCCTCCACTTGGTTAAGGCCAAGAAGAGGCCAACTGGTGCAATAACCAAACTACACAACAAGCAATGAGTTTCCAGGAGGTGAAGGGCAGACTAGTCAAGCACCCTCTCTCCATCCAGCGGATTCCAGATTTGTGTCCTACTACATGCAAGGCCAATCTCATTAAGGATACAGGAAGGTCTGGTCAGGTGTAGGCAACACTTGGTCCAAATCAACCTCCTGACAATGCTAGGAACCTCTCTACCCACATGTTCAGCCTTAAGGTCTCCAGAAACACCTCCATAACTTTTGCAACGTCTCCCACTAGAATCACAGAATCATAGAATAACAGAGTTGGAAGGGACCTTGGAGGTCTTCTAATCCAATCCCCCTGTTAAAATAAGAGATTCCCTACCACCCTGATCAAATGGCTGTCTAATCTCTTCTTGAAGACCTCCAATGATGGAGCATGCAAGACTTCTGGAGGCAAGTCATTCCACCGATTTTCTCTTTAATTCTAGGCTGGATCTCTCTTTGATGACCTTCCACTTGTTACTTCTTGTACCGCCTACAAGTGCTTTGGAGAATAGATGGACCCCCCTCTTTCCTGTGACAGCCCCTCAAATACTGGAAGACTGCCACCATGCTAATCCTAGTCCTTCTCTTCGCTAGACTAGAGATACCATTCCTGGAACTGTTGCAGACCTGATCCAGAAGAGTTTAGAATTATATGAACCTTTGCAGGGCAATTTCATCCACCCATGTGGATTTCCAAAGAATATAAAGTGAAGAGCTCAGAAAATGTAAACTTGTCACCCACAGAAGCTTCAGCCTGCCGTACATATCAATTCTGCAAATTGCATCGTTTCTAATTGTATACATTTTGCCAAGTATGGGGAAAAATGAGTTTTTCATCTGCCTTTTTACCGGCTGCCTGCTTTCAAGCATATTCTTTGCAGCCATCGCTTTAGAAGGAGAATACACAAATTATAGCGTGTCACAGAAAAGAAGCTGGGCAAATTTAGCATAATTTATGGAAGATGCAGGATTCAGATTTGTCAGAGGCAACATACAAGTCTCCATTTGTCGTGGCTGTTGTGTGTTACACAAAAGTCACTCCAGCCTGCACAGGGGAGACTTACGCTTGAGAAACTCCATTTCCACCCCCTCTTTACAAAAACATCCTCCATTGTGAGCAATCTGTGCTTGGCCTGATAAATACAAAGCAGGCCTGCAAATTCCTAGCCCCGTATTGCCATTCGCTCCAATAACACACTGTAGATCCTGCCCTGAATCGGTGGCCATTCAAGAGCAACAAGCAATCCTTTCCCAAAGAGCTCTGCGCTTTTTACAGCCCCACCCAAAGGCAAGCTGCAATTTTTCTATGCCCACTTCAAACACGGAGAGAGATAGGACTCATGGCTGTAATTAAGCAAAGCATTGTGCAAATGCCAACAAATATGATTGATATTTGAGTCTTGGCAGAAAGAGAACTTTTCATGCTTGGCTGGAGATCCCTGGGAGATGAGGTCCACACATCTTCAAGTTGCCAAGGTTGAGAAACACTAATTTAAGAAGACTTCCTTGCTGGCTGAGGAATTCTGGGAGTTGAAGTCCACAATCTTTAAGTTGTCAAGACTGAGGAACACTAATTTAGAAAGATATCCTTGCTGGCTGAGGAATTCTGGGAGTTGAAGTCCACAATCTTCAAATGACCAAGGTTGAGAAACACTAATCTAAGAAGACATCCTTGCTGGCTGAAGAATTCTGGGGGTTGACGTCCATACATCTTCAAGTTGCCAAGGTTGAGAAACTCGGTCTTAAATGCAGTGATGAAGAGGTCTTCTCATCCCATGTCTCTATTTTTCACACTCCGCAAAGTCCTCTGCACTAACTATCTTTGCAATCAATAAGGCATGGCTTGCATGTCTGAAACTCCCCATCATCCCACCTGTGACTGTAACCTACTAACATGGTTTAAACATCAGCCACAACTCTTGCCCACTGAGTTGATGGCTTCTTCTACCCTGGTTGCCTTAGGCCATGTTGAGATTGCTCTGAGCCTCTTTCTGATCTCACATCAGCAGGTTTGGGCGAGCGTGTTTCTTTATTTCTGACTTCTGTGATGATTCACTGGACATTGCCGCAAAGCTGATATTTCCCTTTAAATGGCTCCGAAGGCTATAAGCAGTCTATTTTCAGGCTGGCAAGAATTCTTGCCTCTCGGCTCAAGCTATTACAAAGCAGAGACAATTGTATGTGCGGTACAAATGGCTTTGTAGGGGGCTGAGGGCTGGCAAGGCAAGAGGAGCAGAAATGTCTTTTTTCTTTTTCTTTTGCAACAGTGGCGTGTGTCTTCCATCACGCCAAATCAGGAAGTGCTTCAATAAGGAATGAGATCAAACCACTATGCAAAACAGCCCAGTTTTTCCCTGCACAAGATGAACAAGATCACCAGGCACAGGGTAAGGACATGGAAGTATTAATCCAGCATTTCATTTAGTCTTGAAAGCCTACCTAAGGACAGCTATGGCTCGGAGACACAAACTTGGAAAAGTGCTGTACATTTAAGCTGGCTCGGTCACCCAATCAACGGATACCCCAAGCAGCTTTCTACAGCCACCTTGCTTATTTATTTAAAATATGTATAGGTCATCTTTCAGAATATAAACACTACAGATAAGTGGAAAGTTTGCTTGATATCTGTCCCAGAGGTGTTTTTTTCAGGAGGCAACTGGACTTTCTTGTTGTTTTTTTCTTTGAAGACATTTTGCTTCTCATCCAAGAAGCTTCTTCAGCTCTGACTGGATGGTGTGGAATGGAAGGATTTATACTCCTTGCAGAGAGCTGGTCATTTGCATTCTTTCAGAGAGTCGTTGAGGCCATTTGGAGGTTTACCTGTGACTTCTGGGTCACCTGCGTGATACAAATGGGTGTGGAGCCTTCTTGGCTGCAGGTTGTTGTCTGCTTTGTTTCCCTTCACTGTTGAAGACAGGCGCAGGCTGGGGGGGGATGAGTCTGTGTTGTCTGCACCTCAAACTGAAGCGCAAATGGTTCCTGCAGTCTGCAATGTTTTCTGGAAATCTGTTCATAATCCATCGGCCTTCGAAGGGTGTTCATCCCGAAGTGCATGGCTCAATGTCGATGGAGATTCTCAGGCATCCAGGTCCCGGTTGTCCAAACCAGGAATATAAATCCTTCCATTCCCCACCCTCCAGTCAGAGCTGAAGAAGGCTCTTGGATGAGAAGCGAAATGTCTTGGGGGGAAAAACAAGTCCAGTTGCCTCCTGAAAAAGCACCTTTGGGACAACCCTGACCTGGATAACTGAGAATCTCCGCAGACAGTTTTGGATATCTGATACTCAAATATCTGAGACTCAAAAATTCTTTTTTCGTGAACAGGACAAAGAGCGATTGACTTTTTAAAAGAAATCAAAACAGGAAACAAAATGGACATTGATCTAGACAGGCTGAAGCATTGGAGAGTTTGGTGTCTACACGGGTACTCCTTGACTTAGAACTATTTGCTTAGTGACCATTCAGAGTTGCAGGGGCACTGAACAGAGTGGCTTCTGATGAGCCTTCGCATTTATGACCACCACAGCACTCCTAAAGTCACGTGAACAAAGTTTGGGTGCTTGGTAGCCAGGCTGCATCAGCATCCTGGCATCAGCTAATCGCCATCTGGAACTTCCACAGCCACAGAAATGCTGGTCCCAACTGTGGTCATAAATCGAGGGCCACCTGTGGTCCAAAACCCACACTTATGACCGTTGGAACGTCTCCATGGTCACATGATCAAAATTCAGATGCTCGGCAACTGGTTCATTTCTATGACGGCCGCAGTGTCCTGGGGTCACGTGATCCCCTTTTGTGACTCCTGACGAGCAAAGTTAATGGGGAAGCTAGATTCACTTAACAACCGTGTTACTAATTTGGCAATTGCAGTGATTCATTTAACAACTGTGACAAGAAAGGTCAAACAATGGTTCAAAACCTACTTAACAAATGTTTTGCTTAGCAACAAAAACATTGGGCTCAATTGGGGTTGTAAGTCGAGGACTAACTGTACAACTAGAGAAAGTGGCTATGAGCTTTCAATACTCCAGAATTCTTCTTTAGGAAAGAGACTCAGAGCAATAAATTGAAGAGAAGAAGCTGGAGGACAGCAACTAACGTGGTTAGCCTCAAAGAGAACTTTCTGACCCAGCCAGGCCATGGATGAGGATTTTACATGATTACTTTTTTAAATTGAATTTCCAAATTTCTACAGGAATAGGAGAGAAAGAAATCAACATTTTAAAAAATCTGAGAACAGAGCAAACCTATTCAGCTAGAACGCCTTGCCATCAGCAACATTCATACAATATTTGAATTAAATTACAGATAAAAATAGACTTGATTCAATAAAAAGTACTGTATCTGAAAAAATAAACTAAGGAACTCATTTATAACGATACAATCATTATCTAGCTAACAAAGGACTGTTTACACCCAGCTAAGTTTTCAAACAATGTTCAGCAGGATAAAATACCAAAGAGCTCTAGGAATCTGTAAGAAACTCATCAGAAATATTCCGTTACTGAAGATTCAGAATCCTACATAAATATAGTAACTATATCTTACTAAACCATAGTTTAGGTACCATTTGTTTAGCAAACAACCATTGCTTGGATTTGTATACAAATCACAGCATTAAAATTTATAGACCATAATACTCTACATCCTACAAAGCCTAAACCAAATCAACCCAATCATAATAGAATAATATTGAAGGGAACACCTGCTGCCAGCATCAAGTTCCCTTTGTCCAGTGCACTCGCAGAGGGAGGGTCTTCTCAGGGTGCCACCGATAAAAGATTGCCGGCGGATAACACCCAGGGGGAGGACCTTTTCTGTGGGTGCGCCTGCCCTCTGGAACCAGCTGCCCATGGAGCTCAGGACTGCCCCGACCTTCGTTCATTCCGCCGAGACCTGAAGACTTGGCTCTTCGAGCTCTCTGGCCCAGGCTGAGAATTTTAACTGGGGTTTTATTTTCAGGGATAACTTAAACTTTTAATTCTCTTTTAACTCTGTATTTTATATTGATGTGATTTTAAAATGCCCTGTAAACCGCCCTGAGTCCTCCGGGAAAGGGCGGTATATAAATCTAATAAAATAAATAAATAAATAATAGAATAACAGAGTTAGAAGGGACTTTGGAGGTCTTCTAGTCCAACTCCATGTTCAAGCAAAAGACCCCATATTATTTCAAATAAATGGCTGTCCAGCTTTTTTTTTTTAAAAAAAGCCTCCAGTGTTGGAGCATCCACAACTTCTGAAGGGAAGTCATTCCACTGGTTAATTGTTCTGTCACAAAATTCCTACTTAGTTCTAGGTTGCTTCTCTCATTGGTTGGTTTCCATCCAACATTTCTTTTCTTGCCTTCTGGTGCGTTGGAGAACAGGCTGACCCCTCCCCTTCTTTGTGGCAGCCCCTGAAATCCTGAAACCTGCTATCACCTCGCCCCTAGCCCTTCTTTTTTCTAGACTAGACATACCCAATTCCTGGGAAAGGTTCTTCATATGTTTTAGCCTCCAATCCCCTGATCATCTTTGTTGCTCTTCTTTGCACTTTTTCTAGAGCCTTCTAGAACATTTTTTTTATATGGTGGTGATCAAAACTGGATGCAGTATTCCAAGTGTGCGGTGTTATGTGAAGAGGCTTTGGGGAAGTCAGGTGCACTAGGGCCCCCCACGTCAGAACTGTAACCCCATGGAGGTGTTTATTTAGCAGAAGAAGAAGCATCACCAATAAGAGGACAAAGAATTTCAACTTCAGCACTGTAGGGTTATAGGAAAATTACAGAATAGTGCAAGAACCAATAGCCTAGGCAAGAGGGACTGAAACATGTTTAAATCGAGGAAGGCCAGATAACGTTCAGAAGAATCAATATCTCCTCGATGCACTGCATTACATGGAGGAGAAGGAGGTGAGGTACACGTGGTCCTCAACTTACAACAGTTTGTTTAGCAACCGTTCAAAGTTACAGTGGCACTGAAAAAAATGACTTTTGACCGTTTTCCAACTTACGGCCATTGTACAATCTCCGTGGTCACGTGATCAAAATTCAGATTCTTGGCAAATTGGTTCGTATTTATGACGGCGGCAGTGTCCCAGGATCGTGTGATCACCTTTTGTGTCCTTCGGACAAGCAAAGTCAATCGGGAAGCCAGATTCACTTAACAGCCATGCTACTAACTTAATGACTGCAATGCTTTACTTAACAACTGTGGCAAGAAAGGTCATAAAATAGTTCAAAACTTACTTAAAAAATGTTCCATCTCTTTCTATGGGGGGTGAGTCTTTACTAGGGCTCGCAACTTGGGAGTCCTCCTAGATTCACGGCTTACCTTAGAAGACCACATAGTAGCCGTGACTAGGGGGGCTTTCGCTCAGGTTCGCCTGGTGCGTCTGGACCGGGATGCCCTGTGTACGGTCACTCATGCGCTCGTGACCTCTCGTCTTGACTATTGCAATGCTCTCTACATGGGGCTTCCCTTGAAGACCACTCGGAGGCTCCAACTGGTACAGAATGCGGCCGCGAGAGTTGTCTTGGGAGTTTCCCGGTGCTCCCATGTTACACCTTTGCTCCGCGAGCTGCATTGGTTACCAGTTGTCTTCCGGGTGAGGTTCAAGGTCTTGGTGATGGTTTTTAAGTCCTTACATGGCATGGGTCCGGAATACCTCGGGGACCACCTGCTGCCGGCGTCGACTCCCCTCCGCCCTGTGCGTTCCCACAGAGAGGGCCTCCTCAGGGTGCCTCCGGTCAGAGAATGCCAGCTGGTGGCCCCCAGGGGGAGGGCCTTCTCTGTGGGCGCCCCGGCTTTATGGAATCAACTGCCGGTTGAGCCATCTCACTAGACCCATCTATTTGAACAAGCTGGCCTGGCCTGATGGGGGAATGGTAGGGTTTTAATGTTTTTATATTTTGATTGTTTTAATTTGGGCAATAATTTAATCTTTTTTAACTTTTGTATCTTTATTTATATGCCCTGTACACCGCCCTGAGTCCTTCGGGAGAAGGGCGGTATAAAAATTCAATAAAACTAAACTAAACTAAACTAAACTTTAAAAATGTTTCGCTTAGCAACAGAAATGTTCGGCTCAATTGTGGTCAAAAAGTCAAGTGCTACCTGTACAATCAAATTTACAAGAGTCCATTATACCCATTTCTATGAAAGTAGTTCTAACCTTCCAATGGAGTTGATTTCCTGGTCTGGTGTATCCAATGGGGCTGACAAACATTATGATCCGCAATTTCTAAAAGAAAGACTAAGATGATCAAAGGCCTGGAGACTAAAACATATGAAAGAAGGGCTGCAGGACTTGGGTCTGGCTAGTCTGAAGAAAAGAAGAAATAGGGCAGACATGATAGCAGTGTCCCAGTATGTGAGGGGCTGCCACAAGGCAGAGGGGGCCAGATTGTTCACCAAAGCACCAGGTGGAAGGACGAGAAACAATGGTTGGAAACTGAAAAAAGAGAGAAACAACCTGGAATTAAGGAGAAACTTCCTGACGGTGAGGACAATCAACCAGTGGAACAGCTTGCCACCAGAAATCGTGGGCGCTCCATCACTGGAAATTTTTAAGAAGAGACTGGACATCCACCTGTCTGAGATATAGGTTCTCCTGCTCGAGCAGGGAGCTGGACTAGAAGACCTCCAAGGTCCCTTTCCGTTCTATTCTATTCTATTTCATTTTGTCCCTCCTTTGGCATCCTTTCTTTAATGATTCTATTCCATCATTTCTTCGATATCAGTGTAACTCTTGTCCCGTAGCAAGTTGGCTGCCCTGAGTTGGCCGCGGCGATTTGGCCGTGGCAAGTTGCCGTAGACACCACTAGCTGGTTAAACATATTGGTATCTCTGTGCTACCCTACTACAATCCTCTAAATCAGGGGTCCTCAACCTTGGCAACTTTAAGACTTGTGTAAGTTTCTCTCTCTCTCTCTCTCTCTCTCTCTCTCTCTCTCTCTCTCTCTCTCTCTCTCTCTCTCTCTCCTCTCTCCTCTCTCCTCTCTCCTCTCTCTCTCTCCTCTCTCTCTCTCTCTCTCTCCTCTCTCTCTCTCTCTGTCTCTGTCTCTGTCTCTCTCTCTCTCTCTCCCTCCCTCCCTCCCTCTGTCTCTTTTTCTCTCTTTCTCTTTTGGGATGTTGGCCATCAAGGACTGCACTGAGGAAGAAACAGGAGTACATGCCAAAGAAGTTGATGACAAGAACAAGTAAATGAGTGGAACCAGGCTAAACATTACATTTGATTCCATGTAATTTACATTTCACTATCATTAAAATTAAATTACCTCCATTTAATGTGATTAATATAATTATCATCGCCGCATTTAATAGCTTTCCTCCTTGTTACACTAGAAGTCACAATGCAGTGATATCTTCACAGAAGAGACTCCAGGGACTGCACTAAAAGTTTTGTTTGTTTGGGGGGGGTAGTGTTCATAGAAGTTCTCTACTAAGTCCTCTTATTTTTCTGGCATTATCTGATGAAGAACTTGCTTTCAAGTGGGAAAGTTTGTGACAAACGTCTCATCTATCAAGAAAGATTCCTGGGAATCTTTCTTGGATTGGAATGTCCGGGTGGACCAAAAAATAAAGGAACGAGCAACGCCGATTGTCACCTTCTCTGCTGCACACCAAAACCATCTAGAATTCTGGGAGTTGAAGTCCACAAGTCTTAAAGTTGCCAAGGCTGGACATCCTAATGAATACCATGATGGCAAGTGAAGGCCAGGCCTTAAGCATGTTTCTTATCTTCTCTACCTCCTGCAAGGGCAAGTTAAGTTCCAGTATCTTCCTGATAAGTTACAAAAAAACAGCAGAAACTCGACATGGACTTTTCCATGTGTTTTCTGTTAGAAATCTAGAAAGACCAGGATTGGTTCACCGCCCTTCTCAAGCAAAAAAATAATAATAACCTTGTCTCTTACACAGAGAGACTACAATTTATTCCAGACTAATTGCCCACATGGTTTTTAAATACAGGCAGATCTGTCCATCTTTTGAATTTAAAGCAAAGGCAATCAAAGGACTAATTAACACCGTATCTATTGCTAAAATGCTACCACATTGTTTTAATCTGAGGATGGGGTGAGCTAGCTGGAGGCAGCAGATTAAAAATATCCCTTTCAAAAGAGAGGTGCAATCCTTGCCTTACCTCCACAGATTCTGTCTTTGTCTAACAGCATTTAGAGTTTTGCCCTTAGCAGAAAACGTCCAGCTACAGATGTCAAAGAGACAACTTTGCTTTTTAATGCACCCAGACAGCTCATTTAATATGATTGGAAATGGTGCTTGGGCCTGCAAGGAGTTTTTAAGGAGCCCTTTGAAATCAAGTGCCCATCTTCCCTCAAACCCAGAGGAAGACCTTTTCCAACTGTACAAATTCATGAGAACCTTATACCTGTAATAGGAAGGCAGAGGACATCCCAGGATGTGGTCAAAAAAAGTCAAGATGGCAGTGCAATTGAATCTTGGGTAAAGGTAAAGGTTCCCCTGCACATGTGTGCTAGTCGTTTCCAACTCTAGGGGCCGGTGCTCATCTCCGTTTCAAAGCCGAAGAGCCAGAGCTTGTCCAAGGACGTCTCCGTGGTCATGTGGCCGGCATGACTAGACGCCAAAGGTGCCTGGAATGCTGTTACCTTCCCACCGTAGTGGTCCCTATTTTTCTACTTGCATTTTTACGTGCTTTCGAACTGCTAGGTTGGCAGAAGCTGGGACGATTAACAGGCGCTCACTCTGCTACGCGGCACTTGGGATTCGACCCACCAAACTGCCGACCTTCTGATCGACAAGCTCAGTGTCCTAACCCACTGAGCCACCGCGTCCCTGAATCTTGGGTTGTTGCTGTTGTTGTTAGTTGCGAAGTCGTGTCCAACCCATCACGACCCTATGGACAACGTTCCTCCAGGCCTTCCTGTCCTCTACTATCTTCTGGAGTCCATTTAAGCTCATGCCTACTGCTTCAGTGACTCCATCCAGCCACCTCATTCTCTGTCATCCCCTTCTTCTCTTGCCCTCAATCTTTCCCAGCATTAGGCTCTTCTCCATTGAGTCCTTCCTTCTCATTAAGTGGCCAAAGTATTTGAGGTTTAGCTTCAGGATCTGGCCTTCTAAAGAGCAGTCAGGGTTGATCTCCTCTAGGACTGACCGGTTTGATCGCCTTGCAGTTAAGTTTCAACCCAACTTTTGCACTCTCCTTCTTCACCCGCAACAAGAGGCTCTTCAGTTCTTCTTCACTTTCTGCCATTAGAGTGGTATCATCTGCATATCTTAGGTTGTTGATGTTTCTCCCGGCAATCTTAATTCCAACTTTTGATTCATCTAGCCCTGCCTTTCTCATGATGTGCTCTGCATATAAGTTAAATAGGCAGGGCAGTGGTATACAGCCTTGCAGGACTCCTTTCCCAATTTTGAACCAATCAACGGTTCCGTGTCCAGTTCTCACTGTTGCTTCTTGGCCCACATATAGGTTTCTCGAATCTTGGGTACAGTTTGTTTATTAAGCCATTTTTATAGTCACCCAATTTTATATCCAGGGCATCCTGGAATCAGATGGAGCTTTGATCCCACTCTGATGGCCACCATCCTGACTTTTTTGACCGCACCCTGAGGACATCTCTGAGGAAAAGAGGCTGGACTTGAGTGCTGGATTTAAGGAAAGCCCTTTAAAAAAAAAGCACAGGGGGAAAAAAGGAGCAAATCACCAAATCTAGGAACTCTTATGGAAAGAAAGTGAGAAGGCTCAGAAAATCAGATTCTGAAGACCCAGCTGCAAACGACTCCAATAAGAAAGGAAGATTTAAAAGCATTTAAAATAGCCCCTGGCTGGGTTCACCCATTGCGGTAAATTGCTATAATGTGTTTTTCCTGATTCTGGCTTAGACTATTGTACGAACACAGCCACTGTGATTAACAAGTCATGATTTACAGCTTGGCAGGGTGGGTGAAGCTGCTCCAACTCCACTCGCCCGCTTGGGAAGAGGGGCCGAAGGTTTTAAAAGGCACAAACAAGAGATGAAAGGAACACAGCAAAACTGCTCAGGGGCATAACTGTGGTATCTGATGGGAAAGGGTCCAAAGGAACAGCCCAAAATAAGGGGAGGACTAGGGTGAGAGGATTAAAAGCGGGGGGGGGGAGAGACGAGGAGGAGGCAAGGAAGGAGGAGAAGGAAGAGAAAAAGGAGGAGAGGAAGGAAGAAATGAGGAGGAAGAAGGAGAAGAGGAGGAAGGAGAAGGAAGAAAGAGAAGAACAAGGAGGAGAGGGAGGGAGGGAGGGAGGGAGGGAGGGAGGGAGGGAGGGAGGGAGGAAGGAAGGAAGGAAGGAAGGAAGGAAGGAAGGAAGGAAGGAAGGGTGAGAGGGAGATGATTATTAACTCACGGAAAACATAAAAATACTGTTGGGTGCAAAGCCCAAAGAACACCCGGCACTACAGTATTTCCCCCCCCCCCATATCTGTGCTCACTTTTTCAACTACAGTTTTTCCACATTCCCCAAATCAGGAGCAGCAGCCAGTGGAGGATTAATGTAAATCGGACTTTGCAACAAGGAAGGACTTGAAGCTCAGGAGATTATTAGAAAGCATCTCTACGCTTTACGCAGCCAGGATCAGGCATCGTGGCTGAACCACACGGTCTCACCCAATATCCCCAGCCCAGCCTGTTACTGAAGGACTCACTGCAATGAATGGAATGGGCGAAGCTCGCCCACCAGCTGAGAAGAACTGTATTCCAGCCCTTGCACCCACTGCTGGATGCCTTCACGAAACTGGGGGAACTGGAAGGATTTTCTCCAATATCAGAAAAGCAGATTTTGGCCAGCATTAGATAGAAAACATTGGCTGGGTCTTTACAACACCCCCAAGTGGCTGCCTTGCAGGTAGTTTGTATAGAATAGAATAGAATAGAATAGAATAGAATAGAATAGAATAGAATAGAATAGAATAGAATAGAATAGAATAGAATAGAACTTTTGGTTTGATATCGCAGTGTGACGGGTGCAGGAAGAGGGGGCTCCATCTTCCACATTCAATTTCGTCTGCTGGAAACCCTAAAAAGGGTCAAAAGTAGCCCCGGAGAGGCGACGAAGAAGAAGGGGACCCTCATTGATTGCAGAGTGGTGGTGGCCCTTCCTCTGGATCCAAGGAAGCCCTCCAAACCAGCGGGGGGAAAACTGGATACATTTGTGTGGCCAGTCAGAAGCTGCTGACAACCGAAGACAAGCACTAACTAGCAATTTCTGAGCAACGTGGATGGAACTGGGTGAGACTTTATCCTCTTTTTATGGCCTTACCACTGCTTTCCTGGAAGAAAGAATGCCCAAAGCAAAAAATCCTCCCCGATGAGAGAGGGAAGGGAAGTTATTGCCCTGTTCCCTCAGGAAAAGAAAAGCAGCAAATTAATTGCTTTGGGGGGGAAATAGAGGAAACAACAAGATCAATTTGGAACTAATACAGATCTATAGCTTTGAAATTTTGGGACTAAATGTACCTTTGAGACTTCTTAGAAAGAATATTTGAAAGTTTGCAAAATAAGCTTGGATTTGGAAAGCTGGAAGACGGTCTCAACGACATCTAGTGGCAAATTATGACACTACAATTTATTATGCTTAAGGGAAACTTGGCTTGAAGCCCAGACTCCAATAAGACTGTTGTTCCTGGAAACTTTCACTTTTGCAGACTGCAGCTGAGAAAAGGGAAAAACAAAAACTCTCAGGCTGCTTATCTGGGTTGGGGATCCTATTGGACTATAAAGACTACATGCAAAAACAAAATGAATGTTACATACTCAGTTTTTCAGTTTCAGTTTTATTAAATTTTTATACCGCCCTTCTCCCAAGGGACTCAGGGCGGTGAACAGGGCATATGATAAAAATACAAAACTACAAAAGTTAAAATAGAATTAAATTAATGCCCAAGATAAAACAATAAAATATACAAATATTTAAAACCCAAATTAACTCCCCATCAGGCCAGGCCAGCTTGTTCAAACAGGTGGGTCTTCAACCCGCGCCGGAAGGAGCGGAGATCCGGTGCCATCCGGAGCTCCACCGGCAGTTGATTCCACAAAGCCGGGGCGCCCACAGAGAAGGCCCTCCCCCTGGGGGCCACCAGCCGGCATTCTCTGACTGGAGGCACCCTGAGGAGGCCCTCTCTGTGGGAACGCACAGGGCGGAGGGGAGTTGACGCCGGCAGCAGGTGGTCCCCGAGGTATTCCGGACCCATGCCATGTAGGGACTTAAAAACCATCACTAAGACCTTGAACCTCACCCGGAAGACAACTGGTAACCAATGTAGCTCGCGGAGCAAAGGTGTAACATGGGAGTACCGGGAAACTCCCAAGACAACTCTCGCGGCCGCATTCTGTACCAGTTGGAGCCTCCGAGTGGTCTTCAAGGGAAGCCCCATGTAGAGAGCATTACAGTAGTCAAGGCGAGAGGTCACGAGCGCATGAGTGACCGTACACAGGGCATCCCGGTCCAGATAGGGCCGCAACTGGCGCACCAGGCGAACCTGGGCGAAAGCCCCCCTAGTCACAGCTGCTACATGATCTTCCAAGGTAAGTCGTGAATCTAGGAGGACTCCCAAGTTGCGAGCCCTATCCACGGGGGGTAACAACTCACCCCCCATAGAAAGGGATGGAACATTTTGAATGTCCCGGGATGCCGGAATGTACAGCCACTCAGTCTTGTCCGGGTTGAGTTGAAGTCTGTTCCTCCCCATCCAGACCCGAACCGCCTCCAGGCAACGGGACATCACAGCGAGGGCATCACTGGGGTGGTTTGGGGTAGAAATAAAAAGTTGGGTATCATCAGCATATTGATGATACCCAACTCCAAAACCACGAATGATCTCACCCAGCGGTTTCATGTAGATGTTGAACAGGAGAGGCGAGAGAACCGACCCCTGAGGAACTCCACAAACGAGAGACCTAGGGGCCGATCTCTGCCCCCCTGCCAACACCGACTGCGAACGTCCCAGGAGATAGGAGGAGAACCACCGAAGAACTGTGCCTCCCACTCCCAATCCCCTGAGACGCCGCAGCAGGATACCATGGTCGATGGTATCAAAAGCCGCTGAGAGGTCTAATAGGACTAGGACAGAGGAACATCCCCTATCCCGAGCCCTCCAGAGATCATTCACCAGAGCGACCAATGCCGTCTCCGTGCTGTACCCGGGCCTGAAACCCGATTGGTACGGATCCAGATAATCCGCTTCATCCAGGACCAGAGGGAGCTGATGCGCCACCACACTCTCAACAACCTTCGCAAGAAAGCGAAGGTTGGAGACTGGACGAAAGTTGTTCAACACAGCTGGGTCCAAGGCAGGCTTCTTGAGGAGGGGTTTCACCACCGCCTCCTTCAAGACGGTGGGGAAATTACCCTCACTCAAAGAAGCAGATATCACCGCCTGGAACCAGCCTCGTGTCCTCTCCCTAGCTGCATAAACCAGCCAGGAAGGGCACGGGTCCAATAAACATGTGGTGGAGCTCAGCCTCCCCATAATCCTGTCCACTTCATCAGGGGTCACAGAATCAAACTCCTCCCAGATAACATTGACAAGACCGCCCGTGTCCTGATCGTCAGACTCTGCCCAGCTGGAGTCCAAACCGGTCCGAATCCGAGCGATTTTATCCGACAGATGCTGACCAAACTCCTCGGCACGACCCTGTAAGGGATCCCCCCTCACCTCCTGATTAAGAAGTGAGCGAGTCACCCTAAACAGGGCGGCCGGGCGATTATCTGAGGACGCGATGAGGGTGGAGAAGTAATTACACCTCGCCACCCTCATCGCAGCGAGATAAGACCTAATATAGGTTCTTAACCGCAATCGGTCGGATTCGGATCGGCTGGACCTCCAGCAGCTCTCTAGGCCCCGTTTCCGACGCTTCATCTCCCGGAGCTCCGCGGAGAACCATGGAGCTCGTTGGGATCTGCACCGGGTCAGGGGCCGCAAGGGTACAACTCGGTCCAGTGCCTCAGTGGCTGCCCTTTCCCAGGCTTCCACTAAGGCATCCGCCGAGCTGTGAGCGACGGAGGCAGGTGGGGATCCCAGCGCTGCCTGGAACCCATCGGGGTCCATTAAGCGCCTGGGGCGGTACCATCTAATTGGTTCCGTATCCCCACGGCGGGGGGTGGTAAAACGGAAGACCAGCCGCAGGAGGTGATGATCCGTCCATGACAGGGGCATGATAAATGAAGAGCCCCCACCAAGATCATCCAACCATCGTCCAGATAAAAAAACTAGGTCCAGGGTGTGGCCTCCCTCATGAGTTGGTTCAGAAATTACCTGCGTCAGGTCCATGGCCGTCATGGAAGCCATGAACTCCCGAGCCAACTCAGATGACCCTCCCAGGGATGGTAGATTGAAGTCACCCAAAACTAAAAGTTTGGGGAACTCAATCACCAAACCGGAGAGGACATCGAGTAGCTCAGGCAGGGCTGCCGCTGTGTGACTAGGCGAAACGTACACCAGCAGCAAGCCCAACTGCGCCCCCGAACCAAACCTCAGAAAGAGAGACTCACACCCGACTATCTGAGGGACGGTGGTCTCCCGCGGACATAAGGTCTCCCTGATAACTACCGCCACTCCCCCGCCCCTACCTTGAGCCCGGGGCCGGTGTAACGCTCGGAAACCTGGTGGGCAAAGATCAACCAAAGGGACCCCACCCTCTGGGCCCAACCAGGTTTCGGTAATACAAGCCAGGTCCGCATGCTCACCCTCCACCAAATCCCGCACAAGGGGAGCCTTATTAACCACGGACCTGGCATTCAGGTACACCAGCCGGAGCTCAGGAGGCTTCGCATCCTCGCTCCCGGCACCTCGGGGAAGAAACAGAGGGTCGGAGCGCCTCACCGCTTGTAAACAGCGGGGACGGCCCTCCCGGTAACGATACGGCCCTCTGTCCATACGCCTGCTGCCATACCCCAGTGTCGTGGGAATCGGTAATCCCACGACCCGCTCCTGAGCCCCAGATGTAACCACACCCCGCTCCCCCCGAACGCAGTTAGACCCAGGCCTGGCCTGCACCATGGTTGTATGGCCACCCCCCATAGTCAAACAACCATTACCCCCCGCCCCTCTCCCTAACCCCCTAAAAAATACTCAGCCTTAAATGGTAAAAAATCACCTTTAACACCTGTCTCCAAAGTTCCCAGCTTGACATATCAACAAGAAAATGTTAATGAATCTCAGAAATAAATTCTTTCTATGTTGAAATCAATCCAAGAGACAATTATTTCAGGATGAGACTAAAAATAACGCAAATGAGATAAAAGAACAATTTTCTAACCTAAACTTACAAATCCAGGCAATGACTACAAAGAAGGAACTAATAATCCAGAAAACAGAAGGAAAATGAGAAGAAATGGATCTAAAGATGGAGGACCTAAAGGAAGGAATTAACAGGCAGATACACACAAATGAAAAATTAGAAGATGCAGTGATAACACCGGAAATGGAAAAGATATTGTCAAGATCTCAGAACAAGAGCTGATCGAATGGATGATAAAGCTGTTAGGAGAAATGCTGAATATTGACAAACAAGAAATGAAAAGAAAAATTGAAGGAGAAGGATGGAGGGTGTTTAATAAATATAAATGGGTTGAGTGTTCTCCCAAAAATACTTCAATCAAATTCTCTTCCTCATTCCAAACAATATATACAAAAACAGAGGAAGAATTACTTGATGATTTAAATGTACTGACTTGGAAAGTTATTTGGCAAAGGAAGAAAGCTAGAGTAAGACTGAAGAAAATAGAGGTTTTACCCTATTAGATGGGATATCATACTATTAAGCAGATGTTTGAATATGGTTAAGAAAATAGATAACTGTAAGAAATAAAAGTATTATTATAATTAGAAGGATAGGATTTGTAACTAGAATATTATATTTTGTTATGAGATGGGAAATAAAAAAATTCTAAAAAGGTTTGAATAAGGGAAGCTTTTGGTTGTCCAAATATAATTTATTATGAGAAAATTATAAGCGATATATTTTGAACATTGATGAGAAATTAAAATTTTAAAAAAGCAGGAAAAACAGGGTACTGATTAAATAAATGGATTTTAAGTGCAAATGCAATTGAGATATGCTTTGGCTAGAAAAGATACTATAATTTGATACTATTGATATTATGTATAATACCAGAAAAAAGTCATATTTAATTGTATATGTATTAACAGTAACAAGAATTATATTTGCCCAGTGTGGAAAATGCATATCACTGGAAGAGAGGATGAAAGAAGCGCTGGATAGTGTAGTATTGGAACTAGACTGAGAAAGTTAATATGTACCATTGAATTACTACCAGACCCAGACAACACATTGTTTATTAAGTACTCATGATTGTAAAATTAGAAATTTAATAAAATATTTATATATAAAAAAGAACAGAACAGAATAGAGCTGAAAGGGACCTTGGAGATCAAAGGATGATTCCTAATTAACTTGAAGATAAAGAAGGAGAGAGTAAAGATGGTTCATGTCTGAATGTGGACATCAACAGAATTACAGAGTCATCATGAAATGCAAAGTTTGGGAAGGATCTTAAGAGATCATCTAGTTCTAGTCTAATCATTGCTCAGGGCAGACAGAATTACTGAAGAATTCTTGACAGATGACCCTTTCCCAGCTGCTTTTTAAATATTCCCAGCAATTTAATCTTTTTTTCATTTTTGTTTTTGTTTTTATTTGAAACATTAAATTATAGACACCAAAAAAAGAAAAAAAGAAAAAAATACAAAAGCTGAATAAAACTAGACAAGACAGAGAGGAAAAAAAATGTGCATAAAAACAACTGAATCTTTACCACCTCCTAAATTAGTTGGTGGCTGGTACACTAACAGTCTCCCCTCCAAACCTCTTTTTAGTTTGTTTTAATTTTCATACTTTTAATCTATTTTATATTTATAGCTGTTATTATATGTAATTTCATCATGATGAAAGTTGCTCAGAGTTGCTTCAACTGTGAAATGGCCAGCAAATAAATCTGATCAACCAATCAATTCAGTTAGTTCATTCCATTCAACTCCTTGTGACTCCCTTTGTCCCATTTCCATAGGCTTAAAGGGATGCTTAATTCTAGGTAAAGGTTCCCCCGCACATGCGTGCTAGTCGTTTCCGACTCTAGGGGGCCGGTGCTCATCTCCGTTTCAAAGCCGAAGAGCCAGCGTTTGTCCGAGGATGTCTCTGTGATCATGTGGCCATGACTAGACGCCAAAGGCGCACGGAACGCTGTTACCTTCCCACTGGAGTGGTCCCTATTTTTCTACTTGCATTTTTACTTGCTTTCGAACTGCTAGGCTGGCAGAAGCTGGGATGAGTAACAGGCGCTCACTCTGCTACGCGGCACTCAGGATTCGACCCACCAAACTGCCGACCTTCTGATGGACAAGCTCAGCGTCCTAACCCACTGAGCCACCACGTCCCTTAATTCTACAAAGTCCTTATTTCCTGTCTGTTGGATTCCTCTATATTTTTCTTTTCAGGAAGAAACTGACGGGTTCAGTAAATTGTTAGAGGCAAGGTGCACAAAACGAAATGCTGGGTTATCTGGGGTTTAGCTTTTGTGCAAAAGTTATTTTGGATATAAATTGTATTCTAGAAGAGAGAGGATTTTGCAGATGATCCTTTTCTTTTGAATTGCAAACAAATGGTTGGAAATTAGCAAGTGGAGAATAGAAATGGAGAAGGCATGCTGTTAAGAGTGAAAAAAAGAAACAAAACTATTTTGGGTCAATTATATAGCAGTCCGAGGGATGTATTTCACTTTCTATATTTGAACACCATTTTATTTTGGGGAATGGAACCTGGAGAACTCTGGAAATCTGTACTTTGTATACCAATTCATATATTCATTTTCTTTTCTTATTATTAAGTAAAGTTAAACCAGTTTGCTTACTAGTAGAAAAACAGGGAGTGCAATTTTAATAGCTAACTAGTATAGTTTTACATGACTCCCTATGGAAAATTAAGATGATGATTTTCAGTTGGTCTGAAGATGGGAAAAAAAGCAGACTGATTCAATGGAAGATTCAATCAAAACGGGATATCCAACCAGAAGAGGGATAACAGAAATTCAAAGGCTCTCTAATTTGCTGCCTTCTACTGGTGGTCTACATTTTTGTAGCATAACTGGAAGCCTTATCAGCGCGGCAGTGTTCCTCGACAACTTTAAAATGTGTGGACTTCAATTGCTAGAATTCCCCAGCCAGCCTTGCCCAGTGGCCCACAAGATACATATGAAAGATTGATGCAACGGCTAAGAGTCGTGGTAGTGCAGTGGTTAAAATGCAATATTGCAGGCTAGCTTTGATGGCTGCCAGCTGCCTGCATTTCGGCAGTTCGATTCTCACCTGCTCAAGGTTGACTCAGCCTTCCAGGCTTCCGAGGTCGGTAAAATGAGGACCCAGATTGTTGGGGGCAATTTGCTGACTCGGTAAACCGAGGGCTGTGAAGCGGTATATAAGTCTAAGTGCTTATTGCTATCATATAGCTATCAGATATGAATAATGGAGCAGATTTGATTTGGAGATAAAACACGAAGGAAGGAACTTACTTGACCAGAAATGGAACATGAGCCAAAAGTGGAATTCGAAATCTCAAGGAATTTTAGGTTGGATAAGCAGGTTAGTGTCCAACTGGTTTACTTTCGCCAACCTGGTGCCCAGCAGTTAAGTTGGGGCCAGAACTTGCAAGATTGAAATTGGCGGTGCCAGCTATAAATTCTAGTACAGATAATTGACTCCCAGCCATTCATTTAGCAACCATTCAAGGTTACAAGGGCACTGAAAAAAATGACAAGGTCCTCACACTTACAGCCATTGTAGCATCCCCATGGTCGCATGATCAAAATTTGGGCACTCGGCAATCAGCATTTTTGTAGGAGGTGACCAGCCTGAGCCTGAGGGAGAGAGGGTGTTCTGTTCCAGCCTACTACCGGCCCTGCAGAAAAGGCAGGGACAACCCCTTTACAAAAGGCAAAAGGCTGGAACTAAGCCTGCCAAATTTATTGACACCAAACAGAGCAAACTGAACAAAACACGAACCACAAAACAGGAGCTATTCAAACGGTTGCCTTCAGCAAACCAGCCCTCCCACACATTCCCCTTTTAAACAGTTCAAGGCATGGCTTCTCTCTACCTCCTTCCGAGGTGCCCCATTGCCTTCCTCTGTTTACTCCTGATTGACTTCCTCCTGCATCAGGTGTCCTTGAACAGGGCCAGCTGTGGGTCATCTTCATCCACGCTGTCAGGCTCACACAGCTGGGTCTGCGTAGTAACCAGATGAGAGGGGCCTGGCTGAGAGCTCTGTGAAGCCTCAGAACTGTCCTCTGCAGGCTCTCCAAAAAACCCCTCCTCCTCCTCCTCTGAATCGTCCGACCCAACTGCCGAACCCACAGGCTGACCCTGAATCACAACAGAGGGGTTGAAGGTGTAATAAGTCATGAGTCCTTTTGTGCCCACAAGAGATCTAAAGCCCACCTTGAATTCCTTCTACTCTTACCTCCTGCTAATTTCCCTTGACTGTTAGTAGTTCAGATTCTTGTAGCAAACTTAAGCTTGCAATAAATCTTGATCCTCTTGTGAACGGCCTCGATTTTCTGATTCTCTGCACTTGACCTTTTTTTTTTTTTAAACAATGGTTGCGGTGTCTCAAAGGTCCTTTGATCCCCATTTACAACTTTCCCACGGGCCTCCAACAAGCAAAGTCAATGGGGGAAGCTGGATTCACTTAATGGCCACATCGTTCCCTTAACAGCTCACGTGATTCACTTAACAACCATCTCTAAAGGTCATCAAATCTGGTCCAACTCACTTAACAATCAGCCAGCTTAGCAATGGAAATTCTGGTCCCAACTGAGATCGCAACTTCCTGCATTGCCTCATTCCAAGAGCTTTTATTTTAAGTGACGAAATTTCTGCAAATCATTCAGTTTGCTTTTCCTTTTCGGGTAAGGATCTGAAATTGGTACTCTTTCTTTTTAAACCAGTTGGATCTACACTGAATAGGCAAAGCAAGATGATCAGGGGACTGAAAGCTATAAGGAACGGTTGCTGGAATTGGGTATGTCTAGTCCAGGGGTCAGCAACCTAAAACAGTGAAAGAGCCACTCGGAACCGGTTCCCTCACAAAAAGAAAAACTGGGAGCCGCAAAAAATATGTGCGCATACGCATACATTCACGCATGCGCAGAACAGGGTTTGACTGAAGAGTGGAGCCAAGGTGAGATATGCACCTACCCTGCGTATTTGAACTGATTGGTTGAACTTTTTTAGTCCCACTTTTTTTTTTGGACTGCACATGGCAGAGGACCGGGAGCCGCAGGAGACAGCTGAAAGAGCCGCATGCGGCTCCGGAGCCGTGGATTGCAGACCTATGGTCTAGTCTAATAAAGAGAAGGACTAGGGGTGATAGCAGTGTTCCAGTATCTCAGGGGCTGCCCCAAAGAAGAGGCAGTCAAGCTATCCTCCAAAGCACCCGAAGGCAGGACAAGAAGCAACGGATGGAAACTAGTCAAGGAGAGAAGCAACCTAGAACTAAGGAGAAATTTCCTGACGGTGAGGACAATTAACCAGTGGAACAACCTGCCTCCAGAAGTGGTGACTGCTCCAGCACTGGAAGTCTTTAAGAAGAGACTGGACAGCCATTTGTCTGAAATGGTATAGGGTTTCCTGTCTGAGCAGGGGGTAGGACTAGATGACCTCCAAGGCCCCTTCCAACTTTATTGTTGTTGTTATGTCAATCTAAAGAAACAGCATTCCCAAACCCATCTCCCTCGCAAACGTTTGCTTACCAGCTGCACCTTTGAGTATTTATTACAAACTGTAAAGTTTCCTGCCGTTGTTTTAGCCTCTGTTTTTTTTAAAAAAAAATCAAGTTATTAAAATCCATCTGAAAATAATGCAGGCTCAGCAAAAGGAAACACGAAACCTAATAAAATTTGAAATGTAAATCAATCTTTGCTGTGCATGTAGGTTGCACAATAAGCTAATACAGTATATGGGTGAACACCGTAGCCATACAGGATGTCACCAACAAAGTGACTTTGGCAGTGTTTTGTGCTAGCATGGCACTGGGATAGCCCCCCCCCCCCGGACACTCCCTCCCAATGCACATTGAAGAATGTTGGCATCCTGGATGGCCCCTACAAGCCTGCGTCAAGCCTGTGTCCAGATGGCCAAGAAGGCAGAGGTCACCTGTGGGAAAGGAAGATATCTAAATAAATAAGGACCAGCTTCAATCATTTTCCCCCAGAAAAGATGATGTTGATATTGTAAAAATACGTATTCCCCCAGACCCTTTACCAACAAATGAGCTGGAAACTCCTACGAGGAAGCTTCTTGTGCCGCTCGTGCAGAAGCTTGAGGATCCTCACAGGGGCTCAAGAAACCAAATGGGATAAAGGATGCCAAATGCCACTCCAGGGGCAGGGAAAAGGATATTTACCCTCCCCAAAATTCCTGGATAAGCAGTTGCCAATGTCCAGTAACTGTAGGATAATGAGGGTGCAATTGAGTGCTATCTCAGATGTCAAGCCGGGGTGAATGTATTTCATCAAAGGACGAGCGAAACATTGGAAAAGAGCAAAAAGCTGCGGGATTAAAATCTGGATTCCCTTCCTCTCCCTCCCATCTAAATTCAGAATTTCTTCCAGAATCGAGACATCCCAAGTTGCCTCCAAAGCACAAATTCTTATAACACTGACGCATGTTTGAGAATCGGGTTGTCTTTTCTCTCCTTGGAGATACAAAACCATTGGGTCTCTGGTACATCTGGCACAATGCTACTACCCCATACAGTACAGGTAGTCCTCAGCTTACAACAGTGACCATTTTTCACAGTTATACTTTTGCAGCATCCCCATGATCATGGGAACCAAATTCAGAGGCTTGGCAACTTTTTCATATTTATGATGGTTACAGTGTCCCGGGGTCATGTGATCCCCTTTTGTGACCAACTGAGGCAAGAAAGGTCATAAAATGAGGCAAAACTCACTTAACCGGCGTTATCACTCAACAGAAAATTTTGAGCTCGATTGTGGTCATAAGTCGAGGACTAGCTATAATAAAGATGCTTTTGGCATCTGTACCAGCCAACGCTGCCCTTCCCAACATGCACTACTCAAAAAAGACCTAAGTGGTATTTTGGACAAACGCCTCTCTAGAGGAAGGGGCTTTGCAAAGCAGAAATGTCCCTCCAATGCAAATTCAGCACAACAATTAGCTCCTTGTGCATCATGCTAATCCATGGCTTCCTTAACCGTCATTTTTACATTATGCCACAAGGGTTTTGCCCATTATGCTAAGCCATAAACCGCAGTGCAACCAGTGGCTGGATTTGCACAACTAAGCGGCTCTTTTTAAAATACTGCCTTCTTTAAATGCTTTAAATGTGACTGTAAAGAAGCCTCGTTGCGTACACAGGAATACAGTCCCGTCTGCAAATTGATGAGAAGGCTGCTTTTCAATGGAAAAAAAAGTATTTTTTTTTTCAGATAAGTTTGGTTCCAAGGGGCTCTATATGGACACATCCACAGGATGCCCTTGGCAACAGTCCAGAGATAGTTTCCCCATGCCTTTTTTTCCTGGGTGCTTTTAGATTTATCCATTTAGCCTACCGTCCTGGGGTTTCCTGGCAATGAGCCATCCAAGTAACTCACTAGATGCAGTCCCCCTAATTTCTTCCGAGTACAAAAAAGGTCTTGAAAAATCTACGTTTGGAAGGCTGGCAGAAAGAACCATGGGCACCCAAAAAGTCCTTGACATTTCTTCAGAGGGGAGGGGGTTAAACTGACCACCAAGCTCTGTATAACTTCTTCATGCTCCGACAGATAGTTAAGACTGCAGAAAGAATAACTGTAACCAGCCTGCCTTCCATAGAAGGTAGGTAGGCTGAGAAGCTGTCTGCAGACACCCCCCCTCACATCCTGGGCATAAACTACTTTCAACTCCTTCCCTCCGGATGGCGCTATAGGGCAGCGGCTCCCAACCTTTTGGGCACCAGGGATCGGTTCCGTGGAGAAAGGTTTTTCTGCAGACCAGAAGGGATGTGTTTTTTGTGTGCTGCCTGCATCCCACGGATGAGGCTTCGCTTGTTTGCGCAGCCCAGTTGTTGGCAGGCCAGGGACCGGTACCGGTCCACGGACCAGTGGTTGGAGACCCTTGCTAAAGGGCCTTGGATGCCAAGACAACACAGAGAGAGGTTTTTTCCCTCGTGCCATCATTCGGCTGAATACCTAATTCTCGCAATGCTGTCTAATGTCTATGTACTGTACTTGTGTAATATAAAGGTAAAGGTAAAGGTTCCCACACACATGCGTGCTAGTCGTTTCCAACTCTAGGGGCCGGTGCTCATCTCCGTTTCAAAGCCGAAGAGCCAGCGCTTGTCCGAGGACGTCTCCGTGGTCATGTGGCCGGCATGACTAGACGCATGACTCGTGTAATATAGATAACCTTTATTGTCACTTTTTTTTTTACTGTGGGCACAACGGCACACATCAAGAATGAAATTTAGTTGCCCGCTCTCAAAGTGAAACGCATACATGACACACACCTAAAACATACTACATACAACCTATGTATAGACCCACACCCCTACATACAGTATACATCACAAATAAATATTAAAATAGTGTCCATCCTGAATATATAATGGAAGGAGGAAGCCTGAGAGTTCACAAGGTGGATGCTGTATGGAATGAAACTATGGCTGAATCTGGATGTTCTGCTATGGATACCACGGAGCCCCCTCCTCCCAGAAGGGAACAAGGAAAACAGGTCGTGAAGAGGATGAATAGTGTCCCAGATAATCTTATGGACCCTGCTCAAACAATGCTTCTGTGGTATGTCCTGGATGGAAGGGAGGGAACTGCCAATGATCCGTGGCTGTAGTATTATTATTTGTTATTTATCCTTATTATCTTCTTTACCTCCCCCTTGTCTTGGTACTATTATTCTCTCTGTTGCTTTGCATGTACACGGAGTGTTTCTGTACCAGAGACAAATTCCTTGGCCAAATAAAGTTAAATAAGTATTTATCATAGCCGCCCCACCCTTTTCCGTTTCCACCAGGGAAGACTGGATAATGAGGTGCAATTTTTAAGGCTACTTGAGATTCCTGCCTTATTTCTTATTCTACGCTATTCAAAGCTCTGGTGTTTTAGTCAAAATAACAGTGATACAACTCATCTTTTATTATGTGATCTGGCTCAGCTTCACAAAATGAATGATCTCTGGGAATTTGACCAGGTTTTCCATAGCTGCCTCTGCCTGCCTCTGCAGCTTGTTGAAAGTTCCAAAGCAACTAAGCAACCTGTGAAATGATATTCAAGAAACAACTGCCAGGCGTAGATTTTGTAATAATGCAGAAAACATTTCAAACATTTAGAGGAGGGTTCTTTTAACCTTTTCATGGGGAAAAACAATTGGTACAGCCTGCTTTTAAAAGCTCTATTCACTTCCTTTAAAAAGTACCTCATTTCAAAAAAATCATAATTTTGCCAAGTAGCAGGTTGGCTTTAAGACACAGAACAATAATGACAGCTTAAAGCATAATGCAAAACAAATTTATAAAGCAAAATTATTCTAATGGGACTTTTTAAAAAGACAAAAAGAAAAAGAGGGCTTAAAACATTTTTCAAGCCAAAAGCATGAGATATGGAAGGAAAGCCAGAGAGAGTTATTCATTTTCAACTTTTGGACCTAACATTAAAATTTTAAAAATCTCTTTGCTAATCTAAATTAACAGGAAGTTGTTCAGCTTTAATTTAATTTTTCTTGGGGCAACCATGAAACAAGACATTATTCATTTCTGAAAATCAAGAAAATACAATTACTTTCCATTTTCCTTTTACAAAATGCATCCCCAAATAAGCAAGAGAAAGCAAACAAACTTTCTCAGGTATTAACAATAAAGAAGGGACACACTATCACCAGCAGAGTTTCCAAGACTCAATCTGAATAGCCCTCAAAATGCCATAAATTATTTCCTAACGCTACCACCCACCCATACAGCAGGCAAGTAGTATTCAACACACATCCTTCCAGCTCATGACAAAGCTTCATACAGCACGGTTTTTTGTCTGCTAGCACTTATATATTTTCAGAGGAATGACATTTTCCCAAGAGGACATCCGAACTTGGAACAAACCTTCTTGTTCCCTCAGCATCCTTATTAGTCCAGTTAAAGTTCGCCTCTACACAGTCAGGCAAATTAAAACTTCATTAAAAGTACAACAGGTTGGTGGATGTACAAGCCAGAGCCGTGACTCTTTCAAAAACAGTCCTGAGGATTGTGTGAATGACACAATGTTTTGGTTTTTTTAAAAAAAATTGACAGTCTCAGCACCTCAGTAGCGTATAGCAGGTAGTAGCTTGCAAGTGGCAAACAAGAAAATAAAGCCGCCCAATTAATTCCCCTGAGTTAACAGGAGCTCAGTTAAAGGCCAGGAAAGCAGGCATATTTTTGTGGACTATTCAGGAAGCGAAGTTACTTTCAGAGACTCAAAAGATGCTGACCCATGCTGACTTGGAGATTTTGCTCAACTAAATCATTTCAAGGTAATTTTGCATGCTAATGTATGGGGGGGGAAGCTTTGCCTCCTTCAGGGTGCTGGTGACAAAGCCCTACGGGGCCCGATCATTTGAGGGACAGTCTCTCCCCCCCCCCCTGACATCTACCGGTCCCATCAGATCCTGGCAGGGCTTTTTTCTCATAGAATGCTCAGAACGGAGTTCCGGCACCTTTTTTGGATGGAACCTTGTAAGGTAGGCAAGGCGGGTTGTATGCCATGTGTGAGTTCCGGCACCTTTTTCTTTTACAAAAAAAGCACTGGATCCTGGAGGAGGACCATGCTGTGGGTCCCGTCTAGGAAGGAGCAGGTGGGATTGCAACTCCCTTCACAGCACCCTCCGAGATCGTTCCAGAGCAAACTTTTAAGAGTCAAGCAGAATGGATTTAGGAGCAACGAAGAAGCGGGGGTCTCCTTTCCCCCCCCCCCGTCACTAAGCAGGACGGCTCTTACTTAGCTAAGCGCCAACAAGTTCAAGCCTTTCATTCCTGCATTTGGTTCCGTGCGGGCAAAACAATTAAAAGCAAAGCTCAAATTTCCCCCGAACACGACAAGGCGCTGCAGATACACAAACAGGGACACCGAATTTGCAACGTGCTTCGGAGAACCGCGAGCAAAACCAGGCTGTCATTTTCAAAGACACCCCCCCCACACACACACACACACACTCCGCCGTCTCCCTCCCCACCCGCACCCCGTTCGCAGCGGGCTGTGCCACCCAACTCGCGGCCTTCCTTGCTAGAGGCCAGCGCACCCGCATTGGCCCCGCTCTCCCACCCAAGCCCCCACCCCACCCCAAAAAAAACGGGAGCCCCGAAACCGCCGGGAATTGCCAGGTGGGGCAGGCGGGGGCGGTTGGGAAGAAGAGAAAAGAAGTTCTTTAACGAACAGCTTCCTGCACATGGTCAGAGGCACTTCGGAGGAAGAGTGAGATCTCCCCAGATGCGTTGGGGCTGGAGGTGGGGGCAGTCCTGCAAAAGGGCGCGAGTCGAAGAGCAGCAACTGGGAAGGTTTTTCTTCCTTCGGGGGATTTAATCAAGGGAGCCCGTTTTTTTCCCCAAACGCAGCTTTCTTTAGCGGAGGGAGGCAGCAGGGAAGGTCAACCAGGCAAAGGGACTAGCCAGGATTGGGGAGGCAGCTCAGCCCGGACTCCACCCGCAGCGGGGATTCCCTGCTCGTGGAGACCCTCCGCCGGGACTCCACGGGGGATCCTGTCCTGCTTCTTGGCAAGGAAAGCGGGCACAGGGCGCGGGCGAGGCTGGCATCCCCTTCCTGGGCTTCGCGCGAGCCGCCATTCAGCCAGCTCGGGGCGGGGAGAGACACCCTACGGCAAGGGCAGCACAGGACGGCACAGTCGCGGAAGACAGCCTCACCAGGGACTAGGAACTTTCCACCCGAAATGAGCCCAGCTGGGAAAGGAAGGGCTACGCTCTCTCTCTCTCTCCTCCTTTTTTTTTTCCGCCTCGCCTTCCTCAAAGACCCGCTCAAGATCGGCCGGGCGGTCTGCGCCTTCCCCGAGCGCGCAAAGAAGCGGAACTCTGCACGCGCTCAGAGACTTTGCGCTTACCTTGCTGGGAGCCGGCGAGGGCAGCGGAGGGGAGGCGCGGGGCCGGAGCCAGCAGGAGGGACCGGAGCCGCCGCCGCTGCCGCCGCCGCCGCTGGCGAAGCCGGGAGAGGATCCTGGCAGCTCGGGCTCTCTGGTCCTTTCCCGGCGCCTGGTCGGCTCGGTGGGAAAGTTGCAGCAGCCGCCGCACGAGCGCCTTAAACCCGCCTCCCAGCAGGACGGGGCGGCCCGGCGGGCGGGGACTCGCAGCTCGGCCCGGCCCAGCACCGCCCCCGCCCCCGCCGCCGGGGAAAGCGCCTCTGAGCGTCTGCAGAGCGCCGCCGCCCCCTCCAGCCAGCCAGCCAGCCAGCCCGCCCGCCAGGGAGGGAGGGAGGGAGGGGTCGGCGGAGGCGCGCTTGCAGCCGGCGGCCTGGGCTGCTCCGGAGACTGCAGGTGATCAATGATTAACTCCTGCGACAAGGACGGGCGGTCGCGCGAGCGGCGAGATCTTCCGCCGGGCTGCGGAGCAGAAGTTTGCTTGCCAGGAGGCGCCGAAGCCCGGCCGAGCCGCAGCCGAGGCTCCCGCAGCCCCCCCTCCTCCTCCTCCTCCTCCTCCTCCTCCTGAAGGCGACCCCCGGGCCGGTCCTTCCCACGCGCGGCAAAGCCCGCCAGCCCCACGCCGCGGCCTCCTCCCGCAGCCCCGCAGGGCGGCCCCGAGAAGGCAGCCAAGCCCCGCGTGGCCCTCCGCCTCTGGCCGGCTGCCCCCTAGCGGTCGCCCGGATTGTCTCAGCTCTGGCCTAAAGAGCCCCCCCCCCGTGTTCAAGGAAAGGGGCTCGGTTCTGTGGCCGGTGAGAACGGAGCCCCCTGAGAAACGCCCGGTCAAGGGTTTGGGGCAGGGGGTCTTCAAACTTGGCCCTTTTATGACTTGTGGACTTCAACTCCCAGAATTCCTCAGCCAGCCATGGCTGGCTGAGGAATTCTGGGAGTTGAAGTCCACAAGTCATAAAAGGGCCAAGTTTGAAGACCCCTGGTTTGGGGTTTTAACCTTGTTTTTAACTAACTTACTACATTGGGCACAATCCTTTCACTTTCAATCTTGTATCCTGTATTCTTATTTTTATTGCCCTGTACACCGCCCTGAGTCCTTCGGGAGAAGGGCGGTATATAAATCAAATCAAATCAAATCAAATCAAATCAAGGGCTTGCAGCGCCGGGAAGAGTCTATCTGGCGCTTGGAGCGAGCTGCAGACGGAGCCCCGGAGTCCTCCTTCCTCTCCTGGGCGGGGTGTTGGCGTTGCTTCTCTGGGCTGCAGGGAGCAGCTGTTGTCTGCCGCTTCCCTGGCTGCGGACCCCGTTGCCCCCTTCTCTGCCCCGGCTGCCTCTTTCTCTCCTATTCCCCCCCCCCCCGCCTCGCTCCGGACAGGCTCTTTTTAACCAAATGTCTGAGCTTTTGTTCACACTTTTCCACACTAAGGAGTGAAAATGCCCACCGGCCATCCTTCAGACACAATGCAGGTACGTGGACCGAGGTCAAGTCCCGGCTGCGTCCGCTTGCCTGGCCCCCCACCTACTCAGCGTCTCCCCTGTCCCATTTGGGGATCCCCAAATTCTGTCTGGCAGACGCAAGGTTGGTGTGAGAAACAAACAAACAAGTAGGCGAGGCACGATCCGATCCGTGCAGGATTCACTTTGATAGCTCTTGACTCTGGTAGGTGAATGAAGCACCCGGGAAGCCGGTGGAGCAAGCGACGGTTGTCTTGATTTCTGCCCACTGGTGGCATGATCTCATTCGGCTATGGTCCACGTCAGGAGAATTGGTCACAAATGTGGCCACGATTTGCTGGATGCCTCTGCCCTTCTGGTTCTCTTTGTCCCACGTTGAAAGCAAGTTGGGGTTTTTTTGGCATTTGAGTTTGGTGGAAGACTTTTAATGATCTTCTCCTTCGAAAACAAAAAAACGCAAAACTTCTTAACTCATAACATCAATAATAAATAAGTGACTGCTGATTAAATTAGAGCAAGGATGGAAAGCCATTGAATATTGATTGAAATTTAGCAATGGCTTATTGAATAAACAAAAGCGAGCCTAATTGCTTTTTTTTTGTTATTTGCATTAGAATATTAAAAACAAATGTAGATCTATGAGAAGAAAACTTGTGGTGAGGGATTTTGCTTTTCCCCCTGCATCTTTTTTTTAAAAGTTACAACCCATTCCAAAAGCAGAAAGAGAATAAAGCAGAGAAGCAGTTCTTTGCTTAATGCACTTAAGCGTATTTCTTTAAAAACAGGTAGCAATTATCTCAGCTAAGCAAAATCCATTCCTGACAATAAGAGCACTGGGGGGGGAGAAGCGTTATTTATTAAAAAATATTTGTTTTGTCCTTTAATAATCATAGAGCAGTATATACAAAGAGTAATTTAAAATATACAAGGGAATAAAATTACTACAACGAGAAAAGGAAGCAGGTATAAAACAAGAGGTGGCCCACACCAAGTTGTTTTAAGAGAAGATTCGAAAACTCGAGAAAAAGATCTCTTTAAGAATGCAGCAAAGATCTGCCCTCTTCATGGCACGTAGCCCTTTTCTTCCTTCTTCTGTCCTCCTGGGAAATCATGGTCAGTGCTTTTGCTAAGAGGAGAAGAGACTCTCGTGGGCAATGAATGGGTGAGGCTTTGCATATGGCAAAGCTTAGCCTTTTTCCTTTCTCTAAACAGGTTTTTGACATCAAAATGCTCTCCCGCTCCTGGGGAAAAGATATGAAACCAACAGAAGAGAATCTCCGAAACTCAAGATGGAATTGGGAGGCCCTTGGTTGCTCTTGGAGCTGGGTGGTTCTCTTGCAGACATTTCATTACCAGAGGAAGTAACATCACCAGTGCTAGAAGAGAGTGAGGTTTGCAGAGAGAAGAGGAGAAGTGTGGTGTCCTTGTTGCTCTTTGAGCTTGGTTGCTTTCTTGCAGACATTTCATGCCCCAACTAGATAGCATCATCAGTCCTTCATCAATGCACCATCAGGGCACCGACCAATTAACCTCTGCAAGCCAACAACTCTCCTTAAAGACTCCACAGATACGAGGATTAAACCACGGCAGGTTCAAATTATGGCCCACAACATGCTAGGTTAAAAGAACCCTGATCTCATTATATCTTACTCTCCTTTCCTGCTATGAGTGATAAAGATAGTAGAAGGCAACTTTGATCTTTCTTGTTTTTTTAATCCCTCCACCGACAAGAATTCTCTGGGCAGACACAGGGTTGCAGCACAATGACACTTCGTCCCCAATTCCTCAAGGCTTTTGCTGGGGAGATATGAAACAGCAAGGAAAATATTCCATTATCACGAGCCAGTGGGATGCCCCCGGAGTTTGCCAACACCATTTTCTGAACCTTCTGCCATGTCAATCTCTTGGGGCAAGGTATTAAATCTATTTTTTGTTAAAAAAAAGCATCTTGTTAAAGACTCACACCTTTTTAGGGTAGCCATAATTTAAGGACTTGCAATAGCCCAAAACTTCAGTAACAAAAAAATATTAGCGTTTAGGACCCTTTTGTTTGCTCAGCTAGAGGAAATTCAGACCATGGTCAGTGAACACCTTTAAATATCTTTATAAAAAGCAACTTTGCTTCTGCTCCCGTCGCTTGGCTGCATCCATAGGAAACTACCGTGCTACGCTTTGGGAAGAGGGGCTTCAGCTGGTGCACGATGCAGCTACTTGGTTGCTTATAGACAGCCACCCAGAATATTTTGCACTGGCTGCGTGTTGGGACAAGGTTATCTCAAGGGCATCTTTCTGAATCTGTGCAACCTTAAGCGCTCACATTCAGACAAGACTTTGCTCACAGCCCACCAACAAGATTGAATAGTTGGGAGACATTTCTGCAGATGCTCTAACTTGAGAAGCCAGGAGGGCAGGATTTGAGAAGAGTCAGTTTTCCTACTTCTTGTTTCTATGTATGCTTTAAAAGATTTTAAGACTTCTGGAGAATTTAAAAGCTTGCAATAATACAGGTAGTCCTTGACTTATGACCACAATTCAGCCCAAAATTTATGCTGCTAAGCAAGACAGTTAAGTGAATTTTGCCCGATTGTACAGACTTTCTTGCCACAGTTGTTAAAAGAATTGTTGCAGTTATCAAGTTAGTAACATGGTTGTCAAATGGATCTGGCTTTCCCGTTGTCTTTGCTTGTCAGATCACAAAAGAGGATCACGTGATCCCGGGATGCTGCAACCATCATAACCATGAACCAGTTGCCAAGCATCGGAATTTTGACCACACGACCATGGGGATGCAGTAATGGTCGTGTGAAAAATGGTCATAAATCACTTTTTCATTGTTAAGTCACTAAATGAATGGTTATTAAGTTGAGGATTCCCTGTACACCAATATGGATTGGCGCTTAGGTTTTCTATTTTCTTAGGGGTAGCACCTTTGTCTTTGTTTTTTTTTTCTTCCCTTATCCAGGTCTTTGCCAAGCAGAACATTTGAAGGAGCCAAAGATTGTGGTTATGTAGCAGCCATATGATAAAGCTGGGATGGTACACCTAAGATCAACTAGCCATGGCGGTCTCAAATGACCTGGTGATGTTGACTAGAGGTCCTATTCACATAATGCATTCAACTTGGTGACTGGATTAACCCATGTTCTAGTTTGCACAATGTAGCGAATCCTAAATTGATCAGATGGGCTGGAGTTTGCCCAACCTGCAAAGCACAACACAATGAACCAAGTTTAAATACCAGCTGAGCAGTTTGTGCAATTGCAGGGATTAGTTTTTTCTGCAACCCGCTGAAGCCTTTCTTGCAAACACAGCAATTGTTTAAACCCTGGATCACAAAATCTCCATGCACCCGTTTGGCATTTACTGTAGCACAGCATCTAAAATTAAGGCTTCAATAATCTACTGATCAGCAATCAATATTTGCTCCAGAAAAAGACCCTAAGAAGGAAATCTCTCCCCTTTAGCAGGCACATTGTAATCCTTCTGGGAAATCAGGATGGTTATTTTTGCTGAGAAGAGGAACAGGGTCTTAGGCTAAGTGCTGCAAAGCTTAACCCTTCCTTCCTGGAACCTTTTGCAAACATTTCTGCTCATGGAGGAAAAACATAAAATTTACCAGCTGGGCTGCATCTTTTCCCACAGTTGATCTAAATGGCAGTTTGCTAAGTAAGCTAAATTATTCCATCAAAACCCTGTCAGGGTTCACGTCTTAGGCTGGATTGTAGCTTGTTATTCATTTGTTAAATAAACTTCAGTTGGCTAAGTCCAGGGAAACACAAACACAACCCATTGTGGCTTAACATGGTTTGGCCCTAATTCTAAGCACACTTATTACTGAGGAAGCTTCATGGAACATTTCCAGGCAAGGAAATCTATCATTGGGCTGTAAGAAGTATGTTATAAGTGCCAAGTCCAATCTCCTGGCAAATTCTTCAATGCAACCCTGGGGAAAACAAGGTGTGTACGTGTCAAAAAAAGTCAAATGGCAGCCACAATTGCATAATCAAAGCCCTCTTCTTTTTTTAAAAGCACTTACAAAGAGGGCATGGCTTTGACTGGGCAGTTGTGGACACCAGTTTGACATGTACCTGCTCCACATAGCGATACATGCACCCACTTTGCACGTGTTCTATGTAGGTTACATGCAGATGCAGTTCAGATTCCTCCAAATTTTTCCTAGACTAAGACGTGAACAATTGAAGTTCATTGAACAGAACTGTGTCTAGGCCAATGAAGAGAAGGATTAGGGGTGACATGATAGCAGTCTTCCAATATTTGAGGGGCATTCACAAAGAAGAATGGTTCAACCTATTCTCCAAAGCACCTGAAGGCAGAACAAGAAGTAATGAATAAAACCTATCAAAGGGAGATCCAACCTAGAATTAAGGAGAAATTTCCTGTCAGTGAGAACAACTGGATCAATGGAACAGCTGGCCTCTAGAAGTTGTGTGTACTCCATTACTGGAGGTTTTCAAGAAGAATCTGGACGGCCATTTGTACAGAATGGTGTAGGTGAACCTTTTAGAGACCGAGTGCTCAAACTGCAATCCAAAACCCACTTATGTATCATCAGGTGCCAGGTGGGCGTGGCCCATTGGGTGGGCGTGGCCCATTGGGTGGGCGTGGCCCATTGAGTGGGTGTGGCTGAGATGGTAACGGCAGACTGGATGGGACTAAAAAGTTCAATCAATTCCAACTTTGCGAGATCTTATTTTTTTCCTGCAAGAAGTTGAAATTGATTGATTGAACTTTTTTTTTTGCACACGGCGGCAGAGGCCTAAAGTGAAAAGGTTTTATAAAACCCAGCTGAAGGCCTAGGACTAGGGCGAGGGCGCGTGTGCCCACAGAGAGGGCTCTGTGTGCCACCTGTGGCACACGTGCCATAGGTTCGCCACCATGGGTGTAGGGTCTCCAGCTTGAGCAAAGGCTTCCTTCCCTTCCATTCTGTATACTCTATTCTTGCATCACATAAAGCAATAAACCATCCTTTACAAGCCACAAAGATTCAGCTCACATGATTTTGAAAACTAACAGAACTTTGTGTGCAGTGGTTTAGCACGTATGCCCTTTCAGCCACAGTTACACCAGTGATCCAACTCTTTTTGAAACAAGAATCATTTCTAAAAATATCACAGATGAATTAGAAACAGAATTTTCTTGTCTTCTGCCAGGTCCAGGTCTCTCTCTCTCTCTCTCTCTCTCTCTCTCTCTCTCTCTCTCTCTCTCTCTCTCTCTCTCTGTGTGTGTGTGTGTGTGTGTGTGTGTGTGAGAGAGAGAGAGAGAGAGAGATATTCTTCACTGTAAGTAACATTCAAAGAAATCAGTTCTTGAGGGCAAAGATTTGGGAGCTCTGTTTACCTCTGAAAATGGAAAATCAGATCTTTGGAGAAAAATACACTGCCAGGGCACTGTTCAGAAAATGTGCCGGGACCATCCTTAATAAATTTATCATATCTCTAATATCAAAGTGCAAACAATTACAGAGGCACACACAAACACACACAAAATCCAGACGCAGTTTGTTTCTTGGAAGAACAAAAAATGGTTGGTGAAAACGGTAGCAAAGATTACATCTGTCTTCTCCCGTTTTTATTTTCTTTCTTCTCTAACCAGAACCCTCTTTATGAATCGCTTTATCCTTCTCAGTAAGATACTGTCTGCGCAATCAACGATGATAAATGGCAAATAATTGTAAACCTGATATTGCTTTTCAATACTGAATTTATCATGCTGTCTTCTTAACACATATTAAATACTTTAAAGAATTTATATATTTGTTAGATTACTCTGTGCTTCTCCCCCAACCCTTCCCTCCAATAAGCAAAATGTATTAGTTTTCTAGTTTGGAGGAAAATCTAAGAATAGACAACATCATTAATAATGCTGAATAACAATCTGGTCTCCTTCACAGCTAATCTCTCCTTACTAATCCAAAGAACTCAAATCAAATAACTTATATTAGATTTAGGCGCTGAGTTCTAATGCAAAAACATTCATTGTACTCTGCTCTCTATGCAGCTGATTTCACTCAAGTTTTTGCCTGAGTAGGGGGGGAAAAGGAGAACTTATCAAATTGGAAAGCCTAAAGGAATAATTGATCAAAATGATCAGCCTCTTTCCTGAAATTACCAGGGATGTAAGACTGATAAAGATTCAGGAGGCAGTTATAGAAACAGTCTCTGCCAGCTTGGTGAAAAGTCCTTGCCAGTCCATCCAGAAAGAGAAACATAAAGCTTTGCAATAACATACATGGGAACAGGTTAGTTCTAATGAGAAATAGTTCAGCTCTTCAAATTCTTGCAACCCCGTGCCATCCCTTTCAATAAATCTTGCTTTTTTTAAAAAACCGTGAACATCATGCATGGAAAGGACTCACTTTTAGGCAACTGCCAATAAGCCTGACAGAGGTTGGATTAACTGTCTGAAGACTCCAGCAGCTGAAATACAACACCAGGATAAGGAAGGTTGAGTTAATTTGCTGCAGTGATTCTGGATTGTTTCACAAGCAGCTTTTTCACAGTTTTCCTGGAGGTGTTAAGGAATAAATATGAGATTTGGGGCAGTTGTGAAAGAACCTGCCAGAAACCCGGAGTATTGTGGTTAATCAGGTGGTGTACAATGGCTGTATCATTCCCAGCTTTGTCCATCATCGTTGCTGAATTTGAGACAGGATTCTCCAGACTATAAATAAACTGACCAAATTCAGGAAAGAGATTGCAGGAAGAATCTAGAATCCTTAACAAATCAGCAGACTTTTTATTAAGACCCATTTTCATTCTTTGTGGGGGGGAAAACCCCACAATATTTTACTTTTTAGTTTATAACTGATTTTTCTTAGGAAGGGCCCAATGGCGTCAATTAGTTTGTGGATCCTTTCTTGGTGTCTACCAGACTCACCCCACCCCTCCATTCCCCTTATTATTTTTAATTAGAAATTTAAAACTTTTTGTTTTCTCTCTAGCATTACCTTCATTTTAAGATTGCTTGGGTCCAGATAAGAATTTTTAGAAGATAAAAATGAAGCTCAAGATAGCCATTTGGTGCCAATATCCGTAACAGGCTGCCAAAACTCCCAATATTTTCACCAGTTTAAAAAGGATAGCAAACCCGCAGAGCATGGAATCACGCTTTTCAAAAATAATATCAACCATCCTCTGCATTGGCTCACAGGAAGAATGGCTGGCAGGGAAGATGGAAGGACTGGATCTAAACTTAAGGAGTAACCATGGTTCCTGTCTTGGGGTGGGGGGGTTTCTCTCAAGGTCCAGGCAGGGGGGGGGAAAAATCAGTGGGCAGGAAATCCAAAACCCATCAAGTGAATGATGATTTTTAAGAAGAGATTGGACAACCTTTTGTCCGAAATGATAGGGTTTCCTGCTTGAGCAGAGGTTGGACTACTGGAAGACTTTCAAGGTCCC
The DNA here is from genome assembly GCF_964194415.1 of Vipera berus. Classification (NCBI taxonomy): domain Eukaryota; kingdom Metazoa; phylum Chordata; class Lepidosauria; order Squamata; family Viperidae; genus Vipera; species Vipera berus. The sequence goes on along the minus strand of NC_138215.1, from coordinate 4,453,967 downwards.
TTCCAACCCCATTATTCTGTTATTCTGATGATGAGGCACGGCTTGACTCATCAAAATAACTTACAATGGGAACAAAGGAAAAAAGAAAGTTTCCCATGTCTGAAATTCAAGGTCATTCCCCGCCCCCGCCCCCCCAAAAACGGTATTTTCTTCAATGATTTCTAGCGATGAATGTGTTCCAGATCTGAAGGCAATAACCCTCTCAAAGCCAGTTGTGCCAGAGCTGCTTTTATGCTCTCTGGATCGAGTCGAATGTCCCAAGATCTTTTGGTCTGCTTTAGTGGCTATTTCTATATTTTTACCTTCACAAGGCCCCTTCTTTTCAAGCTGTTAGACTTGCACGGAGAAAAACCTAAATGGGGAAAGACACCTTTCTAACGTAATAAAAGGTTACACACACTCTTGAAAGCGGCTCCTTTGTGCTCCTAAATACAGAGAGAGTAGATTCCTGGCTAAACAGCAGGAAGGTGACTTAAAAAGCAGCAGCACAGGAAAAAAACGGTCTCCATCTTACACTACCGTTCATAATGACGTCTCTTTTTGGCACAAGCTTCTGCTTTTCTGCCTCCTGTTTTTTTTCCTTTTCCTCCCCTTCAGGGCACCCTCCCAGGGGGGATCAAACTGTCTCTGTGTGTTCGGGGTGTGTGTGTGAGAGAGAGTGACCTGCCTCCATGCCCCCCTCCTTGCTCATGATCTGCTTGCCCATAGACAGAAGGCAGGAAGGAGAGAGTGCCAGGTAAACCATCTGTCTTCATTATGGCCTAGAATAGATGCCAAGATGGTTTCCTGCCCTCCCCCCCCCATGGAAGAATATGTGAGTGGGGGTGGGGGAGAACCCACTTTGATCTGAAGACATCATGACTCTGGATTTTGCAGCAAGGTAAGTGCAGGTTTTTAATCAGGCTGAAGCTGTAAACCTCAACTGGACGTTTTCTATCTCCAAAGTCTCACCACGTTCACCGTTTTTCAAAACCTGTCTCTTGGAAAAATAATATATATCCCAAAAGATGCATATTTGATTCCTTGGTCTTCTTCCTTTCAGCTGCTGAATCTGTGCCCGGGGGATTTAATCTCTCGCAGGACCCAAAGAAAATGAGATGGAGAATGAAATGGTGTTCAAGCATCTTTTTCCTACTAGACGAGCGTTCCAGACTTCCTGCTTCTGCATAAATGAAAAGCAGGATCACTACAGGTCCTTCCTGACTTACGACCACATTTGGGTCCAGAATTTCCATTGATGAGCAGGGTGGTTAAGTGAGCCATGCTCAGTTTTACGACCTGTTCTGCCAGAATTGTTAAGCACAGTTGTAAAATGAATCACATGGTCATTAAATGAATCCAGCTTCCCTCCCTGACTTTACTTGTCAAAAGCCAGCTGGGAAGATCATAGATGGTGATCCACATGACCCCAGGACACCACAACCATCATAAATATCTGCCGGTTGCCAAGTGCCCAAATTTTGATCACATGACTGCAGAATGCTGTGAGGGTTGTAAGTGCGAGGACTGGTCGTAAGTCACATTTTTCAGTGCAATTGAAACTCTGAATGGTCACTAAATGAATGGTTGTAAATCAAGAAGTACCAGTATATACAGGTAGTCCTCACCTTACAACAGTTCATTTAGCGACCAATCGAAGTTACAGTGGCCCTGAAAAATGCGATTTATGACCATTTTTCACATTTAAGACCATCCCTATGATCGCATGATCAAAATTCAGATGCTTGGCAACTGATGCATATTTATGACAGTTGCCATGTCCCGGGGTCATGCGACCTTCTGAAAAGCAAAGTCAATGGGGAAGCCAGATTCACTTAACAACTATGTTATTAACTTAACAACTACAGCGATTCACTTAACAACTGTGGCAAGAAAGGTAATATGAGGCAAAATTCACTTAACAACATAAATTTTGGGCTCAATTGTCATCGTACGTTGAGGAATACCTATAAGTTGGAGGGAGAAAATGGCACTGGGAGCAGCTGTTTGGAGAATCTGAAAACAGGTCTAAGGATCCAAAGAATAAAATGCTCACCAGGAATGCAAAATCACTCATTGAACCCACAGAAATCAGGAGCTGAAATCTTCTAACCCGTTTTGGAGATCAGGCAGATTGAGCAGACAACATGCAAGCTGCTGCTTTTCAACACTTGCATAGTTTATTTATTTATTTATTTATTTATTTATTTATTTATTTATTTATTTATTTATTATTTGGATTTATATACCGCCCATTTCCCAAAGGACTCAGGGCGGTTTACAGGGCAATTAAAACAATACAATATACAAAGTTAAAATAGAATTAAATTAAATAGCCCCGAAAATTAAAAACTAAAAACCCAAACCCTCAGTCCAGGCCAGCAAGCTCGAATAGCCAGGTTTTTAGGTCCCGGCGAAACGAGCGAAGGTCGGGGGCCATCCGGAGTTCCACAGGCAGCTGATTCCAAAGGGCAGGTGCGCCCACTGAGAATGCCCTCCCCCTGGGGGCCGCCAGCCGGCACTCCCTGACCGGCGGCACCCTGAGGAGGCCCTCCCTGTGGGAGCGCACAGGACGATGGGAAGTTGATGCTGGCAGCAGGTACTCCCGAAGATAATCCGGACCCATGCCATTAAGGGCTCTATAGGTCATCACCAACACCTTGAATCTCACCCGGAGGGCAACCGGAAGCCAATGCAGCTCGCGGAGAAGAGGTGTTACATGGGAGTATCGGGGAAACCCCCATCACAACTCGCGCGGCCGCATTCTGCACCAGTTGAAGCCTCCGAGTGGTCTTCAAGGGCAGCCCCATGTAGAGAGCATTGCAGTAGTCTATCCGGGAGGTCATGAGCGCATGAGTGACTGTACGTAGGGCATCTCGGTCCAGGTAGTGAAGATAAAAAGAGGTAATTGCAAACCATCCTAGGTATTTGATAGAATATTACCAACAAAGCTGGATTTAGTCAGGTAAGCAGATCTGATAGCAAGAAATAACAATTCAAGTTCCAGAAGACAAATCCTATCACAGCTAGTTTGTATTATTGGGAATGGGGGGGGAATCTACTTTGGCCCACAGATACTTTGTGCTCCAAAACAACAGCAATATCTCTCCTGCACACTTTCTGTTTTGCATTTGCAGTGCTTGACATCAGTGCCAAACTCTAATAAAAGCTAATTCACAAAAATGTAGACAACAAGAAAAACCTGCAAGTAAATGGTGCTTAATGTTGTTATGGATTTTTGCAGGCACAAATAATTTTATTGAGGTCAAAATCAGCAATGTGCTCAAAGTAAAGTAAGTTTAACATTCAAGTTGACCAATCTAGATATGTTATTGTTTTTAGCATATTCTTCCCCCCCCCCCCGTTATCTGGTATGTAGGAGACAATCAGCAAAGGTTGGATGAACAAAAAGGAATAAAAGAACCAGGAGAAAGAAAAAGAAGTTCTTAAATTCCAACAAGAATAAAACTGAGATTATTAGAAGCATACAGTATTCAAAATAGTCCAAGGTCTCCTGTATTTACTTTATCATTTATTTCAACAGGATTGGCGCAAAAGATAAAAAGGCTGCCTGGAAAATCATGCCTATCGTTAAGAGTTCTATCCACCCATCTCCATTCTTAATTAAATAACTCATTACTTAATAAAGTTGACCGATGATTTATTTGAATTCATTAATTCTGAATAAATGCTCCTTGTTGGTGTTGCTTTTGTCACTGACAAAGATCAGGTCCTGAAAATAAAGTAAGGTGTTTTTATTTAAACAGGCCTTGTTAACAAGCCCTGTGGTTAAATTGTGGTAAAAGATGAATGCCCTTCACTTCTGTTTTGAACATGTGTTGTGGCGGGTTGAGAAGATGAAAGGTGCTGAATAATGGTTTAGTAATGATAAGGAACAACCTTTCCAAGAGAATTGAGAATGTGGGAACCCTCCATTGCAGAGTAACAGCCTTTCCCCCAGGGGTGTTCTTGGCGTTGCACCAAAATATCCTAAAGCGGCCATTAATATCTCCCTCTGACTTTCATTGCAGGATATATTAAGTTACTGCAAAACTCTATAAAAATAGTTTGCTTTAAGAAAGAAATACGATTCAAAAGAGAAAGTAGTCCTGCATAAAAAGCCAATGGGCAACAGATCAGGATGAGGTGGTGGTGGGAAATCTGGATGCTGTTCTGTCAAAGACCCTCCACTCAGTGGATGACCTCTGGCAGGCCATTGGGCCATCCTGCTCTTTGGCTGCCAAAATCTCGGTCTTGGTAGGGCTTATTTTGCATTTGTACCAGCAAAATCTTGCCTCAGCAAAGAATCTGTGAGCTGCCTCTATTATGCCTCCTCATCCTTGCAGCACTTCATTTTTACCTGCTTACTTAGAAGTTTGTCAACAGAAACCAAATTTTTCTGCCTTTTGGAAGAAAAATCAAACAACAGATGTAGGGGGTGTTTACAATGCAAAAAAACCCACAATTAACTAAGTCAAAAATTATTCACCAGGAAAATTTAAATTCCGCACATGCAATATTAGGCTTTGTAACATATGTCTATTTTGCATATTATTTGATTCATCTGAAATCCAGTGTGCCAGATATCTCTAGGGTAATGAGCCCTCGACAAATGCAATTTGCAGGACAGAGGGGAAAACTGTCCAGGGTGCTGAAATAAAAATACTGGCAACGCTGTATTCTTCCGGCCACTTTTTGTATGTAATTCACATAGATACTACATGCACCGAAGCTGTCTTACCTTCATGGTTACAGATTTTATCAGTCAGGAATCCTTAGTAGTTGGAATTTTTTTATATAAAAATAGCTGTGTAAAACTCCATGTCCATTGCCTGAATTTTAGACCAATCTGTAGTTTAAACATCATTCTGTACCAAGACCAATTTATTCACCAGAGTTGTTACAAATAATTTTCTTTGGTTGTTTTTTAATCTTTCTACCTTTCAAGAAAAAGGTAATGGTTATGGAAACATTTTTGTTTCTCTCTATGGTGCTATGAAAAGTCGTATATTTCAATTATCATTCTGAAAAAGATCCTACATTTTGTTTCCAATGTTGGTTTTCTGAAGTTGTCTTTATAGGCAAACTATAACTTGTAACAATGCTAGTGTAAGATTGTGGAATAAAACGAGCTTAAAGTCATCTATGAGCAATGTTTAAGGAATAACGGATCTGAGATAGCCTGGATTGTCTGAATATTTGAGATCTATCCTTATCTGGGCAGCAACCCCAGCTGGAATGTCCCAATATTTATGGGTCCACTAGGGTTCCTTGATTACGAGGCCCAGGGTATTTCTTGATTGAGTTTAGTTGTTTAGAATTACATTGCAAAGGCCTGCTCAAATCACTCTGGTGATCTTGACAATAAGAAATTGACTAATTCCTTTTAACTATCTATCAGGAGAAATTAAATAAGGTGGCATCACTGAACTATTTTGAGTGCACAGATAAAATGGGAGGAAGTTTAGGAGGGTACCTTAAAGCTGTAGAGCAGAGCACTTCAAACTTGGCCCTTTTATGATTTGTGGACTTCAATTCCCAGAATTCCTCAGCCAGCATGCCTGGCTGAGGAATTCTGGGAGTTGAAGTCCATAAATCATAAAAGGGCCAAGATTGAAGACCCTGCTGTAGAGGGAAGAAAATCATGATCAACCAACTTTTTTGTCTCATCTGAAAGTTCATTAAAATGGCCTAACAGTGATGAATATTTTCAGGTTCCTTTCAAAGCAATCAAATTTCCATGAGAGTATATACAGGTAGTCCTTGACTTACGATTGTAATTGAGCTCAAAAATTCTGTTGCTAAGTAGGACATTTATTAAGTGAATTTTGCCTCAGCTTTGCTTTTCTTGCCACATTTGTTAACTGAATCCCAGCAAATGTTAAGTTAGCAACACGGTTATTAAATGAATCTGGCTTCTCCATTGACTTTGCTTGTCAGAAAGTTGAAAAAAGTGATCACATGACCCCAGGATACTGCAACCATCATAGATATGAGTCAGTTTCCAAGCTTCTGAATTTTGATCACTTGACCATGGGAATGCTGCAACAGTCATAAGTGTGAAAAGTGATCATAACTCACTTTTTTCAGTGCCGTTGTAACTTCAGTGACTAAATGAACTGTTGTAAGTCAAGGGCTACATGTACACAGAAATGTCCTATATAGCTTCCCACTTATATCCATCCTGTGTATTCACGTTTTTGCCAATTCCGATTTTCAGGAAAAAAAACTACTAATGAGCGTAAAAACTATTTGGATTTAATAAGTTGTTGGTAAGAAGAAAATTTTTCAATTTTCATTTTTTTGATTCTGATCTGGCTTCTCTCTCCCTCTAATCTGCCAAACTAAGTTGTGACTATAAGCAAAATCTAAGATATGCATGAGAAGAATTCTACTGAAAGTAGTGCAATGGGATAAATCACGCAACACATTGATTTTAAGAAGAGTGTTCCTTGTGTTGTATTGGCCTCCGATTCTGCTACGTTAACTATGAAGCACTTTTTGGAAATTATTAAAAAAAAGAAAAGAAAACGAACATTAACAGCTGGATCCCATTGTGTGGGTTAGTTCACCGACTGGTAAAGAATTCAGGAGGCAGTTTTGTAAACAGCCACCTGCGCCTTTGTTATCAGTGAAAAGAATTGCCTTCTTGTTGGTTCACAACAAAGCTATTAGAGAGGAACTAAGAAAAACGCCACCAATAATGCACTGGGGGATAAATTAGTTCGACACTCGGAATACCTCAGTCCTAGAATTCTGGTACTCCTTTTTCATCTTGATAGATGGTGTTAAAGAAGACCCTGTGAGAATCTTGCTTGGAAGAATTACTTTGGGCTGAGGTAGCTGCCAAGGAGCTTGACAATACACTTCAACTGAAATGTCATACATTTTGTAGTATTTAATTTGGTGAAAGCACATTGTCTGGTAAGTGTGCATAGGCTACAACTTAAAATTTGATATAGACAAGTCCACCGATTTAAAAAAAGATGTATGCAGAGCTCTAGGCTGGATTGGAAAGTTAAAAAAACACTGGCTGTGATGAATGAAACATCTGGAAAAAAACAACCAAGCCCAGAGAGCACCAAGGACCTCATAGTTCTCCTCTTCCTCTCTGCACATCCCAATCCCCCTAGCACTGATTATGTTACCTGGTTGGGTAATGAAATGTTTGCAAAAAAACAAGCCAAGCTCAGAGCACCGAGGACCCCCCTCATATCAGCCCTGAGCTACAGATGCTCTCCCTTATTAGTTAAAACACACAACAAATTTATCCCAGAATGACAAATGTGATGTTGCCAAATACTTGCACAGTCACCAAACTTTTCCTTTTGTACAGGTGTCAAATTGCACGATATATAAAAGTAGAGTTTAGCCATTTACTCTCAACGTTGGAATGGTTTAACAAGTATATAACAGTAAAATCTAAGTAAAAATAAAAGTAGAATCAGGATGATCTCTTTCTATACGTCATAGCTTGTGACAATGTATACTAGAGCAGTATTTTTATGCAATATATTTTTATTTTGAAGATAAACTTATAGGTTTACTAGGCATATTTTGAAGGAACCAGCCGGGTGCCAGAACAATCACAAAAGGGCAATGAAGACAGGCTGATCTAGAGTAAGAGTGACTCTCAGTGCCAGTTATGAAAATTACACCCTGAAAACTATTGGTGGATGCACTTAAATGATCTAACAAAAAAAAAATCTTTATAGATAATCTGTGGCTCTCTATTGCCATTTCAAATCTGTGAACTAATTGGGAGGGATTTATCTCTATGCAAAGATTCATTGGATCGCAGTACCCCAGCTATGAACCATGATTTTGGAAACAGAAGAGTTTCAACTACAGAATAAGTATTTTTGTCTTTCGTGGCTTATTTCTTGAGTTAGACTACTGTGTATCTTTTAATTTACCATATGGAAAGACATTTTTCTTCCATGACTGGCATGGGGAGGGAAATAGATGGGAGCTTCTACAGTGTACATGAATATAACCTGAAAATGAAAGGAGTTACCAGATTAAAATGTCATTAAAATGTCAAAAAATGATACATTACAACTGCACATATATGGAAAATCGTAGCTGTGTATATCACAGTAAATTTTTCTTCTTTATTTAATAATTGATCACAGTCGCTCTGACATGCCACCAAAAATGAAGATACGAATCACAGCTTTTGGTCTATACTTCTGTTTTCAGCAAATTGTGATTATGTTCATTCTTTAACAGTCCTGTTTCCTTGAGTAGTAATCTCCTTTATGCTGAAATAAAACAGTATTGTCTCTCTGGGAACAATACCAGTGGTCCTCAACTTATGACCACAATTGAACCCAAAATTTGTTGCCACAGTTGTTAAGTGAATCACTGCAATTGTTAAATTAGTGATATGGCTGTTAAGTGAATCTTGGTCCCCCCCACTGGCTTTGCTTGTGAGAGGGTCGTAAAAGGTGATTTACATGACCCGGGACACTGCGACCATCATAAATATGAACCAGTTGCCAAGCATCCAAATTTTGATCACGTGACCCTGGGGATGCTGCAATGGATGTAAGTGTGAAAACTGGTCACAAGCCACTTTTTTCAGTGCTGTTGTAACTTTGAACAGTCACTATATGAACTGTTGAAAGTTGAGGACTACCTGTAATAGAAAAGTATCACGGAATGTATGAGTGGGTGGGGACCTTACAGACCTGGACCACGCTCTGCTTAGTTTGGGAATCCATTAACTTTTCCTTGACAGAAGTGATATGCAGGTTCTGAGTTTCTGCTGGTAAAAAATACAGGAAACCAGAAGTTGCCTTCAAGCTTATACGTTTTTATTCAGCTGAACAAAGAGAGCAGCCGTGAAAGACAAGAAATCCTTGTATTTATTCTTTCTGGTTACATAAACAAGCCATCCAGCAAAGCTGACACGCATACGATAAAAGATTTCACCCAGGAAGTCTGGCATACTATAGATAAGAGAGCAGATTGTCTCATTGCTCAACAGTTCTGACCATCAAGAGGTTTCTCTCAGAAACTGCCTGGATCATTGGGCTTTTAATAAAGCTCTACAGGTAGTCCTCGCCGTACAATCATTTGTTTAGTGACTGTTCAAAGTGATTTACAACCGGTCCTCACATTTGATAATCATTGAAGCGGTCAATAGGATCACCTTTATTGTCACTTCTATTCTGTGAACACACTGGCACGCATTAAAAAGTGAAAATCTGAAAAAAAATCAAAATGATTTTTTTCAAGTTATCAGAACTCAGGCGCTTGGCAACCAGCATGTATTTACGATGGTTGCAGCCTCCTAGGGTCATATGGTCACTAACTGTGACCTTCCCAGCCAGCTTCTGACTAGGAAAGTCAATGGAGAAAGCTAGATTCACTTAATGGCCACATGAATCATTTAACAACAGCAGTGATTTGCTTAACAGCCATGGCAAAAAATGTAAAATCAGACACAAATCACAATAGGTTTGCTTAGCAATGGAAATTCTGATTCCAGAAGTGGTCAAAAGATACACACCTCAAAAAAAATCTCTTTAACACCCTTATTCTTCCCAACTCTATCCTTACCTTCTTGAATTACCTGTTTAAATTCCTGCTGAGTCTATTTCCAATATGTATCTTTCGGTTTCTCAGCTTCTGAGTGAATTTCAGACTTCTTAAAGCTTTTTATTTTCCCTTATTATGGGGATCATTTATGCCTGTATCTAATTTCTCATGTTCTCCCATTCTCTTCGACTTCTTGTTTAGGATTTCAAATTTCAATAGGCTGTATACTTTTTGCCCAGGCTGACTGAAGCTTGCCTCTCTGAAGTCTGTGGTTAATTCCCCTCAGATTTTCTCCCTCTTTAGTCTGAATATCAACATGATCTACCCATTTCTCCCAAGGCATCTGATACCATCAGGCTACTAATCACTCCTGTCTTTGGTCCGAATTAAGTCCAGGGTAGGTGACTCTCATTTCTTCTTCCCCTTCTGAAAAACGGTATTGTCAACAAGTGAAATGAGACTATTCTGTATCAGGATGGTAAGATTACCCCATATTGAAACTCACATTATGCTCCCAGCATGTTCCTCACTCTGAGTCATGTATATAAAGAAAAAACAGGATAAGAATTTTGTTATGTAAGTAAATATAATTTTTATGGTTTTAATGTTTTTTATTTGGGTATTTTGTTGTGTTATTTTAGGTTAAACCAGAAATTATTGACACATATAAGATTTTTTTTCTTCTTAATTTTGTATTTTTATTATTAATTTTTTTAAAGATTAAAATTTGTTTTGTAACAAAAACTATACTAAATTTTAAAACTGTGTTGTTTTGTGTTTTTACCGGTAATTATGTATGCTACTCAGACTCTCATATGTGAGATGGGCAGCTATATAAATTTTCCAAATAAATAAGCAATTCAAATTTATATAGCTGCTGTCCTCCGATATATGACTCTGGGCAGCTTACAATGAAAACAAAAATATAAACAAGAATAACACAACCATTTAAAAACATAAAAAAATCATATAAAAGCACATTTTAAAAAGCATAAAATACATAAAACTCACAGCTATTGTGCATCATTTATTTTATAGGACTTCTACTCTTTTGAAAGAGGAAAGGAAGGAACAAGACCAAAAGTAGAGAACAGAACAAAGTTGGAAGGGACCTTGGAGGTCTTCTAGTCTCAAGCAGAAGATACCATTCTGGACAAACGTTTCTTAAAAACCTCCAGTAATGGGGCATCCAGAACTTCTGAAGGCAAGCCATTTTACTGATTGATTGTTCCCACTGTTAAGAAATTTGTCTTTGTTGTTAGGTTGGGTCTCTCTTTGATTAGTTTCCATCCATTACTTCTTGTCCTGCCCTCAGGAGCTTTAGAGAAGAGATTGTCCCCCTCTTCTTTGTGCTGGACTAAGAGTGCTTCAAGGTCCATCTACAGATGGGATTAGTGGGGAAAGTGCTGCACTAGGTTGGATGCAGCATCTGAAGCGCAGTCTCACCTTGCACTGTAAAGAGGTATTCACTTCACTTTTTTGGGAAAACTATCCCTCTCTTGATGCAGCCTGCATTTGTTTTGGGTTTTTTTGCCTAAGTATAAACCTGACTTTCCTCACCCAAGTTGCATTTTGTTGGATAGCCAGTGTTTATGTCTGTTAAGGGCAGGGGTAGGGCAACCTTGGCTCTTTTATGACTCGTGGACTTCAACTCCCAGAATTCCTGAGCCAGCAGAGTTGAAGTCCACGAGTCACGAAAGAGCCAAGGTTGCCTACCCCTGGTTAAGGGGATCACGTGACCCCAGGACACTGCAACCCTCACAAACATGAACCAGCTGCCAAGCATGAGTTTTGATCACGTGACCGTGGGGATGCTGCAAAGGTTGTAAGTGTGAAAAACAGTCCTAAATCACTTTTTTCACTGCCGCTGTAACTTTGAACAGTCACTAATTGAACCATTGTAAGTCAATTACTGCCTGTATTCCAGGTGACCTTTGGGCGGCTCAGTAGGAAGGGGATGCCCGAGAAGGGGGGGGGAAAAACCAGGCTCCTGTCCTGACTTCACAGCGGGGGCCTCAGGTGCGCCCAGCCCACCTCGCAGGATTGTCGCTACGGGGAGTAAATAACAGGAAGACGAAGCACCATCGAGCTCTTGAAGGAAAGGCGGGGCGCAGAAAGGCGGAGAGCCTCTGGGGCTGAAGTGACCAGAGATCCGGCTTCCAACTCCGCCCGGCCTACCTCACAAGGTTGTCGTGATGGCGGGCGGAAGCGACAGGACGGAGCACCTCGCGGCCCGGCAATAACAAGGAGCCTCAAAACTCGCGCCGCCTGCCCGGGGAGCGACCCCTACCCCCCCCCACCCCGAGACGCCGAAGGCGATAACAACGCCCGGCTTCTCCCTCAGAAGTTGGCGGGAACCCTCACCGGAAGTGGCGACGCCCTTTTCGTGTGGCCCCGCCCCTCTGCGCGCGCCCTTTCCGTCAGCCCGGCCCCCTCCTCGGCGATGGCCAATCAGAGGGGCAGGAAGGAGCGCGGCCCGACAACGGAAGGCGGGACGGGCGTGGCCCCGCCTTCTAGCGGAGATGTTGCGGACCGAGAAGGTGCTGCTGCTGCGGAGCCTGCAGGGCCGCTCCGTGCGGGTCGTGCGCGAGCACTACTTGAGGCCCGACGTGCCCTGCGGCAGCGCCCTCTGCCGGGCGGGCTGCCCCCGCGGTGCGTGAGAGCGGGGGCGGAGCCTCGGGGGGAGGGGCGAGGCGGTGGCTCGGGGAATGCGTGGTCGTGTGAACGCCGTTCGCGGCCTTCCCCGGGCTGGGCGGGGCTTCTGAACGCCAGGGTGGGAATGGAGGGCGGGTTTTCTGTGTGTTCTCAGGATATTAGCTTCGTGGGGACAACGGGTTGTGTGAACGCGGCTGTCTGGTTGGAAGGTGGTGCGCGGTGGAAGAAAATCCCTGCCTGGCGCTGAGAGGCCTTATTTCAGACCAAAAGAAGGCGCTTAATGTCCAGTTTCGTTACTTCTTCTCTTTGAAGGGAGAGCCATCTTCGGGAGGAAAGTCAAAAAGCATTAAAAACAGGCTAATTGATTGGTGCCACCTCCTTGCTAGAGTGAGCTGCATTTCAGCCCTTTTCTTCCGGTTCCTGAAGGTGTCAGGCTTTGGGTCATTCCTAAGCAATAAATTCGGCCCAAGAAAGCAATAGGAAGAATTTATTCCAAGTTTTCGTTGCGGGTCTCAAGAGGAAGTGGCTTCATACCAAGCAGATGTAGCTGGAAGAAGGATCAGATTCAAAGCTTTGATTTTTGCACAATTAGAGGGCATGAAAGGCCTTACAAGCTGTACCGGTTAACCCATAAAAAGTACCTGATTAAGGCATAAGCAAGCTTTAATATATAACCAATAAACCCTCTTTTTGCTCTTGTATATTGCGATCATGCAATAACATGTAAGCTATAGACATTAGGAAGCCCAAATACCAGGATGTGTTGCACACACACGACCTATAAAAATCCTTGGGGGTTATACACTTCTCCCTTGAGAAAGTCACCTGCTTCGCTGGCAGCAATAAACCTCTGTGAAGCTGATCCTTCTCTGGAGGAGATCCCCTTATCTAAATCTCCAGCTTTTTGGGAATTTGAATTCCAAGGTGAACGGAACAACCATACAGGAAAGATTGTCATCCCTATAAGGATCTCACTTCAGCTTTGTGAAAATGAAAAGCTGTTTGAAAACTTAAAAAACGTTGCATGGAATAGCCAAGTTTTCCCCTGGGTTTCCCACCACCACAGCTGAATGTAAGTAAATTTCTTTGCCCTTAAAAGTAAATGAGTTGGTAGCCAGCACTTGGAAGTGACCTACATTTATTAATAAAATAGATACTATTAATAAAATTATTTCCAGATTGTTTCAACAATGTAGCCTCTTTCTGATACAAAAGGTCAGGGGAGAATGACATAAGAATGTCTCCCCCCCGGACTAAATGTAGTAAGTCAAGGACAGTTCTTCTGTTCATCTTTGCTTCCCAAAAGGATTTCATTCCAGCTTTCTCATGAGGCATTTATTTCAGTCTCTCTGTTTGCATACCCTGTTGCAACTCTTGATCTAAACTGCTTTAATGCTGTGAGCAGCATATCTGCTTTGGTTTTTTCATTAAAGAGCATGGCAAAGTCTCCTTATGGATACGGGTATTCCCAAAAGATGAAGCTTAGTTTGAGTGTAGCACCTTGTCTGACTCTTTAAAGCAACTGCATTGTTTTGTAGGACAAAGTGGCTGTTTTTTTTGACTCCCACAGCCCAGGATAAGATGCAGCTGTTTTAAATGCCACATGCTGCCCTTCTGTGTTTCAGTGCAAAATTTAGGATTGAATCCAAAAGACTGTTACACCCTCAGAAGAATTTTAAACCTCAGTTGTGCTTATAGCCAAATCCTCCTATTTTGTGAGTGTTGGTCTTGACGCTCACATTGAGAGCAGAATAAATCTCACCCCCCAGGATAGTTGTTAGGTGAAAATACTGGCTTCAATATTATTATCTAGGTGTAACTCCATGTGTTCAATACCTGTAATCATTGCCCTACTACCATTTCCATTTGTCGTTTTTAAAAAACCCAGAGGTCATTGCTAATCATGCTGTCCCTTGCTGTGTTCTCAAACTGGTCTCGGTTTTCAAGTTTTTGTAAGTTAAAAACTGAATAATTTTCCTCTATTGTATACTTTTACTTTACCTTCTCTCCCTTCTTCGGCTGTTTTCCCTTATCTCGTTTTAAATTGTAAATCCCTCAGGACTCCCTTGCCTGTCTTTTATCACATCTGACAACATATTTATATATGTTTATATAGCTAAATTTTGTTTTCTGCTTTAGATGGGAAATTGCTCTCTGATGATGTCACTCACTATGTTGTGCCTGATTGGAAAGTGCTTCAAGATTACCTGGAGATTCTGGAATTCCCTGAGCTGAAGGGGCTGGTTTTCATGCAGACAGCATGTCAAGCAATGCAGCAGCAAAGAGGCCGCAGGTATCTAGTTTTCTCCTAATGCAGTCCTAAGTTGCACCAATAGAGGCATAGCTTCAAGATCATGTGAACTTATAGCACTCTTTATTTATGTTATTTATTTTATTTATTTATCAAACTTCTTAACCAACCATCTCCGTCACAAAGGAGGTGTTTGCTGCATCAGTGAAGGGTGGTCACCGTAATACAAAAAAAGATGTTGAGACCCTAGAAAGGGTGTAGAGAAGACCAACAAAGATAACAAGGGGTCTGGAGGCTAAACCATAGGATGAATGGTTAAGGGAACTGGGTATATCATTTCTAGTCTAATGAAGAGAAGGACTAGGGGTGGACATGATAGCTGTCTTTCAGGACTTGAAGGGCTGTCACAGAGAAGATGGGGTCAACCTATTCTCCAAAGCACCAGAGGACAGGACAAGAAGCAATTGGGTGGAAGATCATTAAAAAAGAGATCCAACCTAGAACTAAAGAGAAATTTCCTATCAGTGTGAACAATTAATCAGTGGAACGGCTTACGTCTGGATGTTGTGACTGTTCCATCATTGGAGGTTTTTCGGGAAGTCATTTGTATAGGACATGGGTCGGCAACCCGCAGCTCTGGAGCCGCATGTGCCTTCCAGTCCTCCTCTGCCATTTGCAGAGAGAGAGAGAAGACAGAGAGAGGCACGTGTGCTTCCCTTCTCTCTCTCTCTCTCTCCGATCTTCTGCCTTACGCTGTCCTCCGACAAGCTGACAAGCTTATTGGGCAGGGCTCCTGCTTTTGCTGCGTCTCCACAGGAAGTGTATCTCTCTCCTCTCTCTCCCTCTCCCTCTCTCACACACACTCACACTCTCACCCTGAGTGGGGGAAGAGGACTGGCCAGGAGAGCCAATCCAATAAAAATGTGTGTCAGCTTGTCAGAGAACAGCGTGAAGCCAGCTTGCCAGGTGAACAGAAGATCGGAGAAAGGGAGGGAGGGAGAGGAAGAGAGAGAGAACTCATGCACAGCAGCCTCTATTTCTTTTTAATTAAACTTTTCAGTCAAGCCTCTCCCCTCCTGTGTGCACATGCGCACGCAGGTTTTGCAGCTCCCAGTGTTTTCTGTGGGAAACGGGTCCAAGTGGCTCTTTGAGTGTCTAAGGTTGCCGACCCCGGTATAGGACCTCCAAGGTCCCTTCCAATCTTATTCGGTGTTCTGCTTTTTGGTGAAGGTGTTGGAATAGAGAAATCCAGGTTCAGCTTTGCCATCAGCCTTACCAATTCACTGGCTTACTTTGGGCCAGGTACTGTTCCTCAGCCCCACCTACCTGACTAGGTGGTTGTGTGTGTGGGGGGGGGGTGGAGGGCAGGATGGGGTGGTATGTATGTGTTGCCCTCAGCTTCTGAAGGAAAGGCAGGGTGTAAATCCAACATCTTCTGTCATTTCAGTTTTCTCCTAGAATTGATGGATGTTTCTGTTTTCACACCTAGATCCCTAATCTAAAGTACTTCCGTTCATTGGCAATCTGTGCTACAGGTTGTTCCCTGATGATCAAGATAAACACGCATGCATCAATCAATCAATTCATAATATATTGTTATTAACAATTTTGAAAAATGAAGATTTGCAGACCCTTCTGTGTTTAATCTGCCTTGCAAATTAATAGACAGGCTTAAAATCTCATATTCTGTCAGATTGTAGTTAACAGATTTATTTCAGTTTTACAGTGGCATCGGAAAGGCCAAGGTATACAGAATCAGACTGTAAAAAGTATATTGCGGTTTTAGTGTTTCTTTTTTTAAAAAATCAATTGCAAAGGTTAATAATATGCGATTCTAGCGATTCTATGAATACATCCGTGCTCTTAAATACCCTTCAGACCCGAAAGGTTAATCAGGGATTTTTTTTTCAAGCCGACATTAATTATAGCATCATTATCTATGAATATATTCCAGAGTTAATGGAGGATTTTAATATAGCAAGTTAATAAAAATGCTTAAAATCTTTCTGCCACTGGTATTTTTTATTTTATTTTATTTTATTTTATTTTATTTTATTTTATTATTTTATTTTATTTTATTTTATTTTATTTTATTTTATTTTATTTTATTTTATTTTATTTTATTTTATTTTTTACTGTCGAATACTCCCTGGATTATGAAAATGATTCCATGTTATGCCTGTATAATACTTCTTAATCTTTTTCATCACACACAATCTACCATTTGCCCCCACTGCACAACCTTCCTGCAGTCTGACAGATGGGGTCAAATATGCCTCAATAGCCTGGAAGACATGGGTGTGATGGCACATTTCAGTGGCATATGTGAATTATTTGACTGGCACCTTATTCACATAAATTCTTCTGCGTAGTTTGAATATTTAATTTTTGGAATGGGATGCTCTTTTATTTAGATACACTTCTTACATTGCATTTTTATGAGTTTCAGTCGTGTTGCAAATTTAAGTAGATGAAGATGGATGAACGAGGTCTCTTAATCCTGGGTGGTCTGCTAATAAGTTGGGGGACCCTTAGGAAGACTCAGATCCCAGTCTTTCTTCCCCAATGAAGTTGTGGTTGGCGGGGAGGAAGCCACCGTCCTTACTTTTGGTGTGGGGCCTAAAAGAAAAGTGGGCTTAGGCAATCCAAGGGCAATGGAACCCAATAATTATAAAATGAGCGGGAAACATTGGTTGCATGAGGGTTTGTTGAGTGCCACGTGCTCAGCCTGCTTTGTAGCTGTATGTTTGTTGAGCCAAAGTGCTGGGATGTAATTTAAACTACGCTTCGCCCACATTCCCATTTTGTTGCTTTTACATATAGAATTACACATAGAATCATAGGGCTAGAAGGGACCTTGGAGGTCTTCTAGTCCAACCCCCTCACCAAAGCAAATGGGTGTCTAATCTTTTCTTGAAGACCTGCAGAGATGAAGCACTTACAGCTCCAGAGAAGCAAATGGTTCCATTCACTAATTCTTCTCACTGACAGGAAATTCCTCCTTAGTTTTTTCATTAACGAGGTAGAATTGGACAGTCGTTTGTCCGGGATGGTTATAGGGCAGGGGTAGGCAACCTTGGCTCTTTTATGACTCGTGGACTTCAACTCCCAGAATTCCTGAGCTAGCTGTGCTGAGGGGAAAGGGAGAGGTTTCCAAGCTGAGCCATGGTGGCTCAGGAATTCTGGGAGTTGAAGTCCACGAGTCATAAAAGAGCCAAGGTTGCCTACCCCTGCTATACGAGTTTCCTGATTGAGCAAGAGCCTTCAAGGTCCCCCCCCCTATATTTTCTTTTGAGAGAGGGCATCAGAATTTCATTTTTTAAATGTGAGCCAGTGTGTTCGTAGAAGAAAGTGATAATAAAGCTTATCTTTATCTTATCCTATTATTATTATCTTTATCTTATTCTATTATTCTGTGTTCTATAATTCAAGAGTTTCAAAGTTTCCAACGGGTACCCAAGAGGGGAATATGCACATAGGCACAAAGTCCTGTCACTACTTTAAATGAAGTGAACCCAGTGCTGCTGTCTACAGAGTTGCTGTAGGCTACTTCGGCCAAAGGCACAAGCCCTGCCCTTTTGGTCTGCTGATGAGACCCACCCAGAAAATAAGCCCTAGCATGATTTTTAGCATGCAACTGATATAAGCCCTACCCCAAAAATAAGCCCTAGGCAAGAGCCCACCCACTCCGTCCCACCGTCTGGTTGCTCGCTGCCGCAATGGTGACAGGAAGCCACGTGTCACACTGGTGCCACTGGCACGAGGTGAAGTGAGGCTGGTGCTGGGGGTGTGTTAAGCTGCCCGCCCACCTCTTCCCTTCCCCCCCCCACCTGAGCCGGACTGCCATGGTATGGAGGGTGGTGTTCTGTCCCATCCTTCGTGAGTCCTTGTTAGTCACAAGGACCAACCCTCTTCCAACAAGTAGGCTGGAAATGCAGGAAAAACAAACCCCTTTTAATGTTATTTACAGACCTGCGAAATGTTCCTAAAGCAAAGGCAACCAAAACACGATTCAAACAGAGAAATTGTTCACAGGCAAGGCAATCAGAACCTGATCCCATGAAACTTGAGTCCTCGGCAAGCCACCCCACTGCCTCCCTCTGCCCTGCTCTTGTTGCCTTTCGGCGTTTGCGAGCGTCTGTGATGTCTTCCAGCTGTGAGAGTCTGACTCAGCTTCCCAGCACAGTTGGGTCTCTGCTTGAGCTCAAGTGGAGGGGCCAGGCTCTTCCATCAGATTGTAAGTCCTGGAGCTCATCAGAGCCTTCCTCCTCCTCCTCCTCCTCCGATGGCTCTCCAGGCCCTTCCTCCTCCTCCTCCAATTCCCCAGACTCAGCTGCCGGGGTCACTGGCTGGCATGGAATCACAACACATGGATGGGGGAGGCTCGGTCCCCTTACCAGGCACCCTCCCCCCCCAAATAGGCAGGGCAACCCCAGAATTCTCAACAAGATGCTCTTCCTGGGGGAAACGTCGCAATCTGCCTCTTGAAGGGAAGGCTCAGTAAAGGAAGGCTGGTGCAGAAAACACTCTGGTGCTTTTGTCGGCAAGCAAAGCTTGCCGCTCCTTCATTTACTGACGGTTTGGTTGGATTTAAATTGATTTCATTTCATTTATAGGACTGCCCTGTTGCAACTACAGGTAGTCCTTGACTTACAACCACAATTGATCCCCAAGTTTCTGTGGCTAAGTGAGACGTTTGTTAAGTGAGTCTTGGCCCGATTTCCGACCTTTCTTGCCACGGTTGTTAAGTGAATCACTGCAATTAAGTTAGTAACACAGCTGTTTTAGTGAATCTGGCTTCCCCATTGACTTTGCTTGTCAGAAGGTCACCAAAGGGGATCACATGACTCCGGGACACGGCAACCGTCATAAATATGAACCAGTTGCCAAGCGTCTGAATTTTGGCCGCGTGGCCACGGGGATGCTGCAGTGGCCATAAGTGTGTGAATAAATAATAATAATAATAATAATAATAATAATAATAATAATAATAATAATAATAATAATAATAATAATAATAATAATAATAATAATAATAATTTTATTTATATACCGCCCTTCTCCCGAAGGACTCAGGGCGGTGAACAGGGCAAATGTATAAAATACAAAAATACAAAAGTTAAAAGGAATTAAACATAATGCCCAAGGTAAAAGCAATAAATACAAATATTAAGAACAATAAAAAACCCAAGCCAAATGGTCATAAGTCACTTTTTTCAGGGCCATTATAACTTCAGTTGGTCACTAAATGAACTTTTGTAAGTTGAGGACTATCTGTACATGACTCTGAGTGGCTCATTAGCAGACTTGGGCAAACACTTTTAAAACATGCCCAGCTGCAGCCTCGGCTGGCAGGAACAGCCCTTCCATTGACCGCACAGACTGGCAGACAGAAAGTGGTCCCGGCGTTCCGGTTGGCAGGCAAAGCAGGGACAGGAGGGGTGGCTGGTGAAATGGCTGGTAGGACAACACCTGGCCAGCCACCTGTTCCTCTGTGAAGCTGTGGATGCCCTCCGATAAATCAGTGCCACAAGATGAAAGGCAGATATAAAACAGAGCACAGAAGAAAACCCATTCAAGCAACATTGTCAGGTTGCATAATTCCTTTGATATAGCTGTTCAATAATTTCAAGGTACTACATTGTTTGTAAAAAAGAAAAAAAGCTTTGCCACTGCTGTTCTTAGCGTAGTTTAACATATTATCTGAAGGCCCGTATATATCCAGATCTGGTGGCAGCAGAAGAACCGTTGGGGGTGGCTGCAAATGATTTGAGCAGGAAGGTCTAAATATGAGGGATGGCTGTTTCGGGTCTTAAATAATAAAGTTGTTCTTCCTCAAACCGTGTCTTGTCTTGTACTTCTTCTACAGGCAGTACAATAAGCTGCGGAATTTAGTGAGGGATGCCCGTCGTGATTGCATTATATTTTTTAATGAGTTCCAGCTGCTTTCTTATTTGCCACGAGAGCGGGGAGAATTGCTGGAGAAATGGCAGACGAGGTACGTGCTCCACATAACACAGTCCTGAGCCGGGCGACTTTTCTTGAGCGATGACATGTTCACAGTCATTGGCCCAGCCCAGACCTGGCCTGTGTGTGTGTGTGTGTGTGTGTGTGTGAGAGAGAGAGAGAGAGAGAGAGAGAGAGAGAGAGAGATCATTGTCTTATACATGCAGTCCTTGACTTAACGACCACAATTGACCCCAGAATTTAGGTTGCTAAGTAAAACATTTCTTAAATGAGTTTTGCCTCAGCTCGCGACTTTTCTCACCACGTTTGTTCAGTGAATCCCTGCAGTTGTGAAATTAGTTACACGGTTGGTTAAGTGAATTTGGTTTCCCCATTGACTTTGCTTGTCAGAAGGTCACCGAAGGGAATCCCACGACCCCGGGACACTGCGACCGTCATAAATATGAGACAGTTTTGATCACAGGAATGCTGCAACAGTTATAAGGGTGGAAAACGGGTCGTCAGTCGCTCTTTTCAGTCTAACTTCGAACAATCGCTATAAGAACTATTGTAAGTCGAGGGCTACCTGTACTTGCAGTCACAGATTGCATCAGCAAGGTTTGGCGTCTGAGGGCTCAGTTTAATGTTTTGGGAGCGGTTTGAAGGCTACACGGGGTTGGGGGACAACGGTGGTGGGTTAACTATGATGTTCATCCTTAGGGTAGGGATCTGGCTGGGGAATTCTGGGAGTTGAAGTCCACAAGTCTTAAAGTTGCTAAGTTTGGAGACACCTGCTTTAGGATTTCTCCTAGGCCTTGTTTCCTTCTCCCCTCCGCACGGCAGCTCTTTGATTGTGTGACAGTTATATCCGGAGCTGTGGTCTCCCTGTTTCTTGTCCAGCCCTCCGGTGAACAGAAGTTAACAAGATGGCTGCAGAAAGAAGTCTGGTTATCAAAAGTCAGGGAGATGGAGCCACCCTCAATAAGGCTGGCAGGTCGAAATGGATGAGCTCGTAGGAATGGACCTCCCCAATTTACCTGAGCAAGATTTGAGCAGCCACGGCCAGTGGAAGGTTATGGAACAGTGGTTCTAAACAAGTGGTCCGTGGACTCCTGGGGGCGGGCGTGATGTCATCACAGGGGGTCTGCAAAGACTTGAAGAAATGTTGATGTAAATCGAGTTAGGTCATGGTGGTCCATGGCCACGGAGGTTATTTAAAGGGGGTCCGTGAAGAAAAGTGAAGAAAAGGTTGAGAGGTAACCACTGTATATATGGTTTTTAACCAAATCATTTCATTTTATTAAATTTATATGCCGCCCTTCTCCCTGAGGACTCAGGGCGGCTCACAACAATAAAATTTTAAAAAAACATAGAGTAAGAAAATGTAAAAGAGAATTAAACAATAAATACAAAATTACAAAACAATTTAACCCAGTAAAAGCCTAATTAAAAATCGTAGTCATCCAGGCCCGCTTGTTGGAACAACCACGTCTTCAGGTCACGGCGGAAGAACCGAAGGTCAGGGGCCATCCGCAGCTCCGGAGGCAGTTCATTCCAGAGGGTCGGCGCGCCCACAGAGAAGGCTCTCCCCCTGGGGGTCGCCAGCCGGCATTGCCTGGCCCACGGCACCCTGAGGAGGCCGACTCTGTGGGAGCGAACCGGGCGATGGGAGGTTGACAATGGCAGCAGGTGGTCTCGCAAGTACCCCGGGCCTAAGCCATGCAGGGCTTTAAAGGTTATTACCAGCACCTTGAATCACACTCAGAGGGTAACCAGAAGCCAATGCAGTTCGCGCAGGAGTGGTGTAACATGGGAGTACCGAGATACTCCCGTAAGCACCCGCACGGCCGCATTTTGCACCAGTTGAAGCCTCTGGGTGGTCTTCAAGGGCAGCCCCATGTAAAGAGCATTGCAGTAATCCAGGCGAGAAGTGACGAGGGCGTGGGTAACCGTGCATAGGGCATCTCGGTCCAAAAAGGGGCGCAACTGGTGCACCAGGCGAACCTGTGCGAAGGCCTCCCTGGTCACGGCCGTTAGATGATCTTCCAAATTAAGCCGTGAATCCAGGAGGACACCCAAGTTGTGAGCCCTTTCTGAGGGGGGCAATACCTCCCCCCCATCAAAAGAGATGGAACTTGTTGGACAATACGAGATGCCGGTATCCACAGCGACTCGGTCTTGGAGGGGTTAAGCCTGAGCCTGTTCCTTCCCATCCAGACCCGCACCGCCTCCAGGCACCGGGACATCACATCAAGGGCATCACTGGGTTGGCTCGGGATGGAGATGAACATTTAGATTTAGATTTTATTAGATTTATATACCGCCCTTTCCCGAAGGACTCAGGGCGGTTTACAGGGCATTTTAAAATCACATCAATATAAAATACAAAGTTAAAAGAGAATTAAAAGATTAAATTAAATTATCCCTGAAAATAAAACCCCAGTTAAAATTCTCAGCCTGGGTATCATCCGCATATTGGTGATACCTCACCCCAAAGCCACGGATGATCTCACCCAGCGGCTTCATATAGATGTTAAACAGGAGGGGGGAGAGAACCGACCCCTGAGGCACCCCACAAGTGAGGGCCCCCAGGGTAGATCTCTGTCCCCCTGCCAATACAAAGCGAAGGTTGGAGACAGGACGGTAGTTATTCAACAAGGCCGGGTCCAGAGCAGGCTTCTTGAGGAGAGGCCTCACCACCGCCTCTTTTAAGGCGGAGGGGAGGACACCCTCCATCAAAGAAGCATTAACAACTGCCTGGAGCCAGCCCCCTGTCACCTCCCAGGCAGCCGAAACCAGCCAGGAGGGACATAGGTCCAGTAAACAAGTTGTAGTGCTCAGTCTACGCATGATCCTGTCCACATCATCCAGAGTCAAAGGGTCAAACTCACCCCAAATGGTATGCCTTCTCCACTCCGCCGGATTCCGCCCAGTCGGAGTCCAAACCAGTCCGGATCTGAGCGATTTTGTCCTGCAGATACTGTACAAATTCCTCAGCCCTACCCTGCAAGGGGTCATCCCTCGGTCCCTGATTAAACAGGGAGCGGGTCACTCTAAACAGGGCGGCTGGGCGGTTATATGCAGACGCAATGAGAGCGGAAAAGTAAACACGCTTTGCCGCTTCCATCGCCACTAGGTAAGACTTAAGATAAGTTCTTAGCTGTGTTCGATCAGATTCGGATCCGCTGGACCTCCAACAGCTCTCTAGGCATCTTTTCCGGCACTTCATCTCCCGGAGCTCCTCGGTAAACCAGGGGGCCACCCGGGGTCTGCGCCAGGTCAGAGGCCGCAAAGGCACAACTCGATCCAAGGCCCCAGCAGCCGCCCTCTCCCAGGCTTCTACTAGGGCCTCGGCAGAGTCGTGGGCAAGGGAAGCAGGAAATGTCCCAAGCTCCGTCTGAAACCTTTCAGGGTCCATCAGGCGCCTGGGGCGGAACCACCTGGTCGGTTCTGCCTCCCAGCGGCGGGGGGTGGCGTACTGAAAGTCTAGCCGGAGAAGAAAATGATCGGACCATGACAGGGGTTGGATGGACATGCTCATATTTGAGGAGACAAAGGACATAAGACAGACTTACAACTCTTCCTTTAGCGACTGTTCAAACAGAACTGGAAAAAG
Source organism: Vipera berus (assembly GCF_964194415.1). Classification (NCBI taxonomy): domain Eukaryota; kingdom Metazoa; phylum Chordata; class Lepidosauria; order Squamata; family Viperidae; genus Vipera; species Vipera berus. The sequence goes on along the minus strand of NC_138215.1, from coordinate 4,429,974 downwards.
TGACTTACACTTTTACCTCACACTTACAATCGTCACTCGATCAGATTTTGGGTGTTTGGCAACAGGCATGTATTTATGACAACTGCAACCTCCTGGCGTCATGTGGTCACCGATTGCAACTTTCCCAGCCAATTTCTGACAAGCAAAGTCAATAGGGGGAGGTTGGATTCACCTAACGACAAGTGTGATTCACTTAACTGTCACAGCAAAAAAGGTCGTCAAATTGGGTGTGACTCACTTAACAACTGCCTTCCTTAGCAGCAGAAATTCTGGGCCCAATTGCGGTCATAAGTCGGAGGCTGTCACCAGTTGTATAAGAAAGCAATCAGTATCTTTGTCCGCTCATTAGACGAACAGCCTATTGGAATCCTTACGTTAAAGGAACATACTTCATGCGCATTCAGAATCCAAAAATCAATATAATAAATATAAATTAATATAATAAATAATATACAGAGTTGTGGTGGCAGAGCGGTTAGAATACAGTATTGCAGGCTGACTCTGCCTACAGCCAGCAGTTCGATCCTGACTGGCTCAAGGTTGACTCAGCCTTCCATCCTTTTTCCCGAGGTCAGTAAAATGAGGACCCAGATTGTTGGGGAGCAATATGCTGACTCTAAGCCGCTCAGAGAGGGCTCTAGAGTGCTATGAATCAGTATATAAGTGCTATTTCTATTTCTATTGCCATGACGGTGAAGTGGTTAGAATGTAGTATTGCAAGCCAATTCTGCTGACTGCCAGTGGTTCAATTCTCACCCGCTCAAGGTTGACTCAGCCTTCCATCCTTCTGAGGTCGGTAAAATGAGGACCCAGATTGTTGGGGGCAGTAGGCTGACTCTGTAAACCGCTTAGAGAGGGCTGTAAAGCACTGTGAAGCGGTATATAAGTTCAAGTGCTATTGCTCTTGCTTTTCTCCTTCCTTCCTTCCTGAACTGTGCCCACTGCCAGCAGTTTGATTCTGATCAGCTCAAAGTTGGCAGCCTTCCATCCTGCCAAAGTCAGTAAAATGAGGACCCAGATTGTTGGGGGCAAGATGCTGACTCTCTAAACCGCTTAGAGAGGGCTGTAAAACACTGTGAAGCAGTACATGTTCAAGTGCTACTACTATTGCTAGAAATTAATATTAAAATAAATAAAATATAGCACTCTATTTGAACAAAGCAAAGAGCTGCCGACGTGGGTTCTGATTGGGCTGACACAGAAATAGGAACTGCATATTCTGGCGCTTATGTGTTTTACTCTATTGTTAACATATGGTCTTATTACTGTTTAGTATTTTATAGTCTGGATTCCGATAAGGCCTAATCAATGAAGTATTACAGTAAAGTAATGTGAAAGGAACCCCCTTTAGTTTTCAGTGAACCCTTCAAGGACTGCATAGAATAGTCTTAGATGGTTGTGGCACGATTTCAAAAGGCAGACATTAAGCCATACAACTTGTGGGATCAGAGCAAAATGAGAATTTGTAACATGACATCCAAAGATAAATGTGAACGCTGATCCTCCTAGGAGTATTTACAATGCCGCCGTGTGGTACTATAATCACTTTTCGGGCCAGATGCCCATTGTCATGGTAACCGAGGACGAAGAAGCTATACAGCTGTTTGGCAGTGAAACAGAAGGCGTCTTTGTGATCTCCTTCAAGGTAATGTTTTTGTGCTGTTCTTTTAAGTAATTCACTTAACTAGTTTGGGACTGATTAGGACCTGGATTCAGAGTTTTGATGGCTGCCCCCGCCAACACCTGGCCGAACTTCGGGAGCTCAGCATCAAAGGCATATTTAATGCCGTTCAAAGCATCCTGGATTCACCCCATCATATTTTAGTCCGGTTTTGCTAACAACTGGCACTTCCAGCTTTTGGCAACCACTGGTTCGCCTAACAATGGTGGCATTCACCACGTGGACCACTGTTGCCAAAAAAAAAAAGTTGTAAAAGTCATGTGACCGTTGATGACTATCATGGGCAGGTTCCCATGATGGTCCTAAGTGGAGGACTATCTGTAATAGACTTTCCAGTTCTTTATTTTCTCATCCACAAAGAGAGCTACTGTTTCAGATCTAGATCTGTCCTTTTAGAAAGGGAGAAAGGTGGTGTTTTGTTTTTTTCCCCTACAAAGAGCCATTGGCCCCCTTTGGAGTCACTCCTGATGTTGGGGGGATCCGCAACCGCATTTGAGGGCAAAGAGGCAGCTGCTGCATTTCAGAACTGCGTTTTGTGCTCTCCACCACCTTAGCTTCCTATTGGCTGCAACGGGAGGCCTACTTCCCGTAGGTACCACCAGCCCATCAATTCCAAAAGCCTTTGTGACAGCCTTCGTAAAGATGCCCTCCGTCTCTCTAGAAAAGGGAGTTGCGTGTTCTGCTGGGTTTTAAAGTTCGTACACAAAAGAAACAACCTTGTTTTGATAGAACCAGGCAGGTAGCTCCCCCCGTGTGGACATGGGCCCAACTCCTGGCCACTGGGCATCTCAACTCCCTGCAGAAAAGTAGCGGACCCCTCACTCTCTTCACTTCAGCCACTCCAAGTGCAATTACAGGCGGCCCTCATCCTACAACACTTCATTTAGTGACTGTTCGAAGTTAACAACAGCAACGAGAACAGTGACCTCCCATTTTTTTTCACATGACCGTTGCAGCATCCCCAGGGTCATGGGTTCATAATTTGGGTGCTTGGCACCTGACTCATATTTATGACGGTTGCCGTGTCCCCACCAATTGCATGGGATTCTCTTTTGCGATTTTCTGAGAAGCAAAAGTCTACAGGGAAGGCAGATTGGCTTGACAGCCCTGTTACTAACTTAAGAACTGCAGAGATTCACTTAACAACCGTGGCAAGAAAGGTTGTAATGCGGGGCAAAATGCACTTAACGTATGTCTTCCTTAGTAACAGGTTCAGCGGTGGTCATATAAGTCGAGAGCTACTGGTAACCGGTCTTCTTAGGCCTTGTAATGACCTTGGAGACGAGAGGGGACAGATGTACTTTCAGATTTGCAAGATTACATTAATGCAGGGGTCTTCAAACTTGGCCCTTTTATGACTGGTGGACTTCAATTCCCAGAATTCCTCAGCCAGGCATGGAGTTGAAGTCCACCAGTCATAAAAGGGCCACGTTTGAAGGCCCCTGTATTAATGTAATCTTACTGTAAAATAGAACTGCTTCTTGTAGATATGTTTCTTGTCTGATCTTCCTTGCACAGCTGACATCTTGCAATTAATGAAGTAAATCGGTAGGTGGATGGGCAGATGGTCTCCAACACCAATCTTTTATTTTACTTTATTTTTGTCTGTGCACCCAGAATTACTTGGACAACTTCTGGCCCGATTTAAAAGCCACTCACGAGCTTTTGGATTCCATACTCCAGTCGCGACGAGAACGGGAAAACGAAAGCCATGAAAACAGTGGGAAGGAATACCCCGAGCATCTCCCTATGGAAACCCTGGAAGCTGGAATCAAATCAGGACTCTACGTCCAGGTAACGTTTACAACGCACGCACAGACAACTGAAATAACAGAGAGGAAATTATCTATTTCTGACACACGCCCAAAAGAGGCTTGACACAGAGTCTTTTAGTGTGAGCTTACTTTAAACTTCCCAGCATCTTTCTTTAAAATTTGTAGACCAGATCTGGCAATCTGGCCAAGTAGGTTGATTTTGCTAGAGTCAGCTACAAATACCCAAAGACCTATACAGAATAATAAGCCATGCAGGGTTGTTGTTGTTTTTCTGGAAATAATGGTGGAAATGAAGAGGGTTAGAGATGTCAAAATGGGTATGGGAAATCCCTAAAAATAGGAGCACTTGATGTGTGTTAAATCTCTTGCTCTTTTCTCTCAACAGTATAAAATGGTGATTGTGGGCCAAAAGAGCCCAGATTCTTGCTGCCATGTCTATGCTGGCCTTAGTAGAATAACAGAATTGGACGAAAAACCAAAATCCACAAAACAAAGATCTAGAGTGTTTAGCAGCAATTTATTTTAGATAACTTGTAAGTGGCCTGACAACTAGCAATAAAAAATAGCCGTTTATGACTCTTAAAAATGACATAGCGAAGCAACTGTAATAAAAGGAGCACAGCTGGCCAGATAAAACGAATAACGTATGGATTAACTGATGGTATTTGTTTGCCACCAGTGAGTCTTCAAAAACGGGGGGAAAGCTAGTAGGAAGGAGGCCAGTTAGATTTATTAAGCCACGAGGTGGATATCGGCAGCAAGAGCCAGCGTGGTTCACTGCTTAAATTAAGAGCATCAGAAGTTCATGTTCAAATCTTTTCTCACTATGAAAATTCATTGACTTTCAGTCTCTAGTCCAGCCTAGTCTCAGGGTTGTAGTTGTAGGGAAAATTAGAGGTACAGGTTGCCTCAATTTAACAACGGTTCATTTAGTGACTGTTCGAAGTTACAACAGGATTGAAAAAAGTGACCGTTTTTCACACTTATGACCGTTGGAGCATCCCCAGGGTCACATGACCAAAATTCAGCCGCCATTAGCTGACTCATATGTATGATGATGGCCGTGTCCTGGGGTGATGTGATTCCTTTCTGCGGAGCTTCTGACCAGCAAAGTCAACGGGGAAGCCAGATTCTCTTATAACAACCATTTTACTAACTTAACAACTTCAGGGGTTCACTTAATAACCATGGCAAGAAAAAGTGATAAAATGTGCAAAACGCATTTAACCAATGCATTCGCTTAACAACAGAAATTTTGGGTTCAGTTGTGGTCCTAAATTGAGGACTACCTGTATTGCATTCACCTAGAGCAGAACTGCCCTACCTAGGCCGCTTTAAGGCTTGTGGATTTCCATTCCCAGAATTCCCCAGCCAACTTCCAACAAGTTGAAGGGAGGAAGCTGGATTTGCTTAACAGCTTTGTGATTCACTTAACAACCATGGCAAAAAATGTCATAAAATCAGATGCGACTCACTTAACAACTGCTTGTTTAGCAGTGAAAATCCTGGTCCCAATATAATAATAATAATAATAATAATAATAATAATAATAATAATAATAATAATAATAATAATAATAATAATAATAATAATAATAATAAATGTTTCACATTTAATATCTGAGTGCAGCAAAATCACACAAACTGATTACAAAGCTAGACATGACTGAGTTGCTAAACTAATCCACTGGGCATTGTGTAAAAAATACGACTTGCCTGTGTCCGAAAAGTCGTGGGAACATAGGGTGGAAAAAGTTGTTAAGAATGAGAGGGTGAAGATCTTGTGGGACTTCCGAATACAGACAGATTGCCATTTGGAACACAACACGCCAGATATTGCAGTCATAGAGAACTGAAGCGTACAGTTAATTGATATCGCTGTACCGGGAGATGCGACCTGGCCATCAAAACTGCACGATTATGGATGAAACGTGTAACAGTGATACCCATTGTCATAAGGGCATTGGGAACTATGTCCAAAAACTTGGCAAAACACATCAAGAAATTGCAGGTTCCTGCAATAACTCCAGCAAAGCTACAAAAAACTGTGCCACTCGGAACATCTTACATTTTAAGGAAATACCTGGTTGATACCTAGGATGCTGGCAGCAACCCGTGTCAACCATTAATGCCAGTCAATTTGAATGTTCAGTTGACTGAGTTTCATGTTTTATGTATAAAAGCTTTATAATAATTTCATTTCATTTCATTTCATTTATTGGATTTCTATACCGCCCTTCTCCCTAGGGACTCAGGGCGGTTCACAGGGCATATATAAATAGGTATACAAAAATTAAAAGAGAATTAAACCATGCCCAATTAAAATACAGCAATAATAAAATAATAAAACCAATTAAAAAACCCATATTCCCCTTCAGGCCAGACCAGCTAACTCGAACAAGTGGGTCTTCAACCCACGACGGAAGGATCGGAGGTCCGATGCCATCCGGAGCTCAACCGGCAGTTGGTTCCATAGTGCCGGGGCACCCACAGAGAAGGCCCTCCCCCTGGGGGCCACCAGTCAACATTCCCTGACTGGAGGCACCCTGAGGAGGCCCTCTCTGTGGGCACGCACAGGGCGGAGGGACGCAGTGGCTCAGTGGGTTAGGGCACTGGGCTTGTCGATCAGAAGGTCGGCAGTTTGGCGGGTCGAATCCCGAGTGCCGCATAGCAGAGTGAGCGCCTGTTACTCGTCCCAGCTTCTGCCAACCTAGCAGTTCGAAAGCACGTAAAAATGCAAGTAGAAAAATAGGGACCACTACAGTGGGAAGGTAACAGTGTTCCGTGCTCCTTTGGCGTCTAGTCATGCTGGCCACATGACCACGGAGACGTCCTCGGACAAGCGCTGGCTCTTCGGCTTTGAAACGGAGATGAGCACCGGCCCCTAGAGTCGGAAACGACTAGCACGCATGTGCAGGGCAACCTACCTTTACCTTTACCTTATGCCAATGGTGTTCAAGTGGTGCTCCAGTTGTTTTGGGATTGCATCCAAGGCCCCAAAACAACTGGAGCACCACTTGAACACCATTGGCATTGACAAATTTGCCATTAGTCAATTGCAAAAGGCGGCCTTACTAGGAACTGCTTCCATCCTGCGACGAGATCTGTGATACCATCAAACATCCACATCTGCCTTTCCCAGGTCCTTGGTAAGGACTTGATAGGTAGACAAAAATGCCAGATCCAGTCTGAACATCTGGCTGACTGTGGGATGATCAATAAGAATAAGAACAACAACTTTATTGTCACTTTGAATGTACACCAGTCGGCATACATCAAAATGAAATTTCGTTGCATGCAGCTCTCAAAGGGCCACCACCTCCGATAGACGTTGAAGACGGCCTGTATTAAAAAGACTTGAGCTCAGTATCCCAGGGTTTCTCATTGTCCCAGATCAGGAGCAACTTTGCTTTGCTGTATGTGACTGTTTTTTCAGAAAGTATTTATCTGTCTCGTGCACTAATATAAATGGGCTTGTAAAAAATCTCAGCATTCTTCCAGGCACCACTTAGACTTGGACTTTAAAAAAATGTCAGCCAGCAAATCCAGGCAAACAAAAATAAATACAGACTGTCATTCATTTCCATCTTGTGGACGGCTTTCTTTAGTATTCGAATCCTGAAGCAATCTGTATATTAAGTATTTTCAAAACCCTTCACATTTCAGTTCTTCATTTGTCTTAGACTGAGGATTTTCACTCACTTCCTGATACTCTGTACAATAGAGGGAAAGAGCTGCTCTTATCCGTAGAATTGAGAAAAACCTCCATTTACAGTATATAATCACAGAACTGAAATAAACCAAGGCTTATCCACGCACAATTCTTAAACGCTAGTTTAAAAAAAACACAACCCAATGCAATCAAAACAACCCCTCCCAACCCACCCAAAAAGCTTTAACCTTTTTACAGGTCCACCATATGTGAAAGTACGTTGCATCTTCACCACCACACCTCCAACATTTAGGCTGGTAGTTCGGATACATACTTGCTAATTTTAACCCAATGCAATCCTAGGCTGCATTAATAGAGGGATAGCATCAAGGTCACGTGAAGTATTAGGACAGGGTTCTTCAAACTTGGCCCTTTTAGGACTTGTGGACTTCCAACTCCCAGAATTCCTCAGCCAGGCAAGCTGGCTGAGGAATTCTGGGAGTTGGAAGTCCACAAGTTTGAAGAACCCTGTATTAGTACTTCTTTACAAAGCCTTAGTAAGACTTGTTGTTGTTGTTGTTGTTGTTGTTAGCTGCGAAGTCGTGTCCGACTCATCGCGACCCTATGGACAACATTCCTCCAGGCCTTCCTGTCTTCTACCATCTTCTGGAGTCCATTTAAGCTCACGCCTACTGCTTCAGTGACTCCATCCAGCCACCTCATTCTCTGTCGTCCCCTTCTTCTATTGCCCTCGATCTTTCCCAGCATTTTAGTAAGACTACACCTGGAATACTGCTTTCAGTTTTGCTTGTCATGACGTAAAAAAGATGTTGAGACTCTAGAAAGAGTGCAGAGAAGAGCAACAAATATGATTAGGGGGCTGGAGGCTAAAAGATGTGAAGAACGGTTGCAGAAATTGGGTTTGTCCAGTCTAGTGAAAAGAAGGACTAGGGATGACACGATAGCAGTATTCCAGTATTTGAGGGGCTGTCACAAAGAAGAGGGGGTCAACCAATTTTCAAAGGAGCAACAGATGGAAACTAATCAAGGAAAGAAGCAACCTAGAATTAAGGAGAAATTTCCTGACAGTGAGAACAATTATTCATTGTACCTGGTTGCCTCCAGAAGTTGTGGGTGCTCCATCACTGGAGGCTTTCAAAAAGAGATTGTACAGCCATTTGACTGGGATGGTATAAGTCCTCCTGCCTTGAGCAAGGGGTTCAAGTAGAAAACCTCCAAGGTCCCTTCTAACTCTCTTCTCTTATTTTATTCTTACTTGTAGGGGATCTTGAATGTGAATAAGCACAGGGCCCAAGTAGAGGCATTCATGAGATTTCAAGGCGCTAGCAACAAAGAAAAAGGTGAGGACAAATTCAGTATAATCAATTTGGCTCTTATGCCAAGTCTGATTTTGCATTCCTATGCAGGTTAATTTTATTTTTATTTTATTTTATTATATTATATTTATTTTTTATTTAATTCCTCAGTCCATGGCCTAACTCGGCTGCCTGAAATGACAGGCTGGTTTCAGTGGGTAGAATCTGCTTCTACATTTTTCTGACCTTTGTCAGTCTGTTTTCTAGCAGATATTATGGTGGGATCAGTTGAATCTCAGGATCATTTTGGGAATAGGTTCCCCAATCCGTTGAGGATACTTGAACAGGAAAGGATTGGATTGGGATAAAAACTATAAATAATACCCTGCAATGCTGGGCAGCTTTTTAAAAAACAAAACAAAACCACAAGCCAAGTGTATCGTATCTTAACAGTTGCTATGTTAAAATGAAATCTTTTTTGTATATTTAACTTTTTAAATTATTATTGTGCAGCTTTAACTAATTATTCGTTATTTAATGCATCATCTCTTATCCACGAATTAGCAAACTGAAGCAGATTGAAAATCTCCTGGGGTTTTTTTTCCTCCTCTACAATGCCAGAGATATTAGATCTTCTTGATCCATATTTTTCTTCCTTGGTACCCAGATCTCAAGACGGATGTTCTCATTTATGGCACAAAAGCCCGGAATAGGGCAATCCACGGGGATGTGGTGGCAGTGGAATTGTTGCCCCACAGTGAATGGAAAGGACGGACAGCGGCCCTCGGAGAGAACGAGAGCGAAGAGAAGACTTCTGGGGAGATTTATTGTGAACCCATGCCCACAGGTAGGAGGCAGGAGACAAGACCTGTTTAGACTGGATTTGCATTTTGATTGGCTGCAAGCCTCAGTTATACTTCTGTTGTGTTGTCAAGTGTAACCCAGGTCTTCAGAGAGAGGATACTGAGGTGTGTAAGACTGGGGCTGGCTATGGAACGGTGCTTAATTATGCAAGGTGTGCATTCTGAACTTCAATTTTTATTCTTTGAGTGTGTATACACAGGTGGTCCTTGACTTTTTTATATATATTTTTATTGATTTTATAAAAAAACAAATCAATAATTGGTGAACAGTGTGTTGTCTGGGTTACATTTGTAAAACAATCAATTAACAACCAGGCAAGAAAGGTTATAAAATGGGGCAGAAGCCACTTAACAACTATCCCACTTAAAAGGGCAAAACAAAACTTCTTTGAAAATGCTAATAAACCAGATAGATGGTTAGCCTATAAACTGAAAAAAGAAAAGGAGAAGAAATTGATAAATAAACTACAGGGTGGAAAAGGATGTTTACAATTTCAAAATGAAACAATAAAAGAAATAGTTAAAGAATGTTATGAAAAACTCTATGATGTAGAAGAAATTCCTAAGGAAAAAATAACTCAATATATGGAAAAAGCTAAATTATCAAAAAATACCTGAAAATTTTAAAAACATGTTAAATGTGATGGAATTGACGGAGGCTATAAACAGAAAAATGACAAGACTCCAGGACCAGATGGATTACTGGCAGAGTTTTATAAATCTTTACAAGACACACTAAGCTCACCAATGAAAGAGGTTTGCAATGAGGTTCTATCAGAGGCCAAAATAACAAACACCTCGACAGAAGCCAACATTTTTCTAATTCCAAAAGAAGATAAAGAACTGTAGACCAATATCACTACTAAACGTAGATTATAAAATTTTTGCTTCAGTAACAGCAGAGAGATTGAAAAGATTTTTGACTGATTTTATCCATCCAGATCAAAATGGATTTTTACCCAAGAGATAAATAAAAAAACAACTTAATAATTATTTTGGATACATTGGAATATTGTGAAATGCATCCAGGGAAACAAATGGCACTAATTTTCCTAGATACACAGAAAGTTTTTGATAACGGCTTTAGATGAACAGCCAAAGTAATTATAAATGGAGATTTTAAAGAGAATGTTAATATGAAAAAAGGTACAAGACAAGGGTGTCCATTATCTCCATTGCTATTTACACTAACTTTGGAAGTGTTGAATAGAAATGTTAGACAGGACCCAGAAATTAAGGGAATGGAGATAAAAGATGAAAAATACAAACTACAAGCATTTGCGGACAACTTGGTATTTATTGTTGTGATTCCATGCCAGCCTGTGCTTCCGACAGCTGAGTCCGGGGAATCTGAGGAGGAGGAGGAGGAGGAGGGGTTTGGAGAGCCATCAGAGTTGGAGGGAGGCTCTGATGAATTACAAAAGTCACAATCAGGAAGAGCCTGGCCCGTCCAGTCGGATGAGACTCAGCTGGTTGGGGACGATGAGTCAGACTCTGAGGACTCACAGATGGAGGTCATTATAGACACTCATATGAGAAGGCAGTTAACTAGAGCAGGGCAGAGGGAGACAATACGGCAACTCCAAGGGAGGAGAAGGCATTGAGGAGCCACGCCTTGGGGCTGCTTAATAAAGAGGAAAGGTGTGGGCGGTGCTGGTTGCTGAAGGCAACCGTTTGTAAAGAACTTCAAGGGAATAATGGTCTGTTTGTTTTACCAGTGAGATTCTTGTTTAACTCCTCTGTTTTTGTTTTTTGAACCAATTATTTCTTGGAAAAGTATTCTGTTGTTTTTAGTTTTGAGGAACTAATTATCAGGACTTTATATGAAATAAAAAAGGGTTGGTTTTCCCAGCCTACTTATAAAAAAGGGGTTGTTCTTGTGACGCAACAAGGATGGTCGTAGGCTGGAACAGAACATTTATACTAGAAGAACCCTTGGAGACAAGCCCTAAATTATTGAAAAAGATAGAAGAATTTGGAGAAGTAGCCGGATTAAAAATAAACAGAGAAAAGACTAAAATTATAGCTAACAACCTTACGGGAAACTTTTGAATCTTCGCTGCAGTAGTCCTTCACTTATGATCGCAGTTAAGCCCAAAATGTATGTTGCTAAGTGACACAGTTCTTGAGCTTTGCCCCATTCTACAACCTGTCTTCCCACAGTTGTTAAGTGAATCCCTGCAGTTGTTAAGTTAGTAACACAGTTATTAAGTGAATCCGGCTTTCCCGTTGACTTGTCAGAAGGTTGCAAAAGTGGATCGCGTGACCCCAGGACACAGCAGCTGTCCTAAACATGTCAGTTGCCAAGCATCCGGATTTTGATTGCGTGACCCCCGGGGGTGCCACAGAGGTTGTGTGAAGATCACTCACTTTTTTCCAGTGCCATTCTACTGTGAACAGTTCACTCAGTGAAGTGTTGTGAGTCGGAGGCTACCTGTATTATATTGTGTTAACCACATTTGTGTTGCCTCTCTTCCCAGCACAAGATTTCCCATTCAGCAGATCAGGGCTTTTCAACTTTTTCAGCCATTGTACCACTTTTAGGCTATGGTAACATCCGAGTACCACCAGTCGCCTAGCAAGGTGTCAAAAACTTGATCCAAAAGAAAAAGAAGGAAAAAAGTGATGAAGTACAGGTAGTCCTCGACTTACAACAGTTCGCTTAGTGACTGCTCGAAGTTACAATGGCACTGAAAAAAGTGCCCCCCAAGCCACAGCCGAGCAAGACACCTGCCTGCCCGCCCGGCGGCGCTCTTCTTCCTGTCCAAGGTTTTCATTGTTGTGAGCATTTCTGTTGAGGATTGGCAGCAGGGGTGGGGGGGTTGGTTTTTATTCCCCCCCTCCTCTGCTGGGTGGTTGCAGCAGGTTTTGGTCACTTCACGTGACCCTGGGACACTGTGACCATCATAAATATGAATCAGTTGCCAAGTATTTGAATGTAAATCAAAGAGCCTGGAGATGCTACAACATTCCAGCTGATTGGCGCTTCTTCTGGGCTCAGCAAAAGCGCCAGGATCAGCACCGAGCTCCAGCTGGAGCCTGGCGCTGATCCTGGTGCTTCCACTGAACCCTGACAGCCCTGCAGCTCCAGCCTTCTCTCGCTCAGGCTTGTGCGGTGCTGCCACCGGTTCAGCTCATTCCCCTCCCCCGCTACTTTTCTAGGATGGTCACGTACCACCCGCCAGGTGCCAATGTACCACAGGTGGTACCCTTACCACTGGTTGAAAAGCCCTGCAGTAGATGATGCATCATTCAAATGATCATTCTTCTGCAGCTCCTTTCTACCCTCCGTGTACAGTTGGCATCGATTTTCCTCCTAGGCAAAGTGGTGGGCATCCTGCAGAAGAACTGGCGCGAGTACGTGGTCACTTTCCCATGCAGAGAAGAAAACCACCCGCACGGCAAAAACGCACAGAAGGTGCTGGTGACCCCTTGGGATTACAGGATTCCCAAAATCCGAATCAGTACTCAGCAAGCCGAGGCATTGCAGGTGAGCAGCTATTTGGCACTCGGAGTTCCCTCAGAATCCGGGGTGTATGTGCGAATGTATCTTCTGCCATTCTGACCCACCCGATGTGGTTTCGCATCAGGATTTCCGGGTTGTCGTGCGTATCGACTCTTGGGAATCGACCTCGCTGTACCCCAGTGGACACTTTGTGCGGGTTGTGGGCCGCATAGGAGATCTCGAAGGAGAAATACAAACTATTCTGGTGGAGAATGCCATTTCGGTTAGTCCTTTCTCTGAAGCACAGGTAAGATTTTCTTGTTCTTCTTTTTTCTTTGGCATTATTTATTAAATTTAAATTCATTTATTCAATTTAGCATCGAATTAACAAATATTACGGGCCGTGCACAGGTAGTCTTCAATTTACAACCGTTCATTTAATGACCGTTCAGAGTTACAACAAAACTGGGGGAAAAAGAGACGGTTTTTCACACTTAACGACCCTTGCAGCATCCCCAGGGTCAGGTGATCAAAATTCGGATGTTTGGCATCTGATTCATATTTATGATGGTTACAATCTCCTGGGGCCCCCTTTTGCAACCTCCTGACCAGCAAAGTCCATGGGGAAGCCAGATTCACTTAGCAAACGTGTCACTAACTTAACAAGGGCAGTGACTCACTTAGCTACCATGGCAAGAAAGGTTGTGAAATGGGACAAAGCTCACTTAACAACTGTCTCAGCAACAGAAATGTTGGGCTCAATCGTGGTCATAAGTCAATGACTCCCTGTAGACTAGAGGTTTAGAAATAACCCCTAATGGTGCAACACAGAATATAAAATCAAAGGGCTAGAAGGGACCTTGGAGGTCTTCTAGTCCAACCCCTGCTCGGGGGGGGGGGGGGGGAGATCTTATACCATTATGGTCAAATGGCTGTCCAGTCTCTTCTTGAAAACCCCCAGTGACAGAGCACCCACACCTCCAGGAGGCAAGCTGTTCCACGGATCGATTGTTCTTACTGTCCATTTAAAATAAAGGGTCTCTATCTGCTGAACAGTTAAATAAGATTCAAACCACAAAATAGTAACTTTGCTCCTGGATATGTCCTTGTATCGGAACTGTCAAAGTGTGCTACACGCTAATTGCATTTCTACCATCTTCCACTCAAACGCATCCTAAGAAAGGGGATTTTGCAACGTTTTCAAAGGGTGCAAATTATAAAAAGATATCCACTGTGCACAATATTGAATCTGGATCTTTGCAAACGCTGCCCAAGTCTAATCTTAACATTTACAAGATTGTGTTGGTGTGAATTTTCAAATCTGTTTTTTTTCCCCAAAGAAAATGAAAACTCAAAATTCTAAGTTGTCGAATTCTCTTCCCCGTTAGACTCTTTGGCATAATTAGGCGTCTTCTCAGAGAAAACATCAGTGAAGGTTTGACCGTCAGACGGTGGCTGCTCATTCTCTCTCTGTTCATTTCTCTAGATGTGTGAGATGCCCACCGTCACCCCAGGAAAGCCGTGGGAAGTAACTCCGGAAGAGCAGCAGAAGCGCCTCGATCTGAGAGAGACCCATTTGGTCTTCAGCATTGACCCCAAAGGCTGTGAAGATGTGGATGATGCCCTCTCCGTCAGGCTCCTCCCCAACGGCAACCTGGAACTGGGTGTCCATATTGCCGATGTAACTCATTTTGTGGCAGCCAATTCTTACACCGATATGGAGGCCAAAGCAAGGTAGGCTTGTTTCTGTTGAGCAGCAAGAAAAACCTGCCGAGAGTAATTGAGGAAACTATGGCAAGAATATGGTGCTTAAGCTCTGGATCCTGTAACGTGGGGAAGGCAAAGGAAACCAGCAAGCAGCGATTGTCGGTGGAAAGCAGAACCATACAGGTAGTCCTCTACTTACGACCACAATTGAGCCCAAAATTTTCATCGCTAAGCGAGACAGTTGTTAAGTGAGTTTTGTCCCGTTTTACGACCTTTCTTGCCACACGTTAAGCGAATCGGTGCACTTGTTGAGTTAGTAACGTGGTTGTTAAGCAAATCTGGCTTCCCCATCAACTTTGCTTGTCGGAAGATCACAAAAGGTGACCACGTGACCCCGGGACACTGCAGTTATCATAAAATGCATGCCAAGTGCCGAGTGTCCAAATTTTGATCACATGACCATGGGATGTATGAAAAATGGTCATAAGTCACTTTTTCCACTGCCATTGTAACGTTGAACAGTCACTAAATGAATGGATTAAAGCAATGATTTGTCCAAAATTATTTTTAGTCTTTGTGCTAGTCCCAATTGTGTTGGTTTTCCCCATCACACTAAGTCATATTTTCCTTAACTATGGCTTGAATCACTCACAATTGATTAGAGTTGTAAAGTGTGCTAAGCCATAAACCGTGGTTTGTTTATCACAGTTGCTGAGTGTGTTAACCAACAAGCCCCCATTACATCTTCATATATAATATGAGCCCTTCATTAGTCTACTTTTGTTTTTCTTTTCTATTAATTTTTTTTTGGTAAATTGTTTCTTAGGGCTGCTAGGAACAATCATTCTTAACTAAACAGAGGCATCTGTGTGAACAAAAATTGTGCATGTGTCCCTTTGAATCACTCTTGTCTCCTGGACAAGACCTTGCGGTTTCCTTGGCACGATTTGGGGAGTGGTTTGCCATTGGCTGCTTCCTAGGGCCGAGAGAGAGTGACTGGCCCAGACTCACCCAGCTGGCTTTTCTGCCTCAGGCAAGGCTTGAAACCTCCTGGTTTCTGGCCTGGGGGCTTAACCACAACAGTAAACTGAGTCCACAAAGATCAACGTTTTATCATTCATCCAAACGCTAATTCAGTGAAACCTACACCTGTTGTCTACATAAATCATTTGACATTCAGTAACAACACAATGTAAGGGACGCGGTGGCTCAGTGGGTTAGGGCACTGGGCTTGTCGATCAGAAGGTCGGCAGTTTGGCGGGTCGAATCCCGAGTGCCGCATAGCAGAGTGAGCGCCTGTTACTCGTCCCAGCTTCTGCCAACCTAGCAGTTCGAAAGCACGTAAAAATGCAAGTAGAAAAATAGGGACCACTACGGTGGGAAGGTAACAGCGCTCCGTGCGCCTTTGGCGTCTAGTCATGCCGGCCACATGACCACGGAGACGTCCTCGGACAAGTGCTGGCTCTTTGGCTTTGAAACAGAGATGAGCACCGGCCCCTAGAGTCGGAAACGACTAGCACGCATGTGCAGGGGAACCTTTACCTTTACCTTTTAACAACACAATCTGAATACATCTGAATATGTTACCTGGAGATGGTCAGGCAGTTGCCAGGAGTCAAGACTGACTGGAAGGCCTAAAAAGATTGTGGTGCTAGGTGGTGTAGCTTCAAAATGCATAGCAAGAGAAACATTACTGAGCAGTTTTCCTCCCAATTTCTTAAGGGCTACTACTTACTACTTAGCTGATCGTCGTTATGACATGTTGCCAGCCATCTTGAGTGCCAATTTATGCTCTCTCCTTGGGAACATGGACAGGTGAGTTTTAAGCCTTATCAGCACCTTGCATTGGAGAAGTTAAGCCAACCCCCCACCCCCCACCCCTTTTCATCACTCTTAACTCTGGGAACTGTGACTCTAAATATAAAAACTCGCAGTCTTTTAACTAAGAAAATACAAGGTGCTTCTTGCTGAGTGAATGACTGGGTCCACCCAGTGCAGTAAAAGTTGATTTTCCGGTACTGTTTGAAAAAACTATTTGGTTGGATTCACACTTCATATTAGGTCCAAGCCTGTTAGCCCTGCTAGTACTGAAAAAAGCATTACCAGGAATACGAGCTCTGTCTTCATTATAGGGTTACGGTAGCAGAATCTTGCAAACTGAAAGTATTTTTCCCTAGGAAGAGATTGGACAACCGTTTCTCTGAAAAGGTACAGGCCAGGGGTAGGCAAGCAGATGATACCACTCTTACTGTAAGGGCAGAAAGTGAAGAAGAACTAAAGAGCCTCTTGTTGCAGGTGAAGAAGGAGAGTGCAAAAGTTGGGTTGAAACTAAACATTAAGAAAACCAAGATCATGGCATCCGGCCCTCTCAATTCCTAGCAAATAGATGGGGAAGAAATGGAGGTAGTGACAGATTTTATTTTCCTGGGCTCCAAGATCACCGCAGACAGGGACTGCAGCCAAGAAATTAAAAGACGCTTGCTCCTCGGGAGGAAAGCCATGGAAAATCTAGACAGCAGACCAAAAAGCAGAGACATCACCCTGTCAACAAAAGTGTGTATAGTCAAGGCTATGGTCTTCCCAGTTGCAATGTATGGCAGTGAAAGTTGGACCATAAAAAAGGCTGAGCGCCAAAGAATTGAGGCCTTTGAACTCTGGTGCTGGAGCAGACTCCTGCGAGTCCCTTGGACTGCAAGGCGATCAAACCGGTCAGTCCTAGAGGAGATCAACCCTGACTGCTCTTTAGAAGGCCAGATCCTGAAGCTAAAACTCAAATACTTTGGCCACCTAATGAGAAGGAAGGACTCACTGGAGAAGAGCCTAATGCTGGCAAAGATTGAGGGCAATAGAAGAAGGGGACGACAGAGAATGGGGTGGCTGGATGGAGTCACTGAAGCAGTAGGCGTGAGCTTAAATGGACTCCAGAAGATGGTAGAGGACAGGAAGGCCTGGGGGAACATTGTCCATAGGGTCACGATGGGTCAGACATGACTTCACAGCTAACAACAACATAACAGGAATAGGCAACCTTGGCTCTTTTATGACTCATGGACTTCAGCATAGCTGACTCAGGAATTCTGGGAGTTGAAGTCCATGAGTCATAAAAGAGCCGAGGTTGCCTACCCCTGGTATAGGCCCGCCTGCCAGAGCAGGAGGTTGGACTAGAAAACCTCTAAGGTTCCTTTTAACTCTGTTATTCAATTCTGCTAGGAAGAGCTGTGGTGGCGCAGGGGGTTAGAATGCAGTACTGCAGGCTACTTCTCCTGACTGCCAATTGCCAACAGTTTGGCAGTTCGATCCTGACCGGCTCAAGGTTGACTCAGCCTTCCTTTCTTCTGAAGTCGGTAAAATGAAGATTCAGATTATTGGTGTCAATAGGCTGACTATAAACTGCTTAGAGAGCGCTGTAAAGTACTATGAAGTGGTATATAAGTCTAAGACAGGGATCTTCAAATTTGGCCCTTTTATGACTTGTGGACTTCAACTCCCAGAATTCCTCAGCCAGGCACTTGTGGACTTCAACTCCCAGAATTCCTCAGGCAGGCACAGGAATTCTGGGAGTTGAAATCCACGAGTCATAAAAGAGCCAAGATTGCCTACCCCTGGTATAGGGTGTCATGATTGAGCAAGAGCACAGCTGGCTGAGGAATTCTGGGAGTTGAAGTGCACAAGCCATAAAAGGGCCACGTTTGAAGACCCCTGGTCTAAGGGCTATTGCTATTGCTAATAGAGAGAATCTTGCCAGACTAAAACTATAATCTTCTAACCTAATCCCCAGAGTGCTTTTTCGCAAGGCAACTGGACAGGAGGTGAGTGTGCGCACATGCGCGCGTGCACTGGCCAGCCACTCACGCGACCTCTGTCACAGACCATTATAAAGCCACATTGCAGATTACTTCAGCGTTTGAATCCAGCTGTTACATAACGTGAAAGTGAAACATCCATTATGAAAAGGTGAAGATGCCCTCAAGCTTCAGTCCAGAGTATTGTACTGAACAGTTTTACTGCAGCATCTCAGACGTTGTTTGCCTTTGCCCTTTTCGGCGAGCTTTTGGGCTTCCAAACAGAACCTGCAGCTCTGGCATTCGCAGACGGTCCCCATGCCACGAACAGTCAGGGCTGATCAAGCTTAGCTCCTAAGATTAGCCAAGGTTGGCTAGGTACCAGATAGCAGCCTTCCAATATTGGAGGCGGCGTCACAGAGAAAAAAAGGGCTCGACCTATTGTCCAAAGCACCAGAAGGCAGGAGAAGAAGTTAACTGGTGGAAGATCATTAAAGAGAGATTCAACCTTGAGTTGAAAATAAATTTCCCGACAGTGAGAACAATTAATCAATGGATCAGCTTGCCTTCTGGAGTTCTGGGTGCTCCATTGTTGGAGATTTTAAAGATGATAGCCATTTGCCTGGGATGCTCTAGGGCAGGAGTGTCCAACCTTGCCAGCTTTAAGACACATGGGCTTCCACTCCCAGAAACGGCTGGCCGGGGAATTCTGGGAGTTGAGGTCTTGTGGACTTCAGTCTTAAATTTGCCAGGGTTGGATAAGATCCTGATATAGGATCTCCTGCTTGAGCAGGTGTTGGACTAGAAAGAAGACCTCCAAGGTCCCTTCCAGCAATGTTATTGAGTGCTGCCATCTGCTGAAGCCACTTTGTTATAAATAAGATGAAACAGCAAGCATAGAAAAACAGTGTCCTTAAATCTAAGCAAAGATTCTTCACCGAATAGAAGAATCTTCACTGTACCT
This sequence comes from Vipera berus, assembly GCF_964194415.1. Lineage (NCBI taxonomy): Eukaryota > Metazoa > Chordata > Lepidosauria > Squamata > Viperidae > Vipera > Vipera berus. The sequence continues at coordinate 4,410,790 of NC_138215.1, read as the reverse complement.
CCCAAGAGAGATCTAGCTGTCAGGTCATTTTCCTTTTTGTGCTCATCCCCATTCAAAATGCCGTCCTTTCACCAAAATAGGACTTGGAAGCGTGGAGCGATTGCTTTAAACGACATAGGCTACTTTGTAAACTTTTTGCTGCACTGTTATTATTGTACAAAGCATTGCTTGTAAGCGTATTCATCAGCGATGGTTTGAATATTTGTTTTCAGGTATGCCGTGAGCGTTATCTGGGAGCTGGACAAGGCTTCTTACGAAATAAAGAGAGTCCTTTACAAGAGAACCATCATTCGCTCGTCTTACAAGCTCTTTTACGAGGCTGCCCAGGCTTTGCTAGAGGGAGACCTGACTGCTGCCGCTGAAATCCCGGAGCTCAAAAGCATGGAGGAAAATACGCGGAAGCAGAAGTTAGAGGAGCTGATATGGGCCATCGGAAAGCTAACTGACATTGCCCGTCATCTCCGAGCCAAGCGCAGCAGCTATGGAGCCCTGGAGCTGGAAGGGATTGAAATCAGGGTTCAGCTGGACGACAAGAAGAACATCAGTGACCTTATCCCCCGTCAGCCACTGGAAGTCCACGAGACGATAGCCGAGTGCATGATCCTGGCAAACCACTGGGTGGCCAAGAAGATTTGGCAGGTGTTCCCCTACCAGGCACTTCTTCGTCAGCACCCGCCACCCCGGCAGGAATTTTTCTCCGAGGTCCGAGAATGTGCCAGTGCAAAAGACTTTTCGATTGACACGTGGTACGTAGATTTATTTTTTATTTATTTAGCCAATGGCACATTATTCACGTTAACATTTCAACTAGGTTAATAGAACCCGATATGATATAAATGTCAAAAAGAGCTCATGTTCAAATATTAATTATCTAGGCTACCTAACCACTGAAGCACAGCCTCGTTTTAAATTTAAAAAATGTGAACGGCATTTGAAAGTTTCAGCTAATCCAGAACTCAGCAGGAAAACATGATGCAGCCATGGAATAACGCTCTTGCATGAACTATGCTGCCTCCAAGTGGGTTTCCGGGTACAAGTCAAAGTGGTAATTGTCAGCTTTAAAGCTCTATGTGGCAGGGTTGAGCAACCATGGTCACTTTACGACCTGTGGACTTCAACTCCCAGAATGCATGCATGGCTGGCTCAGGAATTCTGGGATCATAGTTGCCCATCCCTGATTTTAAACACACCCTACAATTGACCAACGAATCTTAGTCTCCCAACAGTGCGGATTAAGAGGCCTACACTTTTTCGCTACATTGTTACTCTCAAATATTTGTCACCTGTAAACAGAGTCCAGGTGCCTTTTTTCAGAAACCAAGGCAAGCACCAACGTTCAGCCACAGCCAGAACTGATCAATTCTAGCAACCCAAATATGAAAATTCCCTCCAGCCATTGTTGCATTATAGCTCTACCTGTATTTCCAGCATTATTTAAAACGAGACTCTTTGGCCTTCACAAAAGCAGCTTTTAGAGGATGGCTGGCTCAGGAATTCTGGGAGTTGGAAGTCCACAGGTCATAAAGGGGCCGTAGTTACCCACCCCTGCTGTCTGGCATGGGGCAATTCAGAGATGTAATTATAGTGTTTCACGTTGCCAGGTCTAACAAGGCATTAGCTGACTCTCTGGACAGAGCAGTGGATCCTTCTGACCCCCTGGTAAACCAGCTGTTGAGGTCTATGGTCACTCAAGCTATGTCAAACGCGGTCTATTTTTCAACCGGATCGTGTCCCGAAGAAGACTTCTTCCATTACGGTATGTGCTGTCATGCGGGTGACATGTCTGTTTCTTACTTCTGCACCTGGTCTTGTGGACTTTGGGCTTATGAGTTTCTTTCCATCTTAGGTCTTGCCCTAGATAGATACACCCACTTCACGTCACCCATTAGGAGATACGCTGATATAATTGTCCACAGACTCCTGTTAGCAGCCACCTCAACGGAAGAAGGACTCGGTATAAAAGACAGCTTGCTTGGCAATAAAGAACTTGAAGAGCTGTGCAGACACATCAACAACAGGAACCGGGTAAAGACTACAGACCAGTGTCCTTTTGTAGTAATTTATCCATGCTTGGAACAGAGAGAAGCACACCTGAGCTTTGAAAACTTCTTCACTGTAGCAATTCTGGAAATGTTCCAAGAATGACAGCATTCCACCTAAAGGGGTACCTCCATCCTCGTCGTTAATTGATTCAAGGAAGGACTTCCCATCTGTCCCTTTTCCTATGTCAGCAACCTTCCCAGCATGGCCAACTTCCTGTCTGTTCTCCATGGCCACCCCTCTCGACCTATTGCAGCTTGTCAAGCGCCAAACAAATGAGTACCGGGACAACATTTTCGTGTCAGAATGTGTTGAATACCAAATTCGACAAGTTTTGAAACAGCCGAGTATTGAGGTACCACTGTATTTGCTTTTGAGATTCGAAGAATTGGCCCAAATCCTCCAATCCGTAGCAGTAAGACAGAGGTGCAACAAGGGGCCTCTTAGCACAGGCCACGTTCCACTAGAAACTGAATCTCAGATTGCGAGCCTTCAAACTAGGGAGTTTTTACGGACCCTTTCTCTTTTTCCCTAAGGGCCCTGAAAAGTCTGTCCTCGAGACTCCGTATCATCCATTCAGGCTCATTCGTTACAAGTGTCTATTTTCCCATAATTGCCATTCTTCAAGTGGTCATTTCTGTATTCCCAACCGTGTAGTGCAGAGCCTGGGCAGTGACCCTGCCTGTCCATTCCAGGGAATAAGAATTTGGTGGTAGCTCCACCACCACCACGGGACTAAATACGGTAGGACGAAGGCTCTTGAACCCAGAAGGGAAGGCCAGGCGCTTCTTTCAATGCGGATGACCACTCAGGAGGTCCAGGCCCACCTCAGTCATTGGTTCTCCACTATGCTTCCTGTAATTCACATCTGGGGATAAATTACAAGCCATCCTCTCATGTGCCAAGTGCTGAAATACAGCAGGATCCAGCATATGGCGGTGCTCCCAAACTGATAAAAGGAGAATATTTATAGCTCAGGGTTGACATGAGGGGTCCTTGGTGCCCTCTGAGCTTGCTTGTTTTGTTGCAGACCTTTCATTGCCAACCTAGCACCGGTGTTGCCTAGTTTGGGTAACAAAACACCTGCAACAAAACAACAAAGCTCAGACAGCACCAAGGACTCCTCCCCTCCCAACTGCATTCTCATTAACACTTTTGTCCTCTCGAGGCTTACGATGCCTCGAGAGGACCCGATGGGACCCGAAAAGTCAGGTGCTGAACAACTAACACTGCGATAGACAATCAAGGATTGGGGGGGAGGGGGTGTCTTCATGAAGTGTGTTTTGGTTGTGCAACCATTCATTTGGCTTCTGCACTGACGCAAAACCTGCAGGCGTGAACCAGAGACGGGCATGTATCAGTGTTGACTCCTGCCTGGACAAGGGCAGCCAATTTCTTGGCAAGTATTTAAGGAGTTGCCCAAAGTCACCCAGCTGGTTTTGTGCCCAAGACAGGACTAGAACTCGTGGTCTCACAGTTTCTAGCCGGCTGCTTTAACCACTACACCAAACTGGCTTTATTTTTTTAAAGAAAAATTTAATAGCCATGGTGGGTTTTCTATTTAAAGTTACTGATTAGCTTGTTAGAATGGAGCAGGCCAGCAGTTCGATACTGCTGCTGCCAAAGGAACAAGATCCAAAGACGTGTCAGAGCAGGGCTTTTCAACCAGTGGTACAGGTACCACCTGTAGTACATTGGCACCTGGCAGGTGGTACGCGGCCATCCTAGAAAAGTGGTAGCAGGGGAGGGGAATGAGCTGAACCGGTGGCAGCACTGCACAAGCCTGAGTGAGAGACGGCTGGAGCTGCAGGGCTGTCAGGGTTCAGCGGAAGCGCCAGGATCAGCGCCAGTATCCAGCTGGAGCTCGGTGCTGATCCCGGCGCTTCTGCTGAGCCCAGAAGAAGCGCCAATCAGCTGGAATGTTGCAGCATCTCCAGGGTCTTGTGATTTACATTCAGATGCTTGGCAACTGATTCATATTTATGACGGTCACAGTGTCCCAGGGTCATGTGAAGTGACCAAAACCTGCTGCAACCACCCAGCAGATGGAGGGGGGAATAAAACCAAACTCACCCCACCCCACCCCCGCTGCCAATCTCCAACAGAAATGCTCACAACAGTGAAAACCTCAGACAGGAGGAAGAGTGCCGCTGGGTGGGCGGGCAGGCAGGTGTCTTTCTCAGCTGTGGCTTAGGGGGCACTTTTTTCAGTGCCATTGTAACTTCAAACAGTCACTAAGCGAACTGTTATAAGTTGAGGACTACCTGTACTTTATCACTTTTTTCGTTTTGGGGAGGGGGTGTCAAGTTTTTGACACCTTGCTAGGCGACTGGTGGTACTCAGATGTTGCCATATCCTAAAAGGTTGAAAAGCCCTGCATTAGAGGTCCTGGATCTGACAGCATCTCAGAGTGGGATTCTAAAACGTTCGGAGAAGAAACTCTCTGGCTAACCGCAGTTGCTTTCTTTGAAAAGGCAGCCCAGCACGCTCAGAAGCAATCCACGGGGCTCTTCCAGTGCATGTACTTCAGCGACAAAAGCCCCGTGAGGGAGGAGCAGCGCTCGGCGGATGGCATGATCTATTCAATTCGAACCAACGGGGTGCTCGTCTTTGTGCCCAGGTGAGCCATCTCGAAGATGGGTGAGGAAAAGCTGTGGACGGGACAAGGCCCTGGGAAGCGAGGGCAGACTTTCAAGAAGGAAATTGTCCTGAATTCATTGCAGTGAAAAAGGGGTAGAAACATTTTGTCAAGGGGACGTCAAAAGATGAGACGCAGCTAAACTTAGAAACTTGGGGAAAGGCTCCGTGGAGATCTCACGATTAGCTAGCAAATTTTTGCACACAGTGACTGGTAAGAGTGTCTGTGCCAAACGTAGCAAAAGACGCCGTGGTTTAGACCTCAGTCCACGTTGGCGGCACGCGAGGATGACCTTGGAAGAACTGCAGCCCTAGACAATATCAAGCAAAAGGCATCTCGGCCCACAGAAGGAAAAGAGGGGTGGGAAGTGTCTTAGAAGGGAACCCTCCAGTTCTCTGGAAAGTCAAAGTAGGGGAAGGGAAAAGGGCTTTCAGACTTCAAGATTCTTTTATGCTAAGCTTACAATATAGTTTAGCTTTAGTACTCGTGTCTGTGGAGATTCTCAGTCATCCAGGTCATGGCTGTCCCTGTTGTGATTCAGCGTCAGCCTGTGGTTTCGGCAGCTGAGTCGGACAATTCTGAAGAGGAGGAGGAGGAGGAGGGGTTTGGAGAGCCTTTGGTGTCAGAAGAAGGTTCTGATGCACCGCAGAACTCTCAGCCAGGCCCCTCCCGTCTTGTTCCTCACCCAGCTGTGTGAGCTTGAAAGATTGGAAGAAGACGATCCACAGCTGGCTCTGTTCAGGGACACTGGGAGCAGAAGGCAATCTAGCAGAACTGAGCAAAGGAAAGCAATGAGGCAACTCGGGAGAAAGCAATGAGAAGCCATGCCTTGAGACTGCTGTTTAAAAGGGGATTGTGTGGGAGGTGCTGGTTGCTGAAGGCAACCGCTTGAAGAGCTTCTGATAAAGTCTTGGTCTGTATTTGTTTAACTTTTGTTTGAACTTTTTCGTTTAGCTTTTGTAAATAAATTTGGTTGGATTAAAAGGTAAAGGTTCCCCTGCACATGCGGGCTAGTCGTTTCCGACTCTAGGGGGCGGTGCTCATCTCCGTTTCAAAGCCGAAGAGCCAGTGCTTGTCCGAGGACGTCTCCATGGTCATGTGGCCGGCATGACTAGACGCCAAAGGCGCATGGAGCGCTGTTACCTTCCCACCGTAGTGGTCCCTATTTTTCTACTTGCATTTTTACATGCTTTCAAACTGCTAGGTTGGCAGAAGCTGGGACGAGTAACAGGCGCTCACTCTGTTACGCGGCACTCGGGATTCGACCCGCCAAACAGCTGACCTTCTGATCGACAAGCTCAGCATCCTAACCCACTGAACCACCTATTGAATATAAAAAGGGTTTGTCCCTGACATTCCAACAGGGCCGGTCGTAGGCTGGCACAGAACAGTCCCAGAGGTGCTTTTTCCAAAAGGCAACTGGGCTTCCTTGGTTTTTTCCTTGAAAATGTTTCACGTCTCATCCAAGAACTGAAAACTGAAGAAGCTTCTTGGGTGAGAAGCGAAACGTTTTCCAGGAAAAAACCCAGTCCAGTTGCCTTTTGGAAAAAAGCACCTTTAATACTCATGGCTTATACTTCTTGTCTGGACCTTCCCAAAGGGCTGACGTGTGTCTCTAGAGTAGGTTCTCCGCGGCCGCTCCTTTGTGCATGCTCTGGGTCTCTGATACGGGGTGTGTTTTCATCCCCCAGGTAAGGTATCTGGCATGCGATCTTCAGGATGCCAATCCAGAGTGCTCTTTTCTTCAGCAGCCAATCTAGGCTTCTGTTCCTTTTAACGTCTGGCCTGTGACTTCCGTTTGATGCATCAGCATCCTGGCTATTAAAAATAAAGGTTGAAAGGATCCTGCTTGAGTGTCAACCAAGCCCTTTCTCTTCCAGGTACGGTATTAAAGGGGCTGCCTATCTGAGGAACAAGGAAGGGTTGGTCATCTCCTGTCCAACAGGTGGGGACTGTGAATGGCAACCTGGTTCTCTGCAGCGCTTCCCCACCAAAATTACTGCCAGTCCCACAGCTGGAGAGCCTGTGACTCTGAACCTCTTTGATCATGTGACCGTAAGTGATAAATCTTTACTACCCCAACCCCAGTCTGCGGCCCACCAGGAACCATGCCATACAAGCAACCGAAGCGCCATTCACACATGCATGCATGGGATCCAGGCAGCGTGTGAAACCACACCCCTTGCCAGTCTGTGGAAAAAGCCTCCCTCCACAGAACCGGTCCCTGGGGTCCAAAAAGGTTTGGGGCTGCTGCTTTACGACACGCCCCGTCAGTTTATTTAGATGAGCGAGACTATCAGCTGCCACCTTATGCTTGCTTCGCTACTATTCAGGAATAGACTGCCATGAACTCTGGGGAGGAGGGAAATGTAATGGGGAAAGCTTGGGGGAAATCGGAAGTAAGTTCTGTATCTCCTCGAGATGCTGCTTCAAGGTCACCTGGTATACCAGCTGCATACCAAACTGTGCCTGGACTGTCCATTATGAAAACATCTTGCCTGAACCTCATTGGTAGCCCACGGGTGGTTGATGGGAGGCAGCTAAGGGAGGGGGCGGAGTTGAACGTAGGGATTTTGGCACACGATTCTGTTCTGGCTTTCCATTATTGCAGTATGCTTGACTTCTAAATAAACTATACCTTTCTCAGCAAAATGGAGCCAAGGATGTTTAGGAGTTTACGCTGTGGCAGGTCCATCAAAGAGATTTACTCCAAGTTGTTTTTACCCAGGTGAAAATCTCTGTACAGACATCTCGCTGCCATGCAGATAGGATCCAACTTCAGATCACAAGCTGCAAACCATACAAGACCTCAGAAATGGAACCGTCTGAGAGGTCCCAGATGTCTAACACAGATTTAATAAGGGAAGTCACAAAGACTGCGGAAGAAACTCAACTTGCACAGGATTTGGCCAAAGCAAACCAGGCAAAGGAAGGATTTGATGAAGAGTATCGGCAGACCCAGTGTAGGAGCTTGTATCATTTGCTAGAAGAAATCAAGGATTTGTCTCTCTTGGATGTATCTGTAGACCGTGGAGCGTGAGACCTCATTTCACACAGCTTCCGTCCCAACCTCTTTTGTCAGCTTCCTTTTTTAAAAAAGTTGTAAATTTATTATTACAGTGTTGTTTATCTTTAAAAAATTGAGATTCTATTTTAAGATTGCATTCTTAAATCCATTTATAGCAACTATTGGTAATGGAAGATAGGGTTTCTCTTTTATAAATTAAATACAGAGAAGTGTCTTAGCTCTTAAGTACCTCAGGGAGTAAATCATGATGTGGCAGCTTAATTCTTTAAAATAGTCCTGCTTGGTAATTTTGACTGTGTAGAAACTTACATTAAGCTAGCTGCTTTAAATTATTTTAATGGGTAGTGTAGTGTTCCTCAACTTTAAAGATCATGTACAGCAAGGGTGTCAAACTGCCAGCCCACGGGCCGGCCACGTCATCTGGAAGCTGTGCCCACCCCATTGCCGGCAATGGCGAAAAGGCTCCGATACATTGCGTGATGTCACATGACGTCACGAGTTTGACGTGTCTGATGTACAGTATTCCAACTCCCAGAATTCCCTAGCCAGCATGCTGGAATTCTGGGAATTGGAGTCTACACAAGTTGCTGAGGTTTATTTATTTAATTGGATTTATATACCGCCCTTTCCCGAAGGACTCAGGGCGGTTTACAGGGTATTTAAAACAAGAAATACAAAAGTTAAAAACAATTAAAAATAATTACAACAGTCCCTGAAAAAGTTAAAAAAACCCAATTAAAATTAAAATTAAAATTCTCAGCCTGGGCCAGAGAGCTCGAAGAGCCAGGTCTTCAGGTCCCGGCGGAATGAACGGAGGTCGGGGGCAGTCCTAAGCTCCACGGGCAGCTGGTTCCAGAGGGCAGGCGCCCCCACTGAGAAGGCCCTCCCCCTGGGTGTTACCCGCCGGCAATCTTTTACCGCCGGCACCCTGAGAAGACCCTCCCTGTGGGAGCGCACAGGACAAAGGGAACTTGATGCTGGCAGCAGGTGTTCCCTCAGATATCCCGGACCCAAGCCATTTAGGGCTTTATAGGTCATCACCAGCACCTTGAATCTCACCCGGAGGGCAACCGGAAGCCAATGCAGCTCGCGGAGTAGAGGTGTTACATGGGAGTATCGGGAAACCCCCATCACAACTCACGCGGCCGCATTCTGCAGCAGTTGAAGCCTCCGAGTGGTCCTCAAGGGCAGCCCCATGTAGAGAGCGTTGCAGTAGTCTAAACAGGAGGTCACGAGCGCATGAGTGACTGTGCGTAGGGCATCTCGGTCCAGGTAGGGTCGCAACTGGCGCACCAGGTGAACCTGGGCAAAAGCCCCCCTGGTCATGGCTCCTATATGGTCTTCAAAATTGAGCCAGGAGTCAAGGAGGACACCCAAGTTGCGAGCCAAGTTGAGGTTGAGAAACACTGAGCTACTGTTTAGTTATTTAATCATTTTTAGTTGTTCTGACATGCAGATACTTGGATATACAGTATTTCAATGACAGAAAATAGTCAGATGTAGCTTTAAGAACAAATTTAGTTCAGTCTTTTTAAGTTTGTTTATAAGCAGAGTTACCTAGTGTTTTGAAGAGTTTTTGAAGTCTACAGGAAGCAAAGCCAAGAAATTTTTGATGCTCAGATATGTTACTTTCTTATCCTGAAAGTTGGGTTTGCAAAGTCTCTTTGTAGGAATCCTAATTTCTCTATAGAAGCACAAAAATAACTAGATTTCCACAATATAATTGCAAACGGTTAGGCCAATGTTCTGGATTTGCAATGGACCATGTTTAACCACATAGGTTGTATATTCTCTAAACACACTAAAATACTGGTGGCTGGTTTGTACCTAGCTGCTATTTATGTGCCCTTTATTGAAGACCTATCATTCAGACGCCAGACTTCCCACGTACAACAAGCACTCAGCTGGGTTCACACCAGCTTGGCATTAATACGTAAAGCAAGCTTTCATTTGTCAGCAAACTTCCATGAATTGCCAGGCTTAAGATTTAATTCATATGAATTTCTGGAAGCAACAAAAAATATCTTCTCCTTCCCCAACTACGATTAAATCTGGCAAACATCACTTTCAGTGGAAGGGCAAAAGATTTCACAACCTTGTCTGAACTTTGCATGTAGCAGCCAAGGGGGGGGGAAAGGAGGGAGGTAGAAAGTTTGACTGACAGTGTCTGTCAAACTTGGTTGGTTGCAGATGTGGGTGTCCACATTGTACAGTTGCTTGAAGTGGTTTCGAAAAATAAAAATGGTTATTCTTTGGTCTGTTTGTGTACGATGGATGGTCACACTGTCAAATCCGTCTAGACTTGGAAGCAAAATACAGGTGGGATTGTTGCTTATCTGTATTGGAGACTTCTCGGGAATCTGGGGTTTGTAACTGATACACTAGGAAGAAAAACACCCTGAAATCCTAGAGAGAGGTATTGATGAGCACCTTTTGAGCTGCCACCAAGAAAAAAGCATAGATGTGTTCACACACTCATTAGGACTTGAGTCTGACCCAAAGGTGTATTTTCTTTCCCCACATAAATCCAGTCTCCAGGTATACGTTAGGGCCACTTTGGGGCAGACGTTAAGGTACCAGGCTAGAACCCAGGAGACACTGAGTTTTTATTTATTTATTGATTTATTTGGATTTGTATACCGCCCTTTCCCGAAGGACTCAGGGCGGTTTACAGGGAGTGCAGAATTATTAGGCAAATGAGTATTTTGACCATGCATGTTGTCTTACTCCAAGCTGTATAGGCTCGAAAGCCTACTACCAATTAAGCATATTAGGTGATGTGCATCTCTGTAATGAGAAGGGGTGTGGTCTAATGACATCAACACCCTGTATCAGGTGTGCATAATTATTAGGCAACTTCCTTTCCTTTGGCAAAATGGGTCAAAAGAAGGACTTGACAGGCTCAGAAAAGTCAAAAATAGTGAGATATCTTGCAGAGGGATGCAGCACTCTTAAAATTGCAAAGCTTCTGAAGCGTGATCATCGAACAATCAAGCGTTTCATTCAAAATAGTCAACAGGGTCGCAAGAAGCGTGTGGAGAAACCAAGGCGCAAAATAACTGCCCATGAACTGAGAAAAGTCAAGCGTGCAGCTGCCAAGATGCCACTTGCCACCAGTTTGGCCATATTTCAGAGCTGCAACATCACTGGAGTGCCCAAAAGCACAAGGTGTGCAATACTCAGAGACATGGCCAAGGTAAGAAAGGCTGAAAGACGACCACCACTGAACAAGACACACAAGCTGAAACGTCAAGACTGGGCCAAGAAATATCTCAAGACTGATTTTTCTAAGGTTTTATGGACTGATGAAATGAGAGTGAGTCTTGATGGGCCAGATGGATGGGCCCGTGGCTGGATTGGTAAAGGGCAGAGAGCTCCAGTCCGACTCAGACGCCAGCAAGGTGGAGGTGGAGTACTGGTTTGGGCTGGTATCATCAAAGATGAGCTTGTGGGGCCTTTTCGGGTTGAGGATGGAGTCAAGCTCAACTCCCAGTCCTACTGCCAGTTTCTGGAAGACACCTTCTTCAAGCAGTGGTACAGGAAGAAGTCTGCATCCTTCAAGAAAAACATGATTTTCATGCAGGACAATGCTCCATCACACGCGTCCAAGTACTCCACAGCGTGGCTGGCAAGAAAGGGTATAAAAGCAGGAAATCTAATGACATGGCCTCCTTGTTCACCTGATCTGAACCCCATTGAGAACCTGTGGTCCATCATCAAATGTGAGATTTACAAGGAGGGAAAACAGTACACCTCTCTGAACAGTGTCTGGGAGGCTGTGGTTGCTGCTGCACGCAATGTTGATGGTGAACAGATCAAAACACTGACAGAATCCATGGATGGCAGGCGTTTGAGTGTCCTTGCAAAGAAAGGTGGCTATATTGGTCACTGATTTGTTTTTGTTATGTTTTTGAATGTCAGAAATGTATATTTGTGAATGTTGAGATGTTATATTGGTTTCACTGGTAAAAATAAATAATTGAAATGGGTATATATTTGTTTTTTGTTAAGTTGCCTAATAATTATGCACAGTAATAGTCACCTGCACACACAGATATCCCCCTAAAATAGCTATAACTAAAAACAAACTAAAAACTACTTCCAAAAATATTCAGCTTTGATATTAATGAGTTTTTTGGGTTCATTGAGAACATGGTTGTTGTTCAATAATAAAATTAATCCTCACAAATACAACTTGCCTAATAATTCTGCACTCCCTGTACAGGGAATTAAAACAAGAAATACAAAAATTAAAAAGATTATAATAGTCCCTGAGAGAATAAAAACCTCAATTAAAATTAAAATTAAAATTCTCAGCCTGGGCCAGAGAGCTCGAAGAGCCAGGTCTTCAGGTCCCGGCGGAATGAACGGAGGTCGGGGGCAGTCCTGAGCTCCACGGGCAGCTGGTTCCAGAGGGCAGGCGCACCCACTGAGAAGGCCCTCGCCCTGGGCGTTACCTGCCGGCAATCTTACCGGCGGCACCCTGAGAAGACCCTCCCTGTGGGAGCGCACTGGACGAAGGGAACTTGATGCTGGCAGCAGGTGTTCCCTCAGATATCCCGGACCCAAGCCATTCAGGGCTTTATAGGTCATTACCAGCACCTTGAATCTCACCTGGAGGGCAACCGGAAGCCAATGCAGCTTGCGGAGTAGAGGTGTTACATGGGAGTATCGGTTTTAGTCCTGCTTTGGGCACAAGGCTAGCTGGGTAATCTTGAGCCAGTCACTTTCTCTCAGGCCTAAGAAGGAAGCAACGGCAAACCACTTCTGGAAAACCTCACCAAGAAAACCGCAGGGATTTGTCCAAGCATTTTCTGAGAATTGGACATGATTGAAGAGGAAGAAGGGAAAAAGGCCTAGTTGTGACCTTCATGAAATTGGGATATCAAGATTTTCCAAATCATCTCTTGCTTTTAGTAAGCAAAAATTTTAGTTCACTATTTCTGCATATCTTTCAGTCTATGCCTTTAAACCCAGCGGTCTGGATAGCCATTTTCTTCATCCAGAAGGCAATCATAGCACTTAACCCGCAATTGCAGGATTACTGGATTTTTTTTTCAGGTTGAAGCCTACATATTAGTTCTGGTTTCCAAGATTTATTACTTTCATTACTGGTATAAAATATAGGCAATTACAAATACTTCACAATGGGAAAGTTATAAAAGATTTAAATTGTAGAAATATAGCATCATTTGACTTTTATGTGTAGTTTTCATTAACATTTGCTCTAGAAATGTTGCTTTCAGGCTTAAAATGTTCTTCCACTGAAATGGAAACGGTTCTTAAAACATTGGCAGAACAGAAAACACTGCAAATTACAACAGCTGCCAAATTAACCAGCCTCAACATCTAAAGTTGCAGTAAAAACTAAACTATGCTATACCTATTCCACACAACTAAAAACACATTGATCTATACTACTCTGCATGTTCTCGGTGGCTTGAAAAGGGACACCAGTTTTGTCTCTGCAGATATCATCCTTTTCCTGAGTTGTAATGGTGCCGTATTCTTCATTTGTAGGCAACTCTAAAGGAAACAAAAAGTTGGCTTTAAAAATCACTATTTGTGCATTAACTCTTTTCCTCTAACATAATTACCATGGCACAGTTTTCTAGCTGGTCAATTGCTCCATGAGTTTTATGAAGTGAAAAAAAAATCTCTTTAGTTGAAAATGGGAAATAATTATCACTAAGGGATCAAATACTTGCAGAAAATACTTGACTTTTAAAAAAATCCAAATGTACATTCTGATAAGCACATTCTGATTATTACAGAATTCCATGGAAGACTACACCCAAGTCCAATAATGACCCATTAGGCTCTGCCAGAGTTCTCAAATCAGATCTTACACTATTTTTAAATAGCACAGAACATAAGAAATGTGAGCTGTTTCTTTCTGTTCCCAGCATCATTCCAAATGCTTACAGCAAAGGCGCACAATTGTTCCAGTGGTTAGAAGTCGCAGGGGCCAGGAAGGACTCAGAGAAAGAAGTTTGGGGCCAAAACTACACTGGATTAAAGCCCAAGTAAAAAAATCAATATGAGCCATTTGGTGTAGCGGTGAAGGCATTGGATTAGAAACCAGGATAGCTGGTCCCCGCTTAGGCACAAAGCCAGTTGCGTGACCTTAGGCAGACATGTCAAACTCACGACGTTGTGCAATGTATCAGCTTTTCCCCCATTGCCGGCAATAGGGGTGGGCACGGTTTTGTTGTGACGCGTCCAGCCCGTGGGCCAGCAGTTTGACACCCCTGCCTTTGGCCAGTCACTCTCCCTCAGCTTAGGAAGGAGGCAACGGCAAACCATTTCTGAAAAGCCTTGCCAAGAAAACTGCAGGGGCTTGTCCATGCAGTCTCTGAAAACAGGACACAATTTAACATTAAAAAATAATTATTGGAGCCATGCAGCCAACAGTTGGGATGGCTGTATCAGGTGGACGCTGATCTACGGCACAGACATATTTTCCAGGGGCTGAGAAACACACTTGTAAACTATGTCCGATTTTCTCAGGGGAAAAAAGGGATGCTGCCTTAATAAACTGCAGCAAGGTTGGCTCAGGAATTCTGGGAGTTGGAAGTCCACAGGCTGTCAAGGGGCCACAGTTGCCCACCCCTGATTTAAACACTCATGAATCCTAAGTCTCCCAACAATGTGGATTAAGCAGCCTGTAATTTTTGCCTACTGTTGTTACTCTCAAATGTCACTTGTGAACAGAGATCAGGAGCCCTTTTCCAAAAATCAAATCAAGAAGCATCAACTTTCAACCACAGGCTGAACCAGTGAGTTCTAGCAACACAAAGAGGAAAATTCCCTCCAGCCATTTGCTGCATCAAAGTTCTACTTCCAGCATTATTTAAAACGAGACTCTTCGGCCTTCAGAAAAGCAACTTTTGAGGGACGGAAAGAGGAACCTCTCTAGGTTTAAACGATTTAAAATTGTGACTTTGAGCAGGAATCTGAGAATTCTAGTATCGCAAAATGCCTTGGTGTTTCAGTTCATACATAGACCTCACCATCGTTCGGAGATTGACTGAGCTGTTTTTTTGCTTGTCTTCTTTCAAAGGCTCTTTGTCTGTTCCTTTCGATTCTCTGCTGTTGCTCCTCGGTCAGGGCAGGACTTAAAGATGGAGAATCAGACTCGTTTTGTGTATTCTGCGTTTCGGGAAGGAAAACTGATTCCTCAGCGGCTGGGCTTAGTCTACGGTTGTCATCTTCACCTGTTTTAGAGGGAAGAGTATCACTATTAATCAGTTATCAGCAAGGTCAGTGTTGCTCAACCTCAGCAGCTTTATGGCTGGCTGGGGAATTCTGGGAGTTGAAGTCCACACAGCTTAAAGTTGCAGAGGTTGAGAATCGCTGATCTAGGCGACCTCTACAGCTAGAGTAGAATTAGAATTAGAATTAGAATTAGAATTAGAATTAGAATTAGAATAGAATAGAATAGAATAGAATAGAATAGAATAGAATAGAATAGAATGAAAAATATGGAATGAAATAGAAATAGGAATAGAATAGAATAAAAAATATGGAATGAAATAGAAATAGGAATAGAATAGAATAGAATATAAAATATGGAATGAAATAGAAATAGAACAGAATAGAATAAAAAATATGGAATAAAATAGAAATAGGAGAATGGAATGGAATGGAATGGAATGGAATGGAATGGAATGGAATGGAATGGAATGGAATGGAATGGAATAGAATAGAATAGAATAGAATAGAATAGAATAGAATAGAATAGAATAGAATAGAATAAAAAATATGGAATGAAATAGAAATAGGAATAGAATAGAATAAAAAATATGGAATGAAATAGAAATAGGAATAAAATAGAATGGAATGGAATGGAACAGAAAATATGGAATGAAATAGAAATAGGAATAGGGGAATGGAATGGAATGGAATGGAATGGAATGGAATGGAATGGAATAGGAATAGGAATAGAATAGGAATAGAACAGAACAGAATAGAATAAAAGGAACAGGAACAGGATAGGATAGGATAGGAATAGGAATAGGAATAGGAATAGGAATAGGAATAGAATAGGATCTGGAAGGTACCTTGGAGGTCTTCTAGTCCAGCCCCCTGCTCAAGCAGGAGGACCTAAACTGGATTGCTTCCAAAAAAAAAGCACTCCAGGGATTACTTCACCCTTCGTGTCACATCTTATCGCTAGAAATGCCCAAATCAATATGCTCTCTTTTCAGGAAATGTTTATTTTTATTATTATTTGATCTTCATGGCTGTCCATCTCATCTAAGCAACTTTGGGTGGTTGCACAATAGAGAAACCTAGTTGTAAAACCTGTTGTGGCCAGTGATATTTATACAACTTTTTGGAATTTATACAGAAGCAAGCGACATATCCCTTTTCTTTCCTTGCAATCCAGTCCTTTCAACAATGAGTGTGTGGAGCCATCGCACAGAAATCTGACAACTAGACAGACACTGTCGGCAGGAACCATTTCATTACTGTCTGTGGCTACCTGGGGGATGTATTGTATTGCTTACAAATACAACCAATACTTATTGCAGCCACATGTTGGGTCTGAAATGTATTTTCTTTCTAGCTAGGCCAACTTCCCAAGTTGAATGGTACTGAATGAAAGGAATAAAATAACTCCTTTTTTAAACAGTCTGAGATAATTTTCCCTGGCATTCATTTGTTTGGAAATTAGAAACTGAATTTCTTCCCAATTCCCCAGCCTCAAAGTGGAAGGTAGTTCTGAGCTTCTTCACGAAATTTCAAAGAAGTTTAATCAAATTCATCACTCAGACCTGGGCATTTTACGACCCTGGCCCCTCTTTGTCTGTCCAACCCACGATGGTGGCAGAGAGATGGCAGTGGCCCTCTACAACAGAATTAGTTTCTTATGCGGCCCCTTGGGAAAATTAGTCGCCCAGCCCTGACCTAGTACCTTTAATGACTGAGTGGGTCAAGGGGCTGTAACTGAAAAATGAGTCAGACCAAAGTCTAACTTTGCAGCATCTGCAAGGTTGAAATCACCTATCTGGTCCCTTAGATTCCCCCAGAAGTGTAATAAGTAAAAGGTAAAGGTTCCCCCGCACATGCGTGCTAGTCGTTTCCGACTCTAGGGGCCGGTGCTCATCTCCGTTTCAAAGCCAAAGAGCCAGCGCTTGTCTGAGGACGTCTCCGTGGTCACGTGGCCGGCATGACTAGACGCCAAAGGCACACGGAACGCTGTTACCTTCCCACCGTAGTGGTCCCTATTTTTCTACTTGCATTTTTACATGCTTTCGAACTGCTAGGTTGGCAGAAGCTGGGACGAGTAACAGGTGCTCACTCTGCTACGTGGCACTCGGGATTCGACCCGCCAAACTGCCGACCTTCTGATCGACAAGCTCAGCGTCCTAACCCACTGAGCCACCGCGTCCCTAGAAGTGTAATAAGGGACCCTAATTTTGGGCCCTGTACCTCTGCGGAGATTCCAGAGGCCACGAAAAATGCTAGTAGGCCACATGCATCCTGAGGCCAACCTTGGGAGAAGCCCAGAGGTGCAGAAGGCCAGAAAGACTCACTTCCATTAAAAAGTCCAAATGTGCAACCAAATTCGAGAGTATGGCATTCAAGATAAGGAGCCCCATCTGAAGCACAATATGTATGCAATCAAGCATCCTGATACAAAATGAAATCCCACAAATGCAAGCAATTCTAGAACTGAATTATCCAGGTCGTCCTCGACTTCACAACAGTTCATTGAGTCACCATTCAAAGTTACAACGGCACTGGGGAAAAGTGACTTATGACCATTTTTCACACTATTTCAGCGTTCCTGCAGTCACATGATCAAAATTCAGATGCTTGGCAACCGACTTATATTTATGACGGTTCCAGTGTCCCGGATCTACTTTTGTGACCTTCTTATAAACAAAGACAATGGGGAAGCCAGATTCACTTAATAACCGTGCGACTAATCTAACAACTGCAGTGATTCACTTAGCAACAAGTGAATCAAACAGTAAGGCAAGAAAGGTCGTCAAATGGGACAAAATTTACTTAGCAAATGTCTTGTTTAGCAACAGAAATTTTGGACTCCTGTGGTCATAAGTCAAGGACTACCTGTACTCCTTGTGAAGAAAGAACTAGATCATTCTTACCAAACTAGGACAGCTGGGATTCTTGGGAAAAGCGATTCCAACTTATCCAGAAAGTATCTGGTTGGGGCAGGCTATACTGGAACTGAGATTATTCTGCTCTTACTCAACAAAACATTTATTAACAAACACGCACGGGCATTTATTTTCTAGGCTTACTCAACAGAAACTACAGGTAGTCCTCAATTTACAACCGTTTGCTTGTTCAAAGTTACAACGGTGCTGACCAATCCTCGTGCTTACAACTGTTGCAGCCTCTCCAACAGTCACATGATCAAAATCTGACCCTTGGAAAGTGGCCTGTATTTAGAGCAACGCAGTGTCTCAGAGTCACATGATCGTCATTTGTGACCATCCCAAGCAAAATCAATGGGAGAATCTTGGATTCGCATTATGGCCATGCCATCCACAGGGATTCGCTTAACAACCATGGCAAAAAAAAGCCATTCATAAAACCAGGCACCTCTCCTTTAACACCTGTCTTGCTCAGCAACAGAAATCTGTGATTATACGTCGAGGAGTACCTATGCTAAGTGCTTAACAGTTATGAGTTACTTAGTATAAATTCGCCTTAATTTTAACTTGAGGTCTAATAACTTCTAAAGGGACGCGGTGGTTCAGTGGGTTAGGACGCTAAGCTTGTCGATCAGAAGATCAGCAGTTTGGCGGGTCGAATCCCGAGTGCCACGTAGCAGAGTGAGCGCCTGTTACTCGTCCCAGTTTCTGCCAACCTAGCAGTTCGAAAGCACGTAAAAATGCAAGTAGAAAAATAGGGACCACTACGGTGGGAAGGTAACAGCGTTCCGTGCGCCTTTGGCGTCTAGTCATGCCGGCCACATGACCACGGAGATGTTCTCAGACAAGCGCTGGCTCTTTGGCCTTGAAACGGAGATGAGCACCGGCCCCTAGAGTCGGAAACGACTAGCACGCATGTGTGGGAGAACCTTAACCTTTACCTTAATAACTTCTAATAAACTAATAAACTAAAAATCCTAGACCATTAGGATATTATGTCTCAGTTGTATTTACATTTGATCCATATTAAAACAAAAAGAATCTAGTGCAAATATTTTAACGCCATACATGCCTTTATTACTTCCGAAGTCTTCATTCAAAAGAGGTAGATCAAGCCGAATTTTCTTTAGGCATGCCTAGAGATGCAAAGGTAAAACTGATTTATCACAGGTGAAGAAGCGTAGGCTTTCCCTTGAGTTTGATCACCCCAAACTAATCCAATTGACACTCACCTGAACAGGTTTTTTATTTCCTAAGCTCTCTATTTTGTCCACCACATTTTCAAACTGAAGTTGAGGGAAGAGACGGTGAGCCCAATGTTCCATGTGCCTTATAAGCGTCTTCAGGTCAGCTTCCTAAATAAAGGATAATATATTTGACCAACACAGCCACAGGAGACTGGAGGGGCCCCTCCCCTTTTAATGCCCCAAAAGGCTCTTCCCCCAAGCATTAGGCTCGGATGGTTGGGAGGCTGCTAGTCTGATCTGGCAGACTTGTGGGGTTTTTCCCCTTATCAGAAATTTGGGATGCTAGTTACACCTTGGCTTTCCATCTGAATTGGGCTGGTTCTTTACATCTGATTATTTCTGCAATGCGCAGTTGAAGTATCCGAAGCAAAATACAGCATGTCAAAACCTCTTGGCCCTCTCCCTGTTAGCACCACGCCCGTTTCTTTGACCATTTCATAGCCTCAAAGACAGAAATTACTTTTTCTTGTAAGGCTAAATGCCACAAGAGCATTCAGAAAAGAACTTTTTAGAAATGAACATTCTGAACCCCGTATCTTCATATTAGAATGCACTTCTCCTTTTTTTTTCTTTTTTTCTTTTTTTGGTTTCTGTTTTTAAGATGTTGTGTTCAGAGATTGTTGTATCCTGAGACTGCATACAGGTAGTCCTCAACTTACAGTTCATTTACTGACCAGTTGAAGTTACACCACCACTGAAAGAACTGACTTATGACTAGTGTTCACACTGAAGACCACGGCAGCATCCCTGTGGTCACGTGATCAAAATTCAGAGGCTTGGCAACTGACTCACATTTATGACGGTTGCAGTAACTCAGGGTTGTGTGATCCCCTTCTGACAAGCAAAGTCAATGGGGAAGCCAGATTCACTTAACAACCGTGCTACTAACGTAACAACTGCAGGGATTCACTTAACAACTCTGGCAAGAAAGGTCGTAAAATGGGGCAAAGCTCAACAAATGTCTCACTTAGCAACAGAAATCTGGGGCTCAATTGTCGTCATAAGTCAAGGACTATCTGTATTATGTCTGTCATTTCATTATTATCCAGAATATCTTTGTCTGAATAATTATTTTGCCTGCAGAGATGGAGCCTCAACAGTTGCAGAACTATAACATTAAACAAAACTTACTTAAAATAATAAATTCTATTTCAGCATAACAACTTTAAATAAAGCTAACCCACACTGGCATGGACGCTGTGAAAAGACAAATTTCATATTTGAACATTACAACTTTGACAATATTTTAGACTAGATATGGATGCAACAACTACAAAAATCCAAAATTTCTCTCAGCCATTTCTTACCTCATGACCTTTACCTTTGAATTTTACGTTGTCGAACAAATTGCACAAAGCTGGAAGTCCTCGCTCTGAAATTAATCTGCAAACATCAGAAGTGTCTCCTGTTACTTGGAAAAATCTTAAATAGGTGCTCCATCATCCAAGAGAGAGAAAGCCAACACTTTATGAGTCTGAGCCGGAAGGAATTTTGAGTAATTTCAGCTGGGGAATTCTGTCCAGAATGCTTTGAAACGTTTTCATTTTGGAGAGTTTACTTTTCAAGCCGTTTAACCCTCTTCCCACAAGACCACTCTGGAGGTCCAGCAGGGTTCATAAAGAAACAGTCCATTTTGGAACACAGCATTCCCAAACCAACACATTTTATATAAGAAAGGAAAGCAGCCTTGACTTTTTTTTTAACAAATTAAAGGTAAGCCTCGACTTATGACCACAATGGAGCCCAACATTTCTGTTGCTAAGCGATAGTTTTTTAAAGTGAGTTTCGCCCCTTTTCATGACCTTTCTGGCCACAGCTGTTAAATGAATCACTGCAGTTAATGGTAGAGTAGGAAGCAGCATTGGATCACAGGGAGAGAAGTAACCAAACTAAGGAGGAAGGTACTAGGAGAGAAGAAGGGGGAAGGGAGGAAAACGAAGCAGAAAGTTAGATTAGAAAGACAGAAAGGATAAAGGAAAAGAAGAAATTGGGGCCAGGACGAAAAGGCCAGCAAGCCGGAGCGCAGCAAAGGAATGGCTGCACGTGGAGTCTGAGGCAGCCAGCAGCAGAGAAGGAGGGGGCCAGCTCAAGAACACAGCTAAGCAGCTCGATGCTTTGGGGGGGACCGAGAGCAGTGAACCGGAAGTGGAACGCCCCCCCCCAATCTGACAGAGCAGCCGTGCAGGATCATAAAGGGGACACTGGAGGGCTTCTAGGCCAGTGGAGGCCTACCGGAAAGGCCCAGTGGTCCAGCAACCCAACCCGGCACAACGAAGCGGAGGCCGGCATAGCAAACTGGGCCACGCGACACAACGGCAGCTCGAATGGTGGAGAGGAGGTGGCTGACAGCAGCGTGAAGCAGAGGACCGGTGAGGCGGCTGGGGGTGGCGCAGATGTGGCAGCAGTGGACTGGGAGGCCCACAGGTGGAGGTGAGGCAGCAGCGGCTATCAAACACCAAATTCATGGTACATTGTGGTATGCAATACATGTTCCATGTATGCACTGATGCCCAAAGAATACCCAAACTATATGTGCATCAGATGCAAATTATGTGAACTACTACAGGAAAAGGTTAGGAACTTAGAAGTAACTCTAGCCAAACTCCAACCTACGAAAAAAAGCTCCACCCAAACCGAACCAAATAATGAACAAATAACTCCGAGGACTTGACCCTACCAATAAACCCTTGGAGGAGGACAAATGCAGGTATGTCACACACAGAAGGAAAGACAATACCCAAAGAAAGAAACAGAATACAACAAACAAATCCTTTCTGCCCAATCCTACCCAACCAGAAAACTGGGCAATCGATTTATCCCCTTAGACGGAAACACGCAGACCCACAACCCCACCCTCAACCCCACATACAGACACCTAGCAAAAAAACAACTTCAAATATTCCTAAAAAAGCCACATCAACAAACACACCAGAGATAAACAGAAAAGCACGCCAGACTGCAGCCTCCCAAAAAGAAAAGAGTGTGTTGGTAATAGATCCGTCGCGATCTAAAGACATTCTTATTTGAACAAGCCGGCCTGGCCTGATGGGGGATGGGGGGGTGTTTTATTGTTATTTTAATATTTGTATTTACTGTTTTTAGTTGGGCATATATTTAATCCCTTTTAACTTTTGTATCTCTGTATTTTTTATGCTTGCCCTGTTCACCGCCCTGAGTCCTTCGGGAGAAGGGCGGTATATAAATAAAATTATTATTATTATTATTATTATTATCCTCAAAGGTCAGAATCATCCATCTGCAGACCAGACATACAATCCAGGGAGGTATGTTGTTTCCCTGGGGCAAAAATAAAAAATGTGGCTGAGAACCTAACCAAAATAATTAGGCCCACAGATTACTACCCCTTGTTCCTCCTCCACATTGGGACGAACGACACAACAAACAACCTGAGTACAATCCTGAATAGTGAATACAAGTAGGCAATAAAGTTAAGAAGCTAGGAGCACAAGTAGTGTTCTCATCAGCACTCCCAATGAACGGCCAACACCCATTGAGGGGAAAAAAGAATTCTAGAAATAAACCAATGGCTAAAGGGTTGGTGTCGCCAAGAAAACCTTGGTTTCCTGGATCATGGACTGCATTTCCTACGGGAAGGACTGTTGGCAAGGGATGGGCTGCACCTTAACGAAAACAGGGAAAAATGTACTCAGAAAAAGACTGGCCCAACTCATCAGGAGGGCTTTAAACTAAAACTGAGGGGGGACCAATTTCTAGAACCTCTAGAATCCAAAAACAATCACAGATCCCAAGAAAACAAATCAATGAGGTAGGCAGAGACGAGCAAAAGAAAAACTCAAACAATTAAGAGATACAGGATCAAACAGCCAAATGTCATGGAATGAGGACTGGTGTCTCTAATGGAAATTACAGAGAGCTGAGAGGCTTCCAATACTCAGTGACAAAGAGGTTTCTCATAATCTTGGAAGGGCACCAAATGGGTCAACAGGAAAAAAAAAGATCCAATCATCTCTGTTCCAGAAGTTTGACATCATGAAAACCATTTTCAAAACAGCAGAACAGCTTGTGTAAAAAAAAATTACAGGATACGCACACATACAGAGAGTAAAACATGACTACGTACCTTTGAGCATCTAATTTAGGTATTGTTCTTTTAACAGCTCTTCTTGCGGTCACAGAAGAATCCTTGCTTTGTGGCAATTGATCTCCCTCTGGATCTGGTGAATAAAATACTGTAGAATTTAATTCTAAAAGTAGGAATGCAAATTGTACCTGCTGGATTTTTGTCATGAATCATTCATATTAGGAAATACATCTAGCTAAGACGTATGTGCAGGCAAGAAGAGAATGCCAAAGCTAACATGCCAGTCGATATTTTAAAAAAAAACAAGACAGTGTTAACAGGCAGGGTCAACCTAGTGCAGGTGGGCAGAGATGGTGTTGAAGTTATGGCTTGGCTAGGCTCAAAATGTGCAAGGTTGGTTCCTATAGCCACAACAGAAGAGAGATCATTATTGCCAACAAGAATATGTCCTATGAAGTCCCTATAAGAAAAGGCTTGAAGGCTGAAGGTAAAAGGCTTGAAGCTAAATGAAGAAAAATGCCTTTGCAACATGATGGGAAAAAACCGTAAGACCTTGGACCCCTCAAAAACAAATAATTCTGGATGAAGTACAATCAGACTGCTAAATGAAAGCAAAACAAAGGCACGGTTTATGTCAGGCCTGGCCCAGTCTGACCCCTTAGAGAAGTAAACCTCTCGATTCCATTTTAAGCAAAAAAGGCAATTTTACTAAGAAACGCTGATTGCCGAAGAATCGAGCGGAATCTAAAATTCCTGCCCAATAGAGCTAAAACCCGATTGCCCTGAGCCCTCCCCACCGTCTGTGCATAGCCAATCCAGCATCACCAAGATATTATGAGAAATTCTGAGGTGTTTGGGCTGGTGAAATTCCACTCTCAGAGCAAACAGCCTTGAAGATGCCAGCGCTCCAGCATGAACCGGATTCCAAACTGCCTCTGCTCTTCCTCAACTGTCGATTCCCCCCCTTCCTGATTCCAATAATTAAAGCATACAGCTTGATTGCCCATTTGTTCCTCCTCTCTCTCTCCCAATGATAACAGAATCCTGGCAAGGTGCCAAACCAGAGCTGGCGGTTCTGAACAGTTTAAATGTTTTGGACACATAATAATCAAAGGGTCATTGAGAAAGCCTTTGGGGGGAAAAAACGAAGGCAAAAAAAGAAAACCAATAGAGGACACAGTGACAGACACCTTGCTAAGCACTGGTGGTACTTGAATTATTGTCGTGTCCTAAAAGTGGTAGAGTCTGTGAAACGTCCTGCTCTAGATGACACTTTTAAATTATTTTTAACTATACCTGGGACATTTTTAGCCAGGTAGAAAATATATACACTAGTTCAGGAGCTTTTGCCACGACTCTGCCACGTGTAGCATGATGACTATATATGTATGCGTGCGTATAATTATATAGAAAATGAAATCCTCTTAAAATAACTTTTGTTACCAGCATTGACCATTTATAATATGTATGTATATTTTGGAGAAACTCCCAAGGAATACTGTAAGGCTTATTCACAAATAAATGCATAATATTTCAGTTGTCAAGAGAATAATTACCTCCATTGAGTAAGGCATCTTCAGCTGATCCCGGAGAGCCTGGCGGTGGGAGAGGCTGAAAGGTCTCATCCTGGGTGTGTTCATATTCAGGAAGATCAAAGAAATTGTTTCCAACAGGATCTATCATGTTGCCTCAAGAATGCTTAAAACAGGAAGATATCGATAAAAGGAGGAAGAGGAAATATAAAGAGAATAAATTCTGAAGCATTTGCAGAGCTATATGACATCTCAACATTCAGCGATATATAGAGCATTACACAGTAATCTTGCCTGCAAATCAAATTCTGCACAAATAACACTTTTATTTGGAAGTGTTACAAGAGAAACTAAGACTGCCTTCACAAATTGCACTAAAGCCGAGTTTGTTTAACCCAATTTACTGGTTAATAAATTCATAACATTATGAAATAATAACTGGTTGATTTCATAAAAACTATTAAGCACAAACCACTGCTTATTTATCACTATGAAAGGATTTACTATTACCATCCAACGGTATGGAATTTATTGTCTTTTTCACTTAACATGTTATGAAAATACAGCCTAAGACAAAGTCTATACATCTGACTTCATACATAATTTATTGAAAAAAACCATTAACTACTAAGAAGTCCCATAGTAATTACAAGCCTGTAACATACAAAGCCACAGTTCGTTGCCCAGGATTTATACAGGCAGAACTACATGAATTATATGAAGACGTAATTTATTCAAGTAATATAACTGTCCATCTGATATATGTGACAGGCAATTCACAGAATAAAAAACATAGTGAGCTATGGGTTTACCTGCCGTAACACCTGTGTTCAGCCCACACATTTAGTTCCAACTGCAACAAGCCAAAGAACGGCTTAGCTGCGTGAAACCAGGCTAAATAGCACAGGCTAATATCTAATAAATTCATATTACAAACAAAGAAAGTCTATTCTTCTAAATCAAGGTTGCACGTACACCCCGAACCCTTCATCCCATCTAGATGGCAGCACCTAACCAAAGGAGGGAATCTTCTGCTACACACACCCAGCACCAATTAGGGTGTCAGCAACAGCATTTCACGGGCAAAGGCTTAAAAAATGATCTGGCAACTACAACCCAACCAGGTGGTTTCCTGGTGGCCTTACCGGAACAGTTTCTCTGTCCTTTCCCAAAGGGGGGGACGTAGAATCACAGAGCCATAGGTTTGGAAGAGACCTTGGAGGCCTTCTAGTCCAACCCCCAGCTAAAGCAGGAGACCCTATACAATTTGAGACAAGTGGCTGTCCAGTCTCTCCTTAAAGGCCTCCAGTGATGGAGCAACTACAGCTTCTGAAGGCAAGCCGTCCATTGTTCTCACTGCCAGATTGGAAAATGGGAGGCAGGAGAGCTGGTCGCCCTGGAGTTGGGTCTCCGGGTGGCCTCCCATCCAAGGATTAGCCGAGTCAGCTCTTCCGCGGCCAAACTGTCCCGCTGCACAACCCTCTCTGCCCGGCCAGGGCCCCGATTGCCCCCCGGGGTCTCGGTTGACCGCCACCCTTCCTACCTAGCGAGTCGCCGCCTCTGCCGCCTCTTTCGCCGGCTGCACCAGATGCAGTTGAGCCCGCCTTCCGAGCAGAGCTTCCGCTTCCGGAGCTAAGCAAAAGGCGGGCGCGGGGGCTCGCAGGCGGGCGTCTCGCATCTTCTCGCGAGAGGAAGCGCGCTCCATAAATCTAAAATGTAGAGGGGAGATTCTCGGTCCTCCGGGTCGCGGTTGTCCCAAAGGCGCTTTTTCCGCGAGGCAACCGGACTTTCCCGCGTTTCTTGGAAGACGTTTCGCTTCTCGCCGCAGGAGCTTCCTCAGAAACAGTGACTGGCCCAAGGTCACTCGGATGGCTTCGTGCTCAAGGCGGGACTAGAACTCATAATCTCCTGGACGCTTTAGAAGGTATGTCAGCAGTGGCCATCCTCCTGCAACGTGCAGCCTCTCCCTGTAAGCAATCTGGCTCGCCCAGGGTCAGGTTAGCCCAGGGGTCTTCAAACGTGGCCCTTTTATGACTTGTGGACTTCAACTCCCAGAATTCCTCAGTCAGCATAAGCTGGCTGAGGAATTCTGGGAGTTGAAGTCCACAAGTCATAAAAGGGCCTAGTTTGAAGACCCCTTTCTTAAACCTAACAAACAAAATGGAGGCTTGGTGAGGAATTCTGGGAGTTGAAGTCCACAAGTCATAAAAGGGCCTAGTTTGAAGACCCCTGTCTTAAATCTAACAAACAAAATGGAGGCTTGGTGAGGAATTCTGGGAGTTGAAGTCCACAAGTCATAAAAGGGCCTAGTTTGAAGACCCCTGTCTTAAATCTAACAAACAAAATGGAGGCTTGGTGAGGAATTCTGGGAGTTGAAGTCCACAAGTCATAAAAGGGCCTAGTTTGAAGACCCCTGTCTTAAATCTAACAAACAAAATGGAGGCTGGCTGAGGAATTCTGGGAGTTGAAGTCCACAAATCATAAAAGGGCCTAGTTTGAAGTCCCTTGGGTTACCCATTGCGGCAGGCTCATGCCCCATATGTGGTGGAGCTGGTGGACGGAGATGGGCCTCCCGCGACAGCCAACCTGACCCCGGGCAAGCTGGATTGCTTCAGCTGTGAGGAGCCTGGCCTAAGGTTTCCATCGCCCAGGCTTCCTGAAGCTGATGAGAACTGCGGCCCGCCACACCTGAAAAATTCAGCTGAGCCACAAAGTTGAACACGCCTGCCAAGCAGTGGTGCAGCCCAAGCGAGGAAGCGGTGTGCCCTTTGACGGAACGAGTGTCTGTATTTCCACGGCTCATGCGTAGAATTCACACCGTGCCTTCCCATTGGCGATCAAGGAAGCTAATCGTGGTGAATGCAAATCATTTTTTTGAAAGATGAAGGGGCAGATTACGACAGGGGTCTGCAAACTTGGCCCTTTTATGACTTGTGGACTTCAACTCCCAGAATTCCTCCTTATTTCAAGGTTGCTTCTCTCTTTGATTAGTTTCTATCCATTTTTTTCTTGTCTTGCCTTCTGATGCTTTGGAGAATAGCTTGACTCCCTCTTCTTTGTGGCAGCCCTTTGAATATTGGAACATTGCTATCATGTCACCACTGATGACATACCTTCTAAATTAGCCAATGTATTTCTCATAACATCCCATAATAATATGATACAGAGGAGAAAAGTGGGCCTAAACTACCTAGTGACGGCCAAGTCAAAGTAAGCTTTAAAAGGTGACTTGCAGCATAATAAACCTTCTCTACATTTTTTCTCCTACTAAAGCACTGCATGGTTAAATCTGATGCCACACAACAATCTTGCCTGATCTCTACTGAAGGCTTGCAGTTTCCTTTGCAGAATGTTGCTCCCTTGCTTTCTAAAATACTGTTAGACATGTTGCATTAAGAAAGTTAATTATTTAATTGCCTAATTTTGTTCTTCCCTGATCTATTGGCAGCAGAATTTACAACTCCAAAAAGACTGGAGAAAAAACTCTTCCTTGGGTCAAGATCAAAGATACATTCAGAAAAAAAATCACTTTGAGAGTTGGTATATTAGGAATCTATGGCTATAGCCTTCTATAGCCATGTTGTTGTTAGTTGCGAAGTCGTGTCCAACCCATTGCGAGCCCATGGACGTTCCTCCAGGCCTTCCTGTCCTCTACCATCTTCTGGAGTCCATTTAAGCTCACGCCTACTGCTTCAGTGACTCCATCCAGCCATCTCATTCTCTGTCGTCCCCCTCTTCTCTTGCCCTCAACCTTTCCCAGCATGAGGCTCTTCTCCAGTTGAGTCCTTTGTTTTCATTAGGTGGCCAAAGTATTTGAGTTTCAACTTCAGGATCTGGCCTTCTAAAGAGCAGTCAGGGTTGATCTCCTCTAGGACTGACCGGTTTGATCGCCTTGCAGTCCAAGGGACTCGCAGGAGTCTTCTCCAGCACCATAGTTCAAAGGCTTCAATTCTTTGGCGCTCAGCCTTTCTTATGGTCCAACTTTCACAGCCATACATTGCAACTGGGAAGACCATAGCCTTGACTATACACACTTTTGTTAGCAGGGTGATATCTCTGCATTTTAGTGTGCTGTCTAGATATGCCATGGCTTTCCTCCCCAGGAGCAAGGGTCTTTTAATTTCTTGGCTGCAGTTCCCCTCTGCGGTGATCTTGGAGCCCAGGAAAATAAAATCTGTCACTACCTCCATTTCTTCCCCATCTATTTGCCAGGAATTGAGAGGGCCGGATTGCCATGATCTTGGTTTTCTTAATGTTAAGTTTCAACCCAAGTTTTGCACTCTCCTTCTTCACTCGCAACAAGAGGCTCTTTAGTTCTTCTTCACTTTCTGCCATTAGAGTGGAATCATCTGCATATCTTAGGTTGTTGATATTTCTCCGGCAATCTTAATTCCAACTTTTGATTCATCTAGCCCTGCCTTTCTCATGATGTGCTCTGCATATAAGTTAAATAGGCAGGGCAGTGGTATACAGCCTTGCCGGACTCCTTTCCCAATTTTGAACCAATCAGTGCTTCTGTGTGCAGTTCTCACTGTTGCTTCTTGGCCCACATATAGGTTTCCAAGAGACAAATAAGATGGTCTGGTACTCCCATCTCTTAAGAACTTGCCACAGTTTGTTATGATCCACACAATCAAAGGCTTTAGCATAGTCAATGAAGCAGAAGTAGATGTTTTTCTGGAACTCTCTAGCTTTCTCCATGATCCAGTGTATGTTGGCAGTTTGATCTAGTTCCTCTGCCTCTTCAAAATCCTACCTGTACTTCTGGTAGTTCTCGATCCACATACTGCTGGAGTCTAGCTTGTAGGATTTTAAGCATAACTTTACTAGCATGTGAAATGAGTGAAACGGTGCGATAGTTTGAACATTCTTTGGCACCACCTTTCTTTTGGAATTGGAGTTGCAGCCT